>NC_143555.1:117632115-117948653 GCF_054136105.1 Typopeltis vanoorti | reverse complement strand
TCTTCATCCTTCTGAAAACCAGGTGACCAAATCTGGGCACAATAGTCCATGTGTGGCCTAATCAAAGCCTTATACAATGGAACAAGAATCTCCCTACTTCTACACGTCAGTGTCCTCCTCATCATTCCCAGAAGTCTTTGTGTTGTCTTCACAATTTTGGTGATGTGTCCCCTAAATTTTAGATCCTTATCCACTATCACTCCCAGATCTCTTATTTCCTCTACTTCCAACAATATATTCTCACCAAGCATAAATTCTGCATCCCATCTTTGTTTTCCAAATTTTAAAACCTTACATTTTGCAACATTGAACTCGCATCCCCATTTGCTTGCCGAACCACTCAATTTATTCAAGTCTTCTTACAAGGCCACAACATCTTCACTACTCTTTATGGTTCGTCCCAACTTTGCATCATCTGCAAACAACTGAATATCTCCATCCAAATCTTCGCCAATATCATTAATATACAAGTTAAATAGTAATGGCCCTAAAACAGATCCCTGAGGCACTCCACTAGTGACTTTCCTTTTCCTGGATATTGCACCCCCATACACAACTTGTTGATACCTATCAGATAGCCAGTCTCCAATCCAATGCACTAATCTAATATCCAACCCCATCTGCTCTAGTTTGACTGTCAACTTATCATGAGGTACTCTATCAAAAGCTTTTGCGAAATCCAAGTATATTACTGTGTATCCTTCTCCTCTGTCCAAGGAAGCAGTCACTTTATTGTAATAAGTAAGTAGATTACTAAAACACGACCTCCCTTTAGCAAATCCATGCTGTCCATCAAAGATTATACCATTGTTGTCAACCCAACTCTGGATCCTAGTTCTCACAAGCTTCTCCAACAACTTAACCACAACACCTGACAACCAGATAGGCCTATAGTTTGATGCTTGAGTTCGATCACCTCCTTTATGAAGTGGCACAATCTTGCCCTCCTTCCACTCTTTAGGGACTTGACCAAGTGCAAGACTCGTATTAAAAAAATATGTTGAGGCAGGTGTCAACTCTCTGGCACATTCCTTCAGAATACGCAGTGATATATTATCAAGTCCCACAGCCTTATTTACATCTAGTTTACTCAACTCCCCAAACACCTCTTGCTCACTTACAGTCAGTCTCTCCTCCCCATCATCAACTGCTCTTAATCTCTCCATGAAGTCACATTCACAAGATTGAAAGATCTTTATGAACTGCTCATTAAGTTTCTCCACCACACATTCTGCAACAGCTGTCTTTATACCATTTCCTCCAATCAATGTCATCCTTCCATAATCATTCTTTCTTTTGCTGGCTACATATCGAAAGAACTCCCTAGGATTCTTTTTAGCTTCATTAGCTAACTGCTGTTCATACCTCTCTTTAGCTACTCTCACCAACCAAGTCACTCTCCTTGCCTGGTCTTTGTAGAACTCATGAAATTGGTTACTTCCACTTCTCTTATGCTGCCTCCACAATGCCCTTTTTCTCTGTATTGCATGCTTAATCTCTTTATTCATCCATCTCACACCTAACGTATTTAACCTTCTCACCCGTGGTATACATTTAGACATTGCATCCACTAAATATTTTTTGAAAATCCCCCAAGCTGCATTGATCTCTTTTCCAGCTAACTCCTCATTCCATGCTACACCTGCAAGCTGTCTCCTGAGCTCTTCATAATCACCCCCCTTGTAGTTCCACATATACCCTTTTTTCACAGGGGTCCTTGCACTGCTGGCAACCACCCAAGTAATCACCTCATGGTCACTTTCACCAATTGGTGGATGATTTGATACCTCATTGATAATTACATCCTCCGATGAGATGACCAAATCCAAGACCCTTAATCCTCTTGTGCCCTCTGTTACATACTGTCTGAGGTAGTTATCCCTCAAAAACTCAAGAAACTCATTTTCTTTACTTCCAGTTGCTATCTCTTCATTCCAGTCTATATTGCCATAATTAAAATCACCCATAATGATCACCCTTTTCTTATTTGCTTGGCTTATTTGACTATACATTTCACTATTACCACCATCCACATTACCAGGTCTATAACAACATCCCACCAAGTATTTGATTCTATTCACCTCTATCTCACACCATACTGCCTCAAAACCACTGGCCCCATTTCCCTCTTGCATCTCTACCTTGTATGGACATAACTCTTTCTCTATCATCAATAGCACTCCCCCTCCCTTTTTACCCCTTCTATCCTCACGAAACACATCATAGCTTTCCATCTCTATTCCTGTCAGGATGTCATCCTCATCTAACCATGTCTCACTTATTCCGACAATCGCTGGGTGCACAGACGCAATTAGTGCAACCATTTCATCCGCCTTGTTTCTTATACTTCTAGCATTGGTATACAAACACAACAACTCATTTCTGGATCTACAGCTAGTTCCACTGATACCACTCACTCGATGTGATCTCTCCATGCTGGACTGGGGCCATTTCCCTTTCTGCTTCTTCATTTTAGAACCCTTTGCAATTCCATCTGTTTCCTTTTGATCCCTGATCATCCCATTACTTTCCTGCCTACACATTCTCTCACCTCCTCTTGGAGCATCCACCTTTCTCACGCTGTGTATCCCTGTCCACCCTGAGCCTCGCCATTTCCCTGCTCCTCTTGCACACCCATTCTCTCATTTTCTATACTCATACCACTCACTTCCACATTCATTTCCACTCCTTCAATCTCTCCTGTCTTACTCTCCTGCTCTTCCACATCACTCCCCTCTCGATCTGATTCATTCTCTCTATTCACTTCTCTACCTTCCAGCAGCAGTCTCTCCAAGCAACTCACACCATAACCACTCAAATGCAGTCCATCGCTCCCATACAGCTCACTTCGTCCCTCAAACTCATTCCACACATTAACAAACTGTACTCCCATCTCCTCACACATTTCAGCCAGAATATCATTCATAATCCTTGCTCTCCGCCTCATTTCACCACAATCATACCTAGGCAACACACTGACCACCCTTCCTGTCACACTATTCTCCTTTATCTTTCCAAGCAGTCTCCTGACATTCATTTTGACATGCTCTTTGTTCTCTCTCAAATCATTGGTACCAATTAATACAATTAACTCTTTTGCTCGTTCCCGCCTCATATTCAATGCCTCAATCACTCTACTCATTTTACCACCTTGAAAACATACCTTGTGCATTTTATCCTCTAGCACACCTTTAATAATGGAGTCGCCATACAACGCCACTCGCTCATCTTTTGTTAACTCTTTCAGAAAAAGAAAAAGAAAAATCTAGAAAAAGAAATTCCTGAATATAATTCCTTAGTCTTATATATGGTTATGTTGATAATCTATTGCAGTCTGATCCTACTCTGAGTCAGAATAACATCAGTTCCTGGAGAAATTAAACTCCTTGTACTCCCACGTCAAGTTCATATTAAACATAAATCAAATAACCAAGTACTCTTTTTTTTTGGATACCTTAATAATTCGTAATCTCACAGGTTATGTCAAATTTTCAGTTTATCATAAGCTAACCTTTACTAGCAGATACATCCATTCATCCTCCCAGCATCATTCAGCACAACAAATGAGTATCATCAACAATCTTGTACATAGAACTCATATGATCTGCTCTTCTGATCCCTCCCCTTTTGTTAGATGAACTGAATAAAATTAAAAGCAATCTGATATGTAATGGATACAACCAAACTACTATTGAAAAAATTATTGATAATTATTATCCTTCTACCGGACTACAATCCGATGTGAAAAGAATTTGAATATGCTACCTTAAAGAATTAAGGTTCTTTAAAGGATTAGCAAGGATTCTTCATAAATTCAGTCTATACACTTTCTTCAAACCAGCTCAAAATCTCTCTTCCTTCCTACCATTAACAAAGGACACATGACCTGACCAACTCTTTGCTTACCAGGTGTCTATCAAGTACCCTGCTAATGTCATCTTTCTTATTTTGGACAGACTGGCTATTCTGCCTTGATTAGAGCTGAAGAACATCAAGTCTCTATTACATTTTTGGAATCCAATAAGTCTGGCCTTGCATTCTCAATCTATTAACACTAGGCACATAGTTCTTTGGAACCAGACAAAATTTATTCATTCCTGCAAGTTGAAATTTGATCTTCTTTTCCTTGAAACATATGAAATTGTTTGAACCTGAATCAGTCAGATTGTATGCCAATATCCAAGTTTTGGGAAGTGATCACTATTAATTGTTCATAAGTTTTTAAATTAATAATTATTTTAAATAATTTTTATCTACACGACTTACTATTGTTCCTTCAAATACTAATAGTGTAATATCATATATTTCAGCTGCAACTGAGACATGAGCTTTCTTTTAAGGTTACATGGTGGTCGGTATTCATAGTGAAGAATTTATGGAGACACAATACATGTGTTAGAATAATTAATTTACTTATCATTAAGAAAGTAACG
This sequence comes from Typopeltis vanoorti, assembly GCF_054136105.1. Lineage (NCBI taxonomy): Eukaryota > Metazoa > Arthropoda > Arachnida > Uropygi > Thelyphonidae > Typopeltis > Typopeltis vanoorti. The sequence continues at coordinate 117,944,220 of NC_143555.1, read as the reverse complement.
TTCAATGATTTATTAGTCAGCTTTGACATAACTGCCCTCTTCACTAATGCCCTGATCAGTGATACTATTCTTCTCATACAGAACATATTTTCCAGCTGATATCATGGCCCTCTTTGCCCACATGCTCCGCGCCAGGTATTTCGCATTGCAAAATAATTTTTACCTACAAAAAGAAGGTACTGCCATGGGCTCACTGCTTTCCCTCCAATAGCTAACTTTTACATGGAAGGCTTTGAGCAATGAGCTCTAGATTCGGCCAGCATAAAGCCAAAAGTCCGACTCAGATATGTTGGTGATATTTTTGCCATTTGGTCCCATGGAAGCAAAACATTAAATACATTCCTAAGTCACCTGAACAAACAACACAAACATATCCAATTTACCATTGAAATTGAAAAATCACAACTCTCTTCCTTTTCTAGACATGCTCATCACACGTCTTCCCTTAGGCTACCTCTCCTTCACAGTCTACTGCAAATCTACACACGCAGGCCAATACATACATAAAAATTCATACCACCATCCAGTACAAAAAATAGTGGTCATCAATACCCTCAAACACAGAGCCCTAACAATTTGCTTCAATGAACAGGCTCTGAACCAAGAATTTGAAATTATTAGTCAAACATTCGTAAAAAATGGCTACAATAATAATAAAAAAAAAACAGTTCACAAAATCACTCCTCCCAAAAATGCCATTAAAATCGAGGAAGATTATATGAATGCTATAACCATACCATACATTAGGGAATTTCAGAAAAAATATATAGAACACTACTTAAATACAATATTAAGACAACCTTTAAACCCCTTGCAAAATTAAGAAATTTACTTAGTTCCTCCAAAGATCCTCTTCCATACCTTGCCCACCCAGGGGTTTACAAAATTCAATGTACCTATAACCTACTTTACAGAGGGAAACATGACGTACCATCCCAATTAGAAAAGATGAACACAAATGCCACATTAAATACCTCCACTATGGTAAAACAGGCCTGTCGGACCATGCACTCCAAACATGTCACAGAATTGTCCGGAAAGGCACCAAGTCCTTACACTGCACCAAAACCTGGTTTGAAAGAAAATTCAAAGAAGCCTGTGAAATGCTGAAACATCATCCAAATCTGAACAAGAATGATGGATTAATTATTCCAAGAATTTGGTGGATCCATCTTCAACCTGTATAGCATCCAGAACAACCCCAAACAGAAGAAAATCTTAATATGAGAGGACTTTCGAAATTGTTAAATGTAGTTCTTTTTTATTTAATTATATATATATATATATATATATATATATATATATGATTAGTTCTATTAACTCGGGGTTGGGATATGTTCATTTTTCTAAATTAACTGACTTAAAACCCGAGAATTATAACACAATGACATTTATTTGAAAAAACGCAACATGTTTCATCAAGAATGACTTCATCAGGCGATAAGAACATAGAAAGATATTAAAAGACACTGAAATTAACATTGACACACTCTAAAGCTATACAATTATAAAGCCATAATATTCGACTGTAAATTACAGTTATTATGAGCTTGAACTGCAGTCCGAGTTAAAGTTCTGTTGTTGTACACCTGTGCGTGTGTGGAATCACGCGATCTCCAGTATCTAATAGTAGAGTTGAAAGAGTCAGGCAAATTATATATATAGAACTTTAACTCGGACTGCAGTTCAAGCTCATAATAACTGTAATTTACAGTCGAATATTATGGCTTTATAATTGTATAGCTTTAGAGTGTGGCAATGTTAATTTCAGTGTCTTTTAATATCTTTCTATGTTCTTATCGCCTGATGAAGTCATTCTTAACGAAACATGTTGCGTTTTTTCAAATAAATGTCATTGTGTTATAATTCTCGGGTTTTTAGTCAGTTTATTTAGAAAAATGAATATATATATATATATATATATATATTTTTTTTTTTTCTTTCACCAGAGGTCAGGCTAGGGTAAATGTATGTTTTCCTGATGATGATAATCTCAATACAGAGGTCGAAATGTCAAATTACTTTCTTAATGATTACGTTATGTCTGGCTCACAAGTTACTTGAGTACCTCTGACTCCATGGAGGTCAAATGGTAATAATAATAATAATGATAAGTAAAGTAATTTCTAACATGTGTGTTGTGTCTCCATAAATTCTTCACTATGAATGAGACATGAGTCAATACATGCATGATTTATGACTCATTATTATGATTCCTGTTTTGAATGTAGTTAATGGTCTGTCTCCCTGAATAAAATTCTGTTCAAATTTGAATTATTTCCTATATTGTTTATGTACAAATGAAACAGCAGTGTTTAAAAAATTTTGGTTACATGTGTAAGCTGTGAAAAGTTATTTAAACACTGTTGTTTCATTTGTACATAAACAATGTAGGAAATAATTCAAAGTGAGTTATTCAGTATTTTAATGATTATGCAAAATTGGATATGGTAATAGGTAATCAAGGTGATGAGGAGAACTTTCAGATTGATTTAAATAGACTGACAGTATGGTCTTACATAAAGGATATAAGTTTAATGTGGAAAAGTGTAAAGCATATGCTTTGGGATTAAAAGATTACAAGCTGTGTACCATATTGTACACAGGAAATTGATGAATAAAGGATTTGAGGATAGTAGCAGTAGATTGAGAGCTGAAGTTTACATGGCATATTGCTAAGATGACTTGTTAGCGTCTTCAATAACTCTGGTTACAATAAATAAGATAGTTATCATTCCTCTTTATAAAGACTTGATACGACCACATCTGGATTACTGTGCTCAGGTCTAGTCACTTGGGTTTCTTGAGATGAGGAAGTCATGGAGATGATTCAGAGACTAGTGGCCAAGGTGGTGAGTGGTCTGTGGAATGCTCCCTATGAGGGCAGATTGAGAGTTGATGGGTTGAAAAATTTGATTTACAGGCAAAAAAGAGGGGATATGATAGAAATATTTAAGTTGCTTATAGAATTTTATAAGATTAATACAGAGAAAATATTTCAGCACTTGACTAGAGTGGGCTAGACGAGAGGTCATCCCCTGGAAATTGGGTAAGAGTTCAGTTAGCAAGGGTATGAGAACTAGATTTTTTGATTGGAGAGTGGGATGATTATAATGGATTGCCAGAGTCAGTCGTAAGTGCTTTGGCTGTGAATGGATGGATTCAAGGGAAGATATGATCTCTCGCAGTGAGTCTTTGTATTCAGTGGAGGTGCCTGTGCAATAACAATAATATGGAGTTGGTCCACTCTTTGCTGCTATAACAGCTTTCAATCTTCTGGGAAAGCTTTCTAGATTTTAGTATGTTGCTGTGGTAATTTTCTTCCATTCTTCAGAATAACATTGGTGAGGTCAGTTACTGAAGTTGTGCAGTTTGTCCTGTCTTGCTGTTGGCATCCCAATTCTTCCCACAACTGTTCAGTGGGGGTTTAGATCATGGCTGTATTTAGGCCAGTCGATTTTTTTTCAACATCCATTGCATCAAACCATTCCTGCACAGACCTCCCTTTGTGGACTGGGGCATTTACTGTTGCCCCAGTAATGCTGGGGCAACAGGCATTGCCTGTTGACACAGCATTACTGGAATGAATAGCATAAAGTTGGATGCTCAGAATGTCATTACAGGCCACAGTGTTAAGATTCCTTATCTTTAGAACTTAAGGGCTCATCATAAACCATGAGCTCCAGACCATGATGCCTTCTCTACAAACAGTTGGCAGCATATTCTGGCATGTAGCATTCTCGTGGTATCTGCTAAACCCTAACTTGTCTGTCAGACTGCTAGATGGTGAAGCATAATTCATCACTCCAAAGAACTTTTTTCACTGCTGCAAAGTCCAGTGTTAGCAAGCTGTATACCCTGAAGCTTGGTGTTGCCCATACTGATGTTTAGCAGTGCAGCTGCACAGCCATGGAAACCCATTGCATTCTTCAGCTCAAAATGAACACATTTTGTGCTGGGTTTGCTTGCAGGGACATTTAGGAACTTGGTAGCGAGTGTTTCAACTGAAGATGCAATACTTAAGCAGTCAACAGGCTTACTCTGTGATTTTATGTGGCCTATAATTGTTCTATTGTTGCTCCTGAACATTTCCACTTCACAGTAACATCACTTACAGTTGATCAGGGATGCTTCAGCAAGATAAAAATTTCCTGAACTGAGTTGTTCCAAAGGTGACATCCTATGATAGCACCATGTCGAAAGTCACTGAGCTCTTATGTTCCATTTTGCTGTTGATGTTTGCCTATGAAGATTGCAAGAGCATGTACTTCCTTTTATACTTGTATGAGGCAGGTTATGATGAATATGGCCATATCCAACTATTACGAAGGGATGTCCAGATATTTTTGATCAGATAATGTATGGTTCTTCCTTTTATACCTGCATGAGGTATAAACTTCCTTTTATACCTGCATGAGGTATAAACTTCCTTTTATACCTGTATAAGGCAGGTTATGATGAATATAGCCACATCCAACTATTATGAGGGGATGTCCAGATATTTTTGATCAGATAATGTATGGTTGCAATGATAAAACAAACATTGACATGTAATGATAAGGAAGCCATTTTTCCACTTTACAAGGTTTTGATATGACCTCATCTGGACTGTTTTAGTAGATCTGGTGAGGTTTCTGAGGAGATTCTGATACAATGGAGAGGGTGCAAAAGAGAGTGTTAAGATGATACTGGGACTGTGGAATGTAGATTGTAAGGAGAAATTGAGGATTTTTGAACTGTATGCTGACATTCCAGAGGGATGATATAATGGAGGCGTATATACTTCTTAAATAGATCATACCAGATACTAATAGATAGATTTATTTTATGGAATTTGGAGAGCAGACAAGAGGAAATCCATGGAAACTGAGAATGAATGCAGTCAAGAAAGGGGGTGAGAGCTAGATTTCCCTCTCATTCAGTGGTGCCTGATTGGAATGGATTGCCATTTGATGTTGTGTGTACAAGCAGTATGAATGAATTCAAGAATAAGTATGATAGATGGTGCATGTGGTATGTGGCCTCCCTCAGTGAGTTCCCGGACTCCTTGGAAGTCTCTCATAATAATAATAATAATAATAAATTGATAATTGAGTTAGATAAATGAAATGGTTTCACATTTGAGTGCAGGTAATGTGAATGAAGAAAAGGTATGATAGCAGGTGGAGGGATGTGGTCTCCCTCGATAAGTTCCTGACTCCATGGAGGTTTCTGGTAATAATAATAATTATTATTATTATTACTAATGATATTATTAGTATTGATAAATGATGAATAATAGAGCCTGAATAGTGTAAAGTATTACACCTAGCCAAAAAAAAAATTTCACATTTGACATCCGTAGATGCAGTATGGTCACTGCCATACCTCACATGGTTTTATTATTATTATTATTATTATTATTATTGAGGCTTCCATGGAGTCAAAAGACTCATCGTGGGAGGTCCTTCCTAAGAAACACAAAGTCTATCATACCACTCCTTAAAATCATTGACCGTTCTTGCTCTCACCACTCCAGGCAATTCATTCCATGGTTCAACCACCCTCCATGCAAAGAAACCACTCCTCACCCTCTTGCTCACAGTTTCCTTTCATAACCTCCAGGAATGGCTTCTTGCCATCACTCCTTCCCGCTGTTCAACCAAGCGAAAGAACTCCCCAGTGTCAACCCTATAACCACCTCTCAACAGTTTAAAAGTCTCAATCATATCACCTCTCCCTCTTCTATCCACCAAACTCTGTGGTCCACATTCCCTCAGCTGATCCTCATAACTATCATTGTACAGTCCTGAAACCATCTTTGTTATCTGCCTTTGTACCCTTTCCACAGTTAATTTATCCCCTTCAAATCCTGGGGACCAAATTTGAGAACAATAGTCCAAGTGTAGTCTGATCAGGGTCTTATACAACGGAATGATAACTGTTTTATCTCTACAGGTCAGAATCCTTCTAATTATTGCAGCAATCCTCTGTGTTACCTTCACCACCTTTGCAATATGTCCCCTAAATTTCGTGTTTCTATCAATCATCAACCCTAGATCTCTTGTCTTCCCCCCCTACTTCCTCCAGTATAACTCCTTCCATAGAGTATGCAGTGCCCCATCAATGTTTCCCAAACCTCAAGGACCTTACATTTTGCAGGGCTGCCGCATCTGTACTATTACTAATAATCCTTCCCAGCTTCACATCATCTGCAAACAACTGAATATCCTATTGCAATCCACTGACAATGTCATTGATATAAAGGTTAAACAATATAGGTCCCGGTACTGAGCCCTGTGGGACCCAACTTGTAAACCTCTGCTTCCTTGAAACTGCTCCACCATACACAACTCTCTGATACCTATTGGACAGCCAATCCTGAATCCAGTTGACCAATCTAACATCCAGGCTCGTGCTGCAACTTAAATATCAACTTATCATGTGACACCCTGTCAAATGCCTTCACTAAGTCTAAGAAAATGGTAGTATATGCCTTTCCCTCATCTAATACTCTTGTAACTTTATCATAAAAGGCTAGCATATTGCTAAAACAAGAGCATCCCTTCACAAATCCATGTTGACTCTCACAGATAACATTACCCTCATCTGCCCAATGCTGTATACGGTCCTCACTACTTTCTGCAAGCTCTTACTAACTACTGATGACACATAAACTTGCCTATAATTAGACACTTCCAGTCTGCTTCTGCCCTTATGCAATGGCACACTATCTTACCTTCCTTCCATTCCATGGGCATCTTTCCTGCAGCCAGACTTTCATTGAAAAGCCAGGTCAAAGGCACTGTCAGTTCCCTAGCATATTCTCTCAAAACTCGTGGTTTGATACCATCCAGTCCCACAGCTTTACTGACATCCAGAGTACTCAGTATTTGAAACATGCTCTCCTCCTGTATCTATAAACCTCGAACCTTCCCAATCCCTCTAGCATTAAAACTGACATCTCTAGGATGAAATACTCCAATAAAGTGTTAATTGAACAATTCCACTATGTCCTCTGCATCAGTCATTCTATTCCCATTTTTATCCCACAATATCATTCTTCCACAGTCATTTCTCCTCTTACTGGCCACTTATCTAAAAAATTCCCTAGGATTTTCTTTGGATCTTAGGGTCAATCTCCTCTCATATTCCAGTTTCGTCTTCCTTACCATACTAGTCACTCTTCTGCCCAGTGTCCTTATACTCTTCATGCATCTTCTCTTCACCTATCTCCTTATATCTCTTCCATTGCCTCTTTTATGCATGTAATTCCTGTTTAATATTGTTTGTCATCCATTTTGCTCCAAATTGTGTCCTCTTGTTCACTCGTGGTATACAACTTACTATTGCTGCTAACAAATATTCTTTCATAATTTCCCATGCACTAATGATATCCCGGCCTTTCAATTCCTCCCTCCATGAAACTTCCCCAAGTTGACATCTTGGACTATTATAATCACCTGTCTTATAATTCCACATAAGTTCCCATCTCTTTGATACTCCTGTATGTCTATTCATTTTCCAAGTGAAAACCATATGGTCACTCTCTCCAACTGGTGGGAGAGATGTCATCTCAGTTATTATCAGCTCTTCTGATGCTATGACCAAATCCAAAACTCTTGAACATCTTTTTCCCTCTATTACATGTTGCCTAAGACATTTGTCCCTCAAGAATTCTAGAAATTCCATTCCCTTATTGCTACATGCATCTTCCTCTCCCCAATTTATACTGCTGTAGTTAAAATCTCCCATAACAATCATTCTTCTTGCACTTGCCAAACTCAACTGTCTAAACGTTTCCTGCCTCCCACCCTCTGTGCTCCTGGGTCTGTAGCAACATCTCACTAAATATCCTATCTTGCCCACCTTTACCTCACACCATATGCTTTCAAAATCATTAGTGCCACTGCCTTCCAAAGTCTCCATTCTTAGAGGACATAGGTCTTCACTTATCATAAGCAGTACTACACCACCACGCATTCCCTTCCTGTCCTACCGAAAAATGCTGTATCCAGCGACTTCTATTCCTGTTTATATATCCTCTTCTGTCAACCATGTTTCAGTGATCCCAATAATGTTTGGCCAGGCTGATGCTCTCTGCACCACCAATTCCTCTCCCTTATTCTGGATACTCCTGGCATTAGTATAAAGCATATAAATGCCATTGTTTCTATACCCGGCATTATCCCCTCTAGACTCCACTGGGCTCAGTATTACCTGATGTCATCCCCCTTCTCCCAAGTGCCCATTACCACAAGAGGCCTCCCTTGCTACCATCCTCCCTGGAACACACTGACTTGTTCAGAGCAGCAATCTCTCCAGATGCCTACCTCCTTCCTCATTCAAATGTAAGCAGTCTCTCGCATACAGTTCCTCTCTGTCCTCAAACGCATTCCAATCATCCACATATTCCAGTCCTCTCCTGTCACACATTCTAGCTATTATGTCATTCAATATTACTGCCCTTCTGCTCAGCTCATCATTATCATACCTAGGCAACACACACACACACTATCTTTCCTCTCTGTGTCTTCTTTCATACCACTTCAAGCAAGAATCTCATATCTCTCGCTGCCCTATTTACACCACCACTCAAGTCATTTCTTCCCACCATCACAATCACCTCATCCACCCTTTCAGCTCTCTTAATTGCCAAAACCACACTTTTTATCATTCCTCCTAGCAAACACTCCTCACGCATCCTATCTTGAACACCACGGATCATTGAGTCCCCATACATTATACCTCTTACCATTCCCTCTATCCTATTGTTTCCATTTTCTCCTCTTCTTTCATTCCCAGACCTTTCTCTAATTCCCTCTCTGCTACTGTTTCCATTCTCTCCTCTTCTAGCACTCCCATGCCTCTCTCTCATTCCATTCTCTCCTCTTCTAGCACTGCCATACCTCTGTCTCATTCTGTCTCTCCTACTGTTTCCATTCTCTCCTCTTCTAGCATTCCCATACCTCTCTCTCATTTCCTCTCTTCTACTGTTTCCATTCTCTCCTCTTCTAGCACTCCCATACTTCTCTCTCCTACTATTTCCATTCTCTCCTCTTCTAGCACTCCCATACCTCTCTCTCTCTCTCCTGCTGTTTCCATTCTCTCCTCTTCTAGTATGCCCATACCTCTCTCTCATTCCTTCTCTCCTACTGTTTCCATTCTCTCCATTTCCATTTCCACATCCAATTCCATTCTCTCCTCTCCTATCAATCCCATAATTTTCTCTCTCGCTTATTCCGATTTACCTTGCATTTATCTCTTCCATTCTCCTAATCTCATCTTTCATACTTCTCCCAAGACATTCCACCTCCTCTTTCAGCTTCTCTTTCTCCCTCTGCAGGTCAGTCACTCTTAATCGAAATTCACTCTCCCAAACAAAACCATCTCCTAAACTTTCACAGTCACTCACACCTTCTACACTATCAACTATTATTTTCTCATTCATATTTTTTTCTTCATTCTCTCCTATCACACTACTCATCTTCCGGTATTCATTTCCCATTCCTGGAGCAACAAGTTCAGTTATTGAGGTTTCTACTGCATTTATTTCCTCCCACTTCCTGCACTTTACGCACACACGTATCCCCCCCCCTCTCTCACAAGCCAGATATCCAATTCCCAAGATGCATACATGCCGCAAGTACTGCATGTCACAAACTCCCTTATTATATTGCTTATAATAGAGTTCTTAAATGGCGGAAGACTTGGTGACATGCCATTTGCGACTGCAGCTGAATCCGCCATCACGACTACTAGCGCAATTGTTAATTATTCAAAATAGTGTCGCTAATTAGTGTCAAAAATAAATGCTAAATAAGTATTAGGGAGTATAAATAAATAAGAAAAGTACAAACAATTACAAGCAAAACAAAACATTAAGTACACTAAATTTGGAAGGGGACCAATCGTTCGATGCTGTTGGCACACTCTCCCTCGATGAGTCTTTGGACTCCCTGGAGGTGTCAAATAATAATAATAATAATAATAATAATAATAATAAATAAAATGAAATAAAACAACTAAATACAGTAATGAAACCTTAGCTTCGTCTTGTCTTCCTCTGTTATGCATCCAGCCCTGTCTTCTCGGTAACCAAAATACACAATATCACGACAATAACTAACTTCAAAAAACAACCACTTAAGTACACTCATATTCCAGAGAAACAATTTAGCACTCAAAAACGTAGAAAAACGGACTATTCACCGATTAAAAATCACTTTCTTCAGCACAGCTCAAATTCACTGCCACGTGCTACGGCGACACTAGTGCCACTGGCAATGATGTCTTCTGCTAGAATAAGTGGTAAGGGCACAGATTCCTTTTCCACACAAAGTTTGTAGGATGATCACAAACATCCATGCCCATGGCGGCCCACCTAGCCAGTAGCCTAATAATTAATTAATTGGTTGGATGTAACGTGCTGTAGTATTCAGACTGAAGGTCATCTTAAAAAGACCATCTCCTAAATTTGGGTGAATTTGTGCACCCATACCTAATATAAACAGATTCATTTTCAGACACTAGCAAACAGGGGAAAAAGGAGTGATATGATTGAGACTTACAAACTTCTGAAAGGGTTATACAGAATTTCAGTAGATGGAATTGTATGGAGGATGGGGAAATGACACAAGAGCATCCATGGAAATTGAGAATGAATGCTTGTCAAGAAGAGGGCGAATGCTAGATTTTTCTCTCATAGACTAGTGCTTGTTTGGATTGGATTGCTGTTGGATTTGTGTGTGCAAGTAGGTATGACAGCTAATACTAATAGTATGGCCTCCCTTGATGAGTTCTCTCTTAATAATAATAATAAGAAGAAATACCTGTTGAGGTTTGAGAAATATTCTTTATGCTGAATCCAAAAGCATTCTCTCAGAACTTGCAGTTGCTTTTATGAAGTATCATTTTTTTTTTTTTTTCCAGTTTAATCATGTTGAAGGAATGTTCACTGGATGGCCTCTTAGGTTTTATGTATGCTATTACTTTGGAACAGTACAGAACATTATATAGTAGCATTTTATAGTTGACATCTTTTCACACTGAAAGAAAAGAGCATTGGTTTGTGACTGATTTTTGTACACATAGATAGTTTGGATTTAATCAATTATTTTGTCATCAGTGTATATACTGAAACTTTGATTTGAATTATATAAGAAATGCTCATACAGCAGTTGACTATCAGTTCAGAATAAGCACTGCAAAAATTATGCAGTATCAATTTATTAAAATACATTTAACTGAACAGTTAATATATATATAATTCAATTTAGTAAATGCAGTTCAAGATCCTAATCTCCCATATTTTGGAATGGTTAATCCATTATTCCAGTTCATGAGAAATGATAATGCAAAAGGGTCTCTTGAACTCTCCTGAAATAGACATTTGTGTCTAAATGCTTTCTGAGTTAACTTTCTGTTATTTCAAAGGAGTCCATGCTGAATTTCAGCATCATACAGTGCCAGTCTAAATTTGTGGAGTTGATATGGCCAGTAAACCCCTTGTGTTTATCAGTCCTTTTTTGTATTGAGCTGTTAGTTCAACCAAAATAATGGAAGGTAACAGAACTACAGATCTTGTTGAATGATATACTGAAATGTTCTCAATATCTGTGGATGAGATTCCCATTTTATATTTCTTTTAACTATTGCAATGGTTCAGATAACTTTTAGAAGCAAGTAGTGATGTGCATTCTGCTTAACTAAATTTTCATGATACCATATCTTTATGAAGGATGATGTATTAATTTTTTTTTTTTTACACATATGTCTGCCTATGTAGGTAAGCACATTTAGGAAGGAAAACTAAAAAGGTAACCAGTTTTTATGTATTTTTTTCTTTTTCTAAGGTAAATTTTATTGGAGGATGACAGTTATTAATCTTCTAAAAGAAATTCTAATAGTTCTGATTTGAAGTAGGACCGGATGGGGAATATATCATATGCATAACATATGCCATAGAGATGATTGAAGATGTATTCTCTAAAAATTGCAGCATTCAGAAATGTTATTGAATTTCTTCTTCTTCCTTTCCAATTTTCAGTGTAATTAGCAATTTAAATTCACTGATCTCATACGTGCATGTGGGTCAGAGTAACATAAGAAAAAAATAAATTGAAATGCTTAAAATACATTTTCTTGTAGTGTGCTACATACAAACATATATATATATATATTTTTTTTTTTCTCCTTCATTGTATTTAAAAATATCAATGCTTTTATTATTAGAAAATCCAGACAGAAGTTGAGACTCATATTAAGAAGAGTGAAGTTCTGTCTCGAAAAGGTGACAATCAAGTTGAACAGCAGCAAAAATTCATTGAAGAACTGTACAAAATATATCAACAGTTACAGAATAAAATTTCTGAATTTCAAGTTCTGACATCAATGATGATTACATTTTTCAAAAATTTCCATGAGGTAACTTTGCATTGATATAAAAAAAAAAAATGAAGTATCACTAAAAAAAAAGAAGTATATTTAAAAAATGTATTTTTCTCTCTATCTCTCTCTACACATACACATGCAAGTATACATATAGACACAAGATATATATATATATATGTGTGTGTGTGTGTGTGTTTATTTTTTTATATATTTATATATATATTTTTTAATATATAAAAAGTTTGTATAGTTTTTTAAAAATAATATTTTAGTAAACATTATGTGGAAGTTATTGTAGATGGTGCTTGTTTATGCATTGATGTAGTAGCAAGTTTGAAATGCAATGACACAGTTACTTTGTTATGTTTACTTTATGAGGACAAAGTAGGCACAGACTGTACACAAGCAACTAAACAAAATAATGCATGACATTCCAATAAGATATATTGACCTAGCCCACAAATAGTGAAAACAATTCTGTCCAGTTGGAGAGTATGTCACATCCAGTCATATCATACCCCAAAGTGTACATTTCCATCCCCTTCTCTAGATACATAGCCATGCTTAATGAGAGTCATATAATTATCATATCTGCATTCCATAGCTGAATAACACACATTCTCATACTATATTTATCACTACTTAATCCATGCAAGTGCAGGCTGTCCCTTTTTATACAAGTCTTTTCTACAATCAGACTTACTCCATACATCCAAAAACTCATATTCATTTCTTCTGATAGCAAAAGATTCAATGATAGCCTTTCTTCACTATATCAAATGATTCGATGCTTCGCACAAGCTGTGCATCGAATCATTTGCTATCATTGTCTTCCTTTTTAACTTGGTTGTGTCTCAGTAGAAAACCAATAATTTTTACTTTCTCACTTTTTCCAACAGTCCTTTCGCATCCGCTCTCATACTATATTTATCACTACTTAAATTATTACTTCCAACAAGAACTACCATATCTTTTACTTTTACTTTTTTTTCTTATATTATGGGCTGTTGAGTTTAAACATGGCCATACCAGCCTTGAAGATGATCCATGTGAAGGATGTCCAAAAAATGTAACACCAGAAATCATTGATCAAGTGCACGACATGGTATTGGATGACCAGGGAGTCAAAGTGCGTGAAATTGCTGAGACTATAAGTATTTCAAAAGAACATGTAGGATATATTTTGCTTGAAGTATTACACATGAAAAAGCTTTGCGCAAGATGGGTGGCATGCTTGCTCACAGCAGATCAAAAATGCACTCACATGAAAATCTCTGAACAGTGCTTGGAGCGTTTTAAAAAGAATAAAACTGATTTTGTGGATCGATTTATTATTATGGATGAGACTTGGATTCACCATTACACACCAGAATCCAAACAGCAGTCAAAACAGTGGACAGAAACCAGTTGTTCAGCACCAAAGAAAACAAAGTCAGTTCCATCAGCAGGAAAGGACATGGCATCGGTGGTTTGGGATGCTAAAGGCATCCCAAATATTAATTATCTTGAAAAGGGCAAAACAATAACTGGGGAATTTAATTCCGATCTCTTAACCAGACTAGATGAAAAAATTTGTGAGAAAAGACCTGGTTTGCAGAAGAAAAAAATCATCTTTTATTAGGACAATGCACCTGCCCACAAAGGTGTTTTGGCAATGGGAAAATTAAGGAATCTGCACTATGAATTGGTGGAACATCCCCCCTATTCTGCAGATTTGGCTCCCTCTGACTTCTATCTCTTCTCAAAACTAAAACTGTTCCTCACTGGTTAGCGTTTTTCTTCGAATTATTTTGCAGATCTTACTGAGAAACACTACAGGAATGGGATAATGGCACTGGTACATTGCTGGAAGAAATGTATTAGTCTTAAGGGAGATTATGTTGAAAAATAAAAATGGTTTTGAAATTATAAATTCGTTTTTTCATTGTTAGGCCGAGCACTTTTCAGATTATCCTCATAAAAGTTTGCATATGTCTATCCACAATCATGGTGATTACTTCATGATCACTCTCACCAACTGGAGGAAAGTGCGAAACCCCACTCGTAATTACATCCACTGATGAAATGATCAAATCTAAAACTCTTGATTTTCATGTGCCCTCCTTTACCTGCTGGCTAAGTGAGTTATCTCTCAAGAACTTGAGAAATCCATTTCCTTATTCTCAAATGCTATCTCTGTATTCCAATCTTTTCTACTATAATTAAAATCAAATAATTAAAACCTGTAATAATTATCCTTCACTTATTTTCACTAACCAAAGTCGCTTATACATTTCTTCATCATCACCCTCCACATTCCTGGCCTATAGCAGCATCCAACTAAATATGTCTTCCTGTTAACCTCCACATTACACTGACTCATAACCACTGCCATATTTTCCTCTTTTATGTCTACCTTATGTGGACATAATTCCCTTGTGATCATCAGCAGCACCCCCCGTCCCTTCATGTTCTTTCTATCTAGCGAAAAAATACTGTATCCTTCCATTTTTATTCTCACTAGAATGTCATCTTCATTCAACCATGTTTCACTTATTGCAATGATTTTGGTGTGAATAAACTCAATCAGTGAAACCATTTCATCTCCCTTATTTCTGATAATTCTGACATTTGTAAACAAACACAGTAATTCATTTTAGGTCTATAACCAGTCCAAGCCACTTGTTGGTTGTGATTTCCCCACCACACCTGCCCAATCACCTTTATCACCACTTACCACATATACCTGCTTAGTCTCAACTTCCCCACCCACATTGTAATATACTCCATCTTCATACACACTTTCACTGCTACTTTCAACATCTACTCTCCCTATGTCACATCTCCCCATCCACCTCGGCTCCCCACTCTGTTTCCCTGTTCCTCTTGCATTCCCGTTCTCTCCTCATCTCTTACACTACTACTGTTTTCACTACCAAGCATTTCTGTCTCTTCAATACTATTCTCCTGATTTTTCACTTCATCTCTTGCTTCTGATGTCTTGCATGTGTCACACACTGCACTTCCATCCAACAACATTTTTTTCTGCACTCACTCCAAAGCCATTCAAATGCAACCATGACATCTGTATAATTTTATTCTTCCCTCAACCACATGCCATACATTTACAAACTGTACTCCCATCTCCTCACACAGCTCCACTTGCATACTCTATTCATGAATTTGGTTCTCTGTCACAACTCATCATTGTCATACCTCGGCAACACACTGACAACCTTTCCCGCTACACTGTTAACTTTCACTCTTCTCAATAACCTTCTGATATTCACCCTCATATGCTCCTTATGTCCACTTAGATCATTTCTCTCTACGATCACCACTAGCTTTCTCTTGCTTGTTTTTCCTCATGCCCAACACATGAATTATCCTACTTATTCTACTTCCTGGATAGCAGATCTTATGGACTCTCTCATTAACTATTCCTCTAGCTATGGAATCGCTATATACTACTCTCCTGGAGTCACTCATCACCTCTTTTACTCTTTTTTCTTTCCTTCTCTTCTCTTGCATACTTTCATTAGTTTCCACTAAATGTCTAACATTGCACCACATATTCCTTATTTCATTTTGCATTTCAGTAACTGTTTCCTCGAATCTTGCATTCCAACAATTTCATTCTCTGTCACTCCTGCATTCTCATTACCTTTTGTTCTTCTGCACCTTACTTACGTTTCCTCATTCATACTTTCTTTTGCTCCCTTATCACTAACTTTCACTTCTATGTTCTTGCATTCTTTCACTCCATCAGTTTCACTACCTTCCGTTTCATTTCTATTTCTTTCATTTATTCCATCTTATATCTTTTCAGTGTGTTTTGCATTCATTACCTTGTGGTCTAAAAATACATTTCACTTCCTACAAATCCATACTTTCTCTCATCTCCCATTCATTCTCTCTCTCTCTCTCTCTCTCACCACAAACACATCTCTTACACTCTGCCAGACATGCATATTACACTCACAACATTGCATCATTTTTGATAAGTATATGTCGTTAATGCCACTTGATTTTGGGGAGATGTCACAGATGCTTATGTGGAGAGGCTGAATAAGAGAAAAAATGAGTGTGGGTATGGAGGAAGTGTGGTATTCTGATGGACCATGTGACTTGCTTAAATTTGAGTTTAAACACACTTAGGGAACATGGCGACGTAACTGACGCATGAAGATTATGCTAATGTTGCCAGCAAAGGTTGGTCGATTGGTAGAGCCTCTGCTACTAATGGTTCGCAAAAAGTTAAGCAAGTTTGAGCATGGTTAGTAGTTGGAAGGGATCAATCGTTCGATGCTGTTGGCACACTCTCCCTGGAGGTGTCACATAATAATAATAATAATAAGAAGAAGAATGTTCCAAGAGTGTCTAGAAATGATACTGCAGAAAAAAGATCGATTAACAATAAAGTAGGTAAAAATTTATACAACATTAAAAAATCAGTGAAATTAATGATAAAGTGGGCTATAATGACATTGTAAAACAAAGTGCAGTTAATGATAAGGTGACAAGTGTGATTAATGGCTATCAAGTGTGTGACTGGCGATAAAATAGCGAGAGTGAATGATAGCAAAAAAAGGGCACAAAATTTGAAATTTGAATTGGTGAAGATGAGGAGAGATCAGGTAGATATGGAGTGAAATGAAGAGCATTGTAGATATGTATGGAAGAGTGAAGAAGACAAAAACAAATGCTGTCATTATGAAAATGTAAAAAAAGACCCTCAAGGGGCATTGTATATGCACAAGTTTTTTTTTCCTGGAGATAAAATGAATAGAGTGATTTAAGCATTGGATATGAGGACTAAAAGTGCAAAGGAGTTGGTAGTGGTAGTGGTAGTAGGAACAAATCACTTGACTGGGGAGAAAGAGAATAGAAGATTGGATATCTAGAGGTTGTTTCAGAAGGATAAAAGATAATACTATAGTAGGAAAATTAGTCACTGTATTGCCCAGATGAGATGAGGCAGGTAGCAAGAATTATGAATGACATGATAACAGAAATGTGTCAACAGAAAGGAGTGCAGTTTGTTAATGTGTAGAATGAGTTTGAAGGAAGAATTGAACTGTATAAGATGATGTACTGCATTTGAATGTTTTTTGTTGTGAGTCATTTGGAGAGACTGCTGCTGCTGCAAGGGAGTAATGAGTGCAGAGAATGAATCTGAGCAAGTAAGAAGTGATGTGAAAGAACAGAAGAGTAAGGAAGGAAGGAGAGATTGAAGTGGTGCTTATGAATGAAGATGTGAGTAGCATGGGTGCAGAGAATGAGAGAACAAATGTGCAAGACAAGCAGATAAACAAGGAGACTCAGAGTGGACAGGAGAACACAGCATGAGAAAGGAGTATACTCCAAGAGGATGTGAATGGATGTGTAGACAAAAAGGGGACAGGATGACCTGGGATGTAGGAGAAAATGGTGGATTTGAAGAGGGCTCTAGGACGAGTAAGGAGAAAAAGAAATGACTTAATTAAAGTATGGAGAAGTCACATCTAATCAATGGTATCATTGAAATGAGTGGTATCAGTGGAATGAGCTGTTATATTAGTATGTGAATACCAGAAGTATCAGACACAAGGAAAATGAAATTGTTGCATTGATTGAGATTGTTTACCCTAAAATAGTTCGCATAAGTGAAACATGGTCGGATAAAGATGACATCCTGATGGGAATAGAGATAAAAGGATATGATGTATTTTGTGAAGAAAAAAAAAAGGGAGGTAGAGTGCTATTAATGATAGAAAAAGAATTATATCCATACAAGGTAGAGATAGAGGGGGGGGGGGGGAATAGTGGTAGTGATTTTGAAACAGGACGGTATAGTATGAGATAGAGGTGAATAGAATGAAATATGTTGTTGAATGTTGCATTTGGTAATATGGAGGGTAGTGACCAGGAAATGTATAAGCAAATTAGTAGAGCAAATGGAAAAAGGGTGATCACTATGGGTAATTTTAATTAAAGCAATATAGATTTGGATAATGAGATAGTAACTGGAAGTAAAGAAAATGAGTTTCTCGAGTTTTTGAGTGACAACTACCTCAAGCAATACGTAACAGAGGGCACACACGAATATTGAGGGTCTTGGATTTGATCATCATATCAGAGGATGTTATTATAAATGACTGTCAAATATCCCTCCAGTCGGTGAGATGACCAAGAAGTGATTACCTGCATGGTTGCCAGCCATGTGAGGACTTTTGTGAGGAATGGACATGTGTGTGTGGAACTACAAGACTGGTGATTATGAGAAGCTCAGGAGACAGCTTGGAGCTGTAACATGGAATAAGGAGTTGGGTGGAAAGGAGATCAATGTTGCTTGGGTAATATTCAAGAACTATCTAGTAGAAGCAATATCTAAATGTATTGTGAAGGTCAGAAGATTAAATAAGGTAGGTGTGAAATGGATGAAATAAGAGATTAAGCAGGCAATTCAGAGAAAAAAGGCATTCAATTCCATGAGGAATACAAAAAACAGACAAGGAGGGTGACTCGGTTGGTAAGAGTAGCAAAAGTTCAGTATAAGTAGCAGTTAGCTAATGAAACCAAGAAAAAAATCTTAGGGAAGTCTTTCAATATGTAGCAGCAAAAATAAGAAGGATTATGGTAGGATGGCAATGATTGGAGGGAATGGTATAAGGACAACTGCTGCGGAGGATATAGTTGAGATATTTAATGTTCATAATTTAAGGCAGTTCATAGAGGTCTTTCATCCTTGTGAATGTATCATCATGAAGAGTTTGAGAGCAGTTGATGAGGAGGAGGAGTGACTGACTGTGAGTGAGGAAGAAGTATATGAGGAATTAAGCAAACTTGATATTAATAATGCTTTGGGACTTGATGATATATGACCATGTATTTTGAAGGAATATGCCAGGGAGTTATTGTTAAGACTCATATTAACAAATATGCCTTGACATATTTGTTAATATGAGTCTTACATTGAGTCAAGTTCCAAAGGAGTGAAAGGAAAGCAAGATTGTATTGCTTCATAAAGGAGGTGACAGAAGTCAAGCATCAAATTATAAACCAATCTCTGTGTCAGGTGTTGTGGTTAAGTTGTTAGAGAAGCTGGTGAGAACTAGGATCCAGAATTGAGTTGACAACAATGGTATTATCTTTGATGGACAGCACAGATTTGTTAAAGGGAGGTCATGTTTTTGTAATCTACTTATTACAATTAGGTGGCAGCACCATCGAATGTGGGAGATGGATACACAGTAGTATACTTAGACTTTGCAAAGGCTTTTGATAGATGACTGTATGACAAGTTGATAGTCAGACTAGAGGGGATGGGGTTGGATATTAGACTAGTCCATTGGATTGAAGAGTGAATGTCTGATAGGTATAAACAAGTTGTGTATGAGGGAGCAATATCCCAGAAGAGGAAAGTCATTAGTGGTATGCCTCAGGTGGGTCTGTTTTAGGGCCATTGCTGTTTATTCTGTATGTCAATGATATTGGGGAAGATTTGAATGGGGATATTCAGTTGTTTTCAGATGATGCAATGTTGGGATGAACTGTGAGGAGTAGAGCAGATGTGGCCTTACAAGAAGATTTGAATAGATTGAGTGAATGGACACTTTAGTGGAGATTCCAGTTCAGTTTTGCAAAATGTAAGGTTTTAAAATTTAGAAAGCAAATATGGGATGTAGACTGTACTCTTGGTTGGGATGTATTGTTGGAGGTGGGGGAAATGAGAGATCTTGAGGTGATGGTGGATAGGCATCTAAAATATATAACACATATTGTCAAAATTGTGAGCCGGCCTGGTTTGCCGAGTGGTTAGTGTTCTCTCCAGCCAAAAGGCTACGGGTTCGAATCCCACCGTGGGCATGGATGTTTATGATTGCCTGTGGAAATACTAGTGGTGGTGGTCAGTAGATGGTGTTGGTGAACTGAATGGTGGAGACAGAGAGTTGTAGAGTAGGTACCCTCCCTCGATGAGTCTTTGGACTCCCTGGAGGTGTCACGTAATAATAATAATAGTAATAATAATACAATGAATTCTGGGAATGATGCAAGGACACTGTCTTGTAAAAGGAGATTCTGGTTCCATTTTATAAACCCTTGATTATGCCACATATGGACTACTGTGCACAGAATTGGTCAGCCTGGTTTTCAAAAGGAGAAAGAGATGTTGTAAAGGGTCCAGAGGGAATTGACTAAGGTAGTTTCTGATCTCTGGAATGTCGAATATGAAAAAATGATGAGAAGATGCAATTTAAAGAGTCTGATGGATAGGATTAAGAGGGGTGATATCATAGAGACATAAAAGTTAGTAAGGGGTTTTTATAGGATTAATTTTGAAGAGGTTTTTCATAAAATAGTGAGGGGGGAGGCAAGAAGTCTCCTGGAAGCTATATAAGAAGGGTGTGAGCAGGGGAGTGAGATGCAGGTTTTTTGCATGGAGATTTATGAGTGATTGGAATGCATTTTGAAAGTTTATTTTTCACTTGGTTAGAGTATAATAAAATTAGTTTAATCCTTTATCCAAGTGTGAGCAAACAAAGTTTGCACCTGAAAGCATCTTCAGGACTTGGGTAAGGTGGTACAACACCAGGGCAACTCATTGCAAAGGTGGAGCAGGCTACCAACACTCCTATCTCAGTCTCTCCTATAATGCAAAACACATCTCCTTGCAGATATGTCTAATGTTATGCATTAAGGGAAGGGCCACTACCCAGACTAGTTTCGACCTTTATTGAGGTAGAATGGGAGTTCATGTCTCTCATCATTGGCCTTTGGAGAATAAAGCATGCTGAGGATCAGCAGACAGTAAGAGAGGAGAATAATGCAAGATAGAGTAGGATAGTAGGAGGTAAAAGAGGCCTCAGTCAACCTGTTTAGCTGTTTTAGGCTAATTGGTCTGTAACACAATCTCAATTTATCTGTTCAAAAAAAAGATTACCCATAAAATTTTGTCTAAAGTTCGCATATAAATTTATCCAATTTAATGATTTAATCAGGTGTCTATGGAGAATATCCGTTGATCCTGTTTTGGAACAGTATTTTACAGTTTAAATGTTTGTTCGTAATTTTTGTTACTAAGTATAATATCCTTATTTGTATTCTGGGTAATTAAAATTTACTGCTGTTGTTGAAAATCTAAGGACTTATGGTCCAAACTGGATATATAAATTTACCATAATTTTTTTTTTTTTTTCGAACTTAAGGGTCCGAACTAGATTTTATTTTATTTTTTTTAATTTATTTATTTTTATAAGACTTAGGGTCCGGTAAGTTGAAATGAATAAGAACGTTTTGAAGAACTTGCAGACCTGGTACCATTGGGACTTAAAATGGGGTAGAATCTGGCCCGGGAGATGCCGCTCACAGGGAGCGGCACCGCCTCGCTGTAAGCCTTCGCAGCCCAGGTTCTCAGATCTACCCCCCTTATTTGGGGTAAGAGAATCCGTGTCAGCGAAAGCTTTGTGGCGAGGAAGGATAGAATAGTTATTACTTTTCCTAGGGAGAGTTAGGTGGGGTTTTGTAGATTCTAAAGATATATACAGGGCTTGATGCGTCCCTGTATGAGAAAGCATATTTTCGGTGGTTGGCAGTATTTGTTCACAAATTTATAGTCTCCTAATAAATGTCTCTCTTGCGCAAGAAATTTAGGTAGATAGAAAAAAAAACCTTTCCTTATTCTTGCATACATTAAATTTGCCTGGGATTTTTTCCGTACCTTCCAGATGTGATACTTTAAGACGTTAATTAAGAAGGTAGCGAACTTTTGGGTCTTGTTGATCGGTGGAGGGAATTGTAGACGTACGACCTCTTCTAGTGACAGCATCGGGATTCCCAATGCTGTGCTCAGTCTTTGCCAGATGCGTTGGGCTGGTGGGCAAAAATAAAAAAAATCTCCACCGTTTCCACGCCTCGGCAGACATCACAGAAGGGGTTGCACGGACTGGGTACATACATGGATTTAACCTGTTTCACCGGGAGCTGCCCGTAGGCTATTCGCCAGGCAAGATCCCGATGAAAAGGCTGTCCCCAGCTATTTTTAATGTTTCTAAAAAGAATTTCGTTGTTGGTCCTGAGATTTGGTGTATCACGCCTGGAGAGTTGGAAGAAATCCCAGTATACTGCTTTGGGTTTGTGTGTGAGGATTTCTGTTCCTTTGTCTCTGAGTGTTGTGAGCAATTTCACTAGTGTGCGGTACCACTTGGGCACAACCCTTGCGCGGGGTCCAGCATAGTCCGTGATCCCAAAGAGAGGGAGGAAAAATCCTATAAAATATCTAATGAGGAGGCCTGAAGTGTGGTTTGAGTTTAAGGCCTTCCGTACAGTTTTGAATGTGTTTGCATGGAGCAGACTTTTGAGATCGGGCAGAGCGTACCCCCCTTCTTCATGTTTTAGTTAGGTATTCTTTTTTTACCTCCTGTTTTTTCTCATTCCAGGAGAAGTCTATGAGTTTTTTTGATAATTGATTTTCTTGTAGCAGTGTGATGCCTGTGATGTTGATTGTGTGCATCAGCATTGGGGTAATGATTGTTCTTATTACTGTGGCTCTTCCATAAAAGGAGAAAAAGGTTGGTTTGAACGGCTTTATCCTTTCCATGCTTGTTTCCTGTAATTTTTGAGTTGGTAATGCTAGGGTCTCAGAAAACGGAACGCCTAGTATTGTTAGGGGCTGCGTATGCAGCGTTAAACCGTAGGGAAGTCCAGTGTTATGGAAATTTCCAAAACTTTTGATTTTAGTTTTTTGTGCATTAACTCGGAGACCACTGACTATGCTGAAGTTTTGCAGTATGTCAAGATAGATGCAGATGGACTCAGAATCTCTGAGTGTAGCCACTACATCATCTGCATATGCCACTATTTTGCATTTTCTGGAGACTTGGGGCAGTGGAATACCGTTAATTGCGGGGGTGTTCTCAATTCTGTTGATGAGGGGTTCTAATGCTAGAGAAAAGAGGAGGGGGCTTAGCAGGCAGCCTTGCCTAACCCCTCTCTTTATGCAGATCAGTTCTGTCAGAAACCCATTAATAGACAGTTGTGTCGAGGCCTCCGCGTACATATTTGTTGCAGTTTACGCCCCGAACAACCCATACCACAGAAGTGGTTTCTTCTCTGCCCTTGAAAACTCTTGAAACCCTTGAAAACGAAGTCTCGGGCCCACATCTATTTTTTTTGAGGGTGTCCTGCAAGTACATGTGGTTGACGCTGTCAAACGCTTTTTCCAGGTCTGTGGAGAGACGTGCCAGGGGGTATTTTTTTTCCTTGGCCAGTCTGATTAGGTCTCTTAACAAGAAGAGATTAAATTCCATAGATCTACCTGGGATTCCATAGACCTGTGAGCTTGTTATTATATTTTCTATTCCGCCCTTAATGCGTGTGCAGATAATTTTTGCAAAAATCTTGTAGTCTAAGTTGGTTAAGGAGATCGGACGTCAGTTATTTGACAAAGTCCGATCTCGGTCTTTCTTGGGGATAAAGATTGTATAGCTCTTAACGAATTCCTCGGGGATGTTTCCCAAAGTGAGGAATTCGTTGAAGATGTTTGCTAATGCTGGCAGTGCAAAATCCCAGATTTTGCTGCTGCAGTTATCGGCCTGTCATGCAGGGCACTAAGATGATCGGGAAAACGTTTGACGTCCCACTCGCTGAAGTCATCCGTGCCCTGCTGGTCAGAGAAGATGCTGAGATACTGCTGATGAAAATGACGGAGTATTTCATGGATTGAGTTTAGAATCTGGCCCTTCTCTTCGATCTGGTAAATCGTTCTCTCGTCATTTGCCACCACCCGTTGTTGATTGTAGAATGTGAAAGAAGGCGTTTCCAAATTTCTGAGATAGAGTCTCGTTCGAAAGTTGAGGTCCTCGACTCTACTCTGCCACTCTTGCTGCAGTTCTATTTCTACTTGTCTGATAAGATCTCCGCAGGGAACTCCGCTCCCTTCGTTTATCCGGTACCAGCCGAGTTCCCTGTAGAGATCCCTCAGCCGTTTACGTTGTTGGTAGGCCCTTTCGCATCCACAGTTTTGAAACAGTTCCTTAGCCTGCCACTTGAAACGCAGCCAGTTTTCCCAGTCCCAGTTAGTGTTTGTCCATCTGTCACAAAGGTTCTGTAGCTGGTCGCTAAAAAGACTGGGAAAGGTAGGAGGGAGCTTCCAAGGACCTCTGGCTGTTTCCATAACCTCTGGGAGTGTGATTTTGAATATGACCATTTTGTGGTCTGTTGACATGTTGTGTACTGTGGTGTGACGTATCCTCTGAACATGTTGTTCCAAGTTTTGAGATACATACACCCTGTCTAGTCTCGTCGATATCTGGCCGCAGCACCACGTTGTCTCTACTTTGGATGGGTTATTCTGCCTGCAGACATCGACGAGATCAAAGTTTATGCAACATCGTTTTAAGGCGGTAATGCCGCCAGTTCCGGTATTTGCATTCCCGCCCACTTTGTCTAAACGTGTGTCTTCCACACAATTCCAATCTCCGGCTACTATGAGGTGGTCTGCTCCCAGGAGATAGTTTTCAAGGGCAGAGAAGAAACCACTTCTGTGGTATGGGTTGTTCGGGGCGTAAACTGCAACAAGCTGGATGGTACGGCCACCGTACTTCCAGTCCACCGCTACTAGATGTCCTGTGGCATCTTTCTGGACGTTGAAGAACCCCCCGTGATTGGGAGGCGAATTAGTATCCCCACCCCTCACGAGTGCGCGTTCCCAAAGCACCAGTAGCTGGTGACCAGGTAGCTTCTCGAGAAGTTCTCCACGTCCCAATGCTTATAAAAATGGGTTTCTTGTATCAGGAGGATATTAATTTTGTGCGTTAACATTAGCCTCCAGACAGCGCTTTGCGCAAAAGGGTTGCGTAGTCCGTCAGTGTTTAAAGTGGCAATTTTAAATTCCATGTTGATGTTTAGAAGAAAGGGGGGGGTTGTTATCTGTTTGTGGGTCTACATAAACCACATCCGATTCTCCATCGTAGCTGTTTGGACTTTTTGCCTTGAGATCAATACAGAGGTTGCCTAGAAAGTCCATATTCATGTCGCTAGAAGAGTCCGTTCTGTGGATATGTGGTTGGGGTTCTGCAGGTTGGTCCACTACCGGGGGTAGATTTCCTGGCATTGTTACGGCCTCGTTGAAGGGCTCTGTGCCTGTTGCTCCACATTGGCCTATAATTTGGGAGTTATCCATTTCGTCCTCCGATGACAGTAGGCTGCTTTGTTTAGCTTTTTTCTTTTCCTCTGTCTCTATGTCTCTTGTGCGCTTTGTTGGAGTGCTGATCGCGACCATTTCTTCCTCCTTCCTGTGTGTATCAATTTTTCCCATCTCGTTGTTGGGGTTTTTTTTCCTTCGTGTGGCGGGTTTTCTTGGGTATTTTACCCGCTGGAATTTTTGTGAAGGCTGTGTTCTCCGCTGTTCCCCCTCTTGCAGCCTGTTGGGGGAGCTTCGGGAAATCGTTCCCTGATAAAGCCTGAGGTTTTCCAATGGGTGTAGCCCTGACCGGTGTTATGGTCCCTCCAGTTACTTCTGCCTGTGTCCTGTGTGGGTATGTGTCAACTTTGTGAGTCAAGTCCCTACATTTAAAACACGGTACTGTGCAGCTTTCTAGTTTGTGCTTCAGTGATCTGCAGTTTCTACATTGTGTTCTTGGGCATTCTGCCCCGAGGTGTTCACCAGAGTTACATCGAAAGCACAATCTTTTAACACCTGGGTAATTGACCATAACCCTGGTTTGGCCCAAGTAAACGAAGTTGGGAACTTCTTTCTCCATATCTATCTGGATTTCTACTTCTCCTGTTTTCCAGCCTTTGAATTCTTCGTCCTCTACCGCTTTGATATCATAAATTTTCCCCCATTTACCAAACAATTTCCTGATGTCAGCTTCGTTTTCCAGGTATTCCAGGGGAAACCTGTCTATTTTTAATGTTTTGCGTAGGGTCCCTACTACAAAAGGCCTGATTGTTTGTCCTGAGCACGGGACTGTTTAATAGTTTCCCTCTTGTTTGGTTGTCTTTGACCACTATTTGAAATCTTCCCCCCCCCCCCCGGGTACGGTGTGAAACCGTATATGTTCTCTGCCCCTACTTCGTTAATTAGCGCTCTCGCCAATGCCCGCTTCTGTATGGACTGGTTGACCTCGATACCGAGAGTCTTAGTTCTGGGCAGAAAGGATGTCATTGTTAATGTGAAATCCTAACTACTATCGAAAAAAACAAAAAAAATAAAATAAAAAAGAGAGATGTTAGCAAGGGCCAAATTCGAAGAATGCCGAGCGTTCCTCGTCGCTTCTATGGAACAGGTGCATGAAGCTCTCAAATCCGTCCGCGCAATCTGGATCTCCTAGTCGACTGCAGGTCGAAAGGATACTACTTTTGCCTCCGGCTGGAATCCGCTGCTTTCTGCTGTTGTCACGGTGATCCTTAGAGGTAGTGCAACTACAAAGCGTCTTTTCTGCTATACTTGACCTTGAACCTAGTCTTGAAGTAGAATGGGAGTTCATGCCTTTCATCACTGGCCTCTTTAGATTTAAAAAAAGTTGTGCTGAGAGTCAGCTTGATAGTGAGAGAGGAGAGGAAAGATAGAGTGGATAGTAGTAGATAGTTAAAGGAGGCCTCAGTCGATCTACTTGGCCTGACTTAAATGCCAACACCAAGCAGATCTCTGACATTATCTCCCTCCATCCGTTCTCCTCCGCGTTCTCCGGCCAGCCACCTCTTCAGATGTCTGGCCGATGAAAGAAGTGAAAAAAACAAATACAGGAAGACACACATAAATTGAAAATCAAAAGAACTAGGACACACATAAATTGAAAATCAAAAGAACTAGGACACACATAAACAGAAACAACAAAAGTCGGTGAATTAACAGAAAAGTACTGCAAGAACGGGGGAAGAGCCTGGCCCGAGTGATGCAGCCCGCAAGGAGCTGCACCGCCTTGCTGTAAGCCTTCGCTGCTCGGGTTCTCAGGTCTGCCCCCTCCTATGTGGATTAAGCGTGAACATACAGAAACAGAACCAAGAAACTTAGAAGGGGCATTTTTTTTATTTTTTTTATTTTTTATTTTTTTATGTCATATTTCCCCTGCTATCTCTTACTGCTTCCTCATAGTCTTTTACCACTTTTTCCATCACTGTGAGTACGTGTACTGACTCTTCATCATTAAGTTGCCATATTCTCTTCAAGCATTCATTCCATTCCGCTCGGTCGTAAGTGACTTTCCCAAACTTGAGCCATATTCTAAGACTCTCTAGCTCACCTTCACATTGCAAAGCCACGTCTCCCTTTTCCTGTACAGCTGTGTGGACTTTGTTTTTTATCTCAGGTTTATTTCTAAGATAGAATAGGATTCGTTTTGTTACATTCGAATATTCATATAGGGGTTCTTTTCTTTTTACCAGTTTTGTAATGGGGTGAGAAGAACCGCTGTTTGTATATACTGGTAAAGTTCTTTTTTCAAATTCCTTCATTATCCATGGGTATCTCTTTTCCAAATCTACTCGTGTCAGCGACTTCAATGTGTCGCATAAGTGTTGTTTTTCTTCCTCTGTTAAGTCCAGGTGACCGTCCAGTTGATGGGGCTCGACCTTGGTTATATCTTTTACATAGAGTTCTCCCCATATGAGTCTATTGCTCCTCTTAAAGAATAAGAAAGTTGGCTCTCCTTTTGTGGTCATTATCTGAAATAGTTTTTCTGCCGTTTTAGGAGATCCCTTAAAGTTCTTCAAAATGACAGAGCCATTTGGAGTATTGCTTTTAACAAAGTCTGTTCCTTCCTTAGTTTAATAAATAATAAAATTAGTTTAATCCTTTATCCAAGTGTGAGCATACAAAGTTTGTGCCTGATAGGAGGATTAAACTAATTGGAATGCATTTACTTGAAAGCATGGTATCTGCAGAGAATTTGAATGTTTTTAAGATGCAGTATGATGAGCTGTGTGTATGACAGAACAGACCTCCTGGACAAGTCTTTGACTACATGAAGTCTTGGTTTAATAATAATAATAATAATAATAATAATTGGTAATCAGTTATATAATGATGTGTAGCTCTTAGTTTGTTTTCTTTTAGTTATGAATTCTAAATTAGTTATTATGCTTATTCTTGGGTCATGTGATTTTAAAATTGTAGCCCATAAAAATACCAAGTTGAATGCAAATGTTTTGTGTGCTGTATATAGTATATTTATAATTTTCGTTTGAGCAGCAGTTAAAATGTAGAGCGCTCTGCTCATCATCCATTGGTGGGGGAGACTGTGTTATGATGTGTAGTGCAATCATCATTGTACAAGAATTCATAGTCACCAAACCTAAATAACAAATAGCTGTTCTTTGCATCCATGAGAAGGTTTTCATTGTTGAGCATTATGCTTTTTTTTATGGAGGATGCTGATAAAATGTGAGGGTACTTCAAACTGTTCAGTAAAAAAAAAAAAAACTGCTGTTAGAATAACACACATCTGTTCAGAAAATGTTTGAAGTATTTTGCAGATATGAAAAAAAAAAGTTTTGAATATAATTGAGAATATCTCTGATCATGTGTTTGTGAAAGAAATTATTGTGTATTTTATTCATATTTTGCTTATTAAAAGTGGTACCATTCTGCAGTGCATGCTTTGAAAGAAATAACCTTTATTATGGTACTTTTGGGACCATTTTTGCATTTCAGTAAGTGCTTAGTGAAGGTTCACTTATAATTTTGATTATTCCTGTCCATTATCACTACATTCCTAGCTTCACTGTTGTTATGGTTATAAATTTAAAACGAGTTGTATATGCCTGATCGAATACATTTGAATGGATTTTGAGTTAGATGACTGGAGAGAGTGTTATTCAGTGAGAGGTTGTAAATACAAAATCAGGTAAACTAGAAGTACTAAGGAATGATGTAGTCAAGTGTAAATTGCCACAACTCTGGAACAAATGAGTTGGTGTACAGAAATGATTATGCAATGTCAATTTCACAGGTTTCATACCTGAATAGGTTGGTAATATCCTTGGTAATAACATTACACAAGGATAACTGTGGGTCCAAGGGAATGTTGAGCATGTACAGAAATGCCAGAAGTATCAGAAATAAGGAAGAGAGATTTTGCCATTGATCAGTTAGAATTGGTCAAAAAAATCAGCATCAGGAAGATCTGCTTGATAGAAAATGATCAGGTAAATGAAATGGAGGTGCTCAGAATCTTAATGTTAATACAGCTATGGGATCGAATTATATACCAGCTCAAGTTTTATGTGAAGGTGCTAGGGAATGCCAGTGCCCTTGATCACACTGTTTAATCTAAGTTTCAGCTCTGGTTTAGTCCCAAAGGGGTGGAAGAGGGGGGGAAAATAGTTTCATTGCATAAAGGAGGCTCCAAGACTGACTTAGCAAATTACTGAACAATCAGCATATGAGGAATTGTTTTCAAGGTACTGGAGAAGTTGGTCAAGAGCAAAGTACCTAGATGGAAATGGGATTCTATATAGAGGGCAACATGGTCTTGTGAAGGTCACGCCTCAATAACTTGCTCACATTTTATAATACAGTGACAGCTGAGTTGGATAAAATTAATGGGTTTACAGCAATACCACTTTCCTATACCATTAATGTACATTAATGATATAGGAAAGGATCTGAGAGGAACTGTTTAGTTGTTTGCCTATAATGCAAAATTGGGTAGAGAAGTAGGTAATACAGATGATGTCAAAATTTTGAATGATGATTTAGATAGATTGGCAGACTGGGCAAAGGAAAATGGATAATGTGGCAAAGTGACTAAAGCAGCTCATCAGATTACTTAATTACTGGAGAATACTTTGATGAGCAGAGACAAGCAGTTTATTATTATTCCTCTTTATCTAGCCCCATCTTGACTGCTGCATGCAGATCTGGTCATCAGTGTTTCTTGGCAATGATCCAGAGGCGAGTGACCAAGATGGTAGCAGGTCTATGGAATGAACCTTACGAGAACAGGTTGAAGATTTGTGAGTTACAGAAACTGGTTGACAAGCAGAAAAGGGGGTTATATGATTGAGACATCAATTAATGAAGGATCTTTACAAGATTAATTCAGAGGAAATTTTTCAGAACGGGTCTGGTGGTGGGAGAATTAGCCCCCCCCCCCTTGGAAACTGAGTAAGAGTGTAGTTAGCAAGGGTGTTAGAACTAGGTTGTTTTTACTGTGAATGTGAATAAGTTCAAAGCAAAGTATAATGGTTACTGCACAAATGTTGGTTAGTTCTTAACATGATGTTTAGGGACTCCCTTGATGAGTCTAAGGATTCCATGGAGTAGCTCATAAAAATAATAATAGTAATAATTTCTCAGGTTTTATATCTAAATAGGTTGATAATAACATTACACAAGGATGACTGTGGGTTCAAGGGAATGTTGAGCATGTACACAAATGCCAGAAGTATCAGAATTAAGGGAAAGAGAGAGAGTTTTTGGCATTGATCAGCTAGAATTGGCCAAAAAAAATCAGCATCAGGAAGATCAGCTTGACAGAAAATGATATAGTTATATGGTTATAGGGATAGAATTTAAGGAGTATGGTATTTTTAGAGAAGATAAAGGGAATACGATAGCAAGAGAGATATTGCTAATGGTAATTGAAGAACTTCAACCAACACAGGAGAATTTTAGGTTTGAGAGAGAGAGTGATGGTTCATTTCAGACTGTCTGGTCTGAGATAGAGGCCAGTAAGACAAATATATTGTTCATTGTTTCTATAGGTCTGGTTCACATAAAAAATTATTATGGGGACATTGATTGGATAGCAGAAGGACATGAGGCAAGATAAATGGAATTTATACACTTACTAAGAGATAATTACCTGAGATGGCATGTTATTGAAGGGACCAGAGATTTGAGAGTGCTGATTTTGATAATAACATCAGAAGATGTATCTATAACCAAGGTCGAAACACTCTGCCTCTGAGTGGGAAAAGTGACCTGGTAATCTTGTTCTTGGAGGTTGGTAAACATCTGGAAATCTCTATCAAGAATGAATGTATGTCGAATTACAGTAATCTACCATTTATTTGGCCTTCAACACAACAACACTTTAATTAACTAACCTTTACACATCAATCAGCATCTGCTAGAAAACCATTTAATTATACTTTCGATTATCAGAACTTGCCATTCTGACAGTTGAAAGATTGGAGAAATAGTAGATTACTGTACAAAGCTGGTAATTAGAGAGATTTGGGACAAATTAAGGAGGCAACTTGGAGCAGTGCTATTGCATAAAATGTGACAAGAAAAGAATATCAGCAGTGCATAGTGAATGATTAGGGATTGCTTGAGAGATGCAATATCAGGCTACATACCCAGGGTTAGATGGATAAACCAACTGAGAGTTAAGTGGATGAATAGATATACAAAGCAGGAACTGCAGAAAGAAAAAACAAAACAAAACACAACAGAAAACATTTTGGAAGGAATATAAAGAAAAAGGCGATCAGCATACACATGAGCACTACAAAGTGCAGGCAAGAAGAGTGACTGGTATTAATTATTATTATTATTATTATTCCACTCTCCATGGAGTCAGCAGACTAGTGGCAGGTTCATTCAACTGACAACATATTTATCATATAGAACAGCGGTTGGCAACCTTTTCAGACTTGTGGGCCACATTCAACTTTTATTTTTAATAATTGGGCCACAAGCATTTAATTAAGCGAAAATAGTAAGTGAAAAATATTTGAGTTATCAATTTTTATTATATCAGTCTTAAAAAAAAACACAGAAATATTTAAAGTACGAGATATGAAATAAGCATGAAAATGAAACTCAATGAAAAATTATTATCATGTAAAAACAAAGTAATATAGTTTGCATCACAATATGTGTATTTCCCTGCTTTTATGGCAAGCATCGATAAAATTTTTGGATATTTTCAAACGAAAATGCGTTCTTTAATGTGTGCCAAAATCTCGGTTATCGTCGGATGAAGTACCTTTGTTATCCCCACTCATGATAATCACAAGGTTGACTTGCGCCAAGTCGCACGGTGATATCAAGAAGTATAGGTATAAAATTATTTTTAATTTATTATTCATATTATAAAATGTATTATTTAAATAATTCAACATGCCATGTAAGTATGGTCAACCTTTTATGGGCTGCCAAAAATGCCTGTTTGGGCTGCCAGTTGCCGACCCCTGATATAGAATCTTAACATCCTTAACACTCCTTACATTAACAACACATTTAACAATGCATTCCGGTAATGCATTCCATTCCATTCAATGATAATTCTTCATATAAAAAACATGTTCTTCACCATAATTTTATACAACTTCCAGGAATGACCTCGTTTTATAATCTCCTCTGGATTAATCTGACAAAATTCTCTCACTAACTTAAATGTCTCAATCATATCATCTCTCTTTCTCCTATCCACCAAACTCTGCAATCCACATTTCTTCACCCTCTCTCTCTCTATAGCCAGCATTCCAAAGTCCCGATATTGTCTTAGTCACTCATCTCTGGTCCTTCTCCAATGTCTCCACATCACATTGAAAAACAGGTGACCAGATCTGAGCACAATAGTTCAAGTGTGGTCTGACCAGTGCCTTATACAGTGGCACAACCACTTCATTATCCTTACATGATAGAGTACTTCTTATCATAGCAGCACTACAATGTGCAGCCTTTGCAACACTAGCAATATGCTCGCTAAACTTCGGTCTACTGTCAACCATCACCCCCAAATCTTTAATATCCACTTCCTGCAGTACAGCACCACCGATATGGTACACAGCCTTATATTTCTGCACTCAAAAATTCAACACCTTGCACTTATTAATATTAAAGTTACAACCCCCACTATTTTGTCCAAGTAAAAAGTCTATTCAAATCTTTCTGAAGAGAATTAACATCAGCAGTGCTACTTATAATTCTTCTTAACTTTGCATCATCAGCAAATAACTGAAGATCCGCAGTCAGTCCACATGATATATCGTTTACAAACGAGTTAAACAGCAGGGGGCCCAAGAACAGAATTCTGGAGCACTCCATTGGTCCATCATACACAACCTGCTGATATCATTAACCAATATACTATCTATTCCCATCCTCTGCAGCTTGTACACCAACGTATCATGTGGTAATCTATCGAATTCTTTCGCGAAGTCTAAGAATATCACCGTATATGATTCTCCCTTACACACTTGTCACCTTATCATAAAATGCAAGTAAATTACTAAAACAGGACCTACCTTTACAAATCCATGCTTTCTATCATAAAGAATGCTATGCCCATCAATCCAATCCTGTATTCTGTTCCTTATCAATCTCTCCAACACCTTGACCACAACCACAGTTTTACAGAGTTATCAACTGGCCTATAGCTGGAGATTTCTGTCTTAGAACCATGCTTGTAGAGTGGTACTATTTTGCCTTCTTTCCACCCCTTAGGAACCTTGTCCACTGCAAGACTTTCATTAAATAACCAGGTCAGGGGCATAGCCAACTGTAGTGCACATTCCTTAAGAATATATGGTGATATGTCATCCATTCCCATAGCCTTATTCACATCTAACCCAACCAACATCTAATACACATCTGTTTCTTTCACTTCCAATTCTCCTAATACTTGCTTCTCTTCTATATATATATTGTGCTGGATCATTTACATCAGTATGATATATGCTGATAAAGTGCTCATTCAATAATTCCACTATATCCTTTGCAGCTGTTAGTCTGGTGCCATGACTATCCACCAATCTTAATTTGTTATAATTATTCTTCCTCTTGCTTGCCATGTAGCGGAAAAATTCCCTTGAGTTAACCTTGGCCTGACCAGGTTAACTCAAGGTTAACTCCTCTCATACTGCACATTTTCTTTCTTTCTTTACCATGCTCATCACCTTTCTAGCCTGCACTTTATACTCTTCATGGGTCCGATCATCACCAACTGCCTTATACTTCCTCCATAACATTTTCTTTTCTAGCACGGCTTGCTTAATTTCACTGTTTATCCATTTCACTCCTGCTCTATTTACTTGCTTAACCTTTGGTATGCAATCATACATTGCTTTTGTCAGATACTGCCTTGTGAGTTTCCATGCATTGTCAACATCTTTTCCACTTAGCTCATCTACCCAATGTTCTGATACTAACTGACTACAGAGCTTCATATAATCATCCTTTATACTTCCACATGTATCCATTTTTGGCAGTGACCTTTTCTTGTTTCATCACTTCCCAAACAAGTACCTCATGATCACTCTCAACAACCGGTAGCAGTGTCAACAAACACTTCATTAACAACTACATCTTGTGAAGTTATCATCAAATCCAAAACATTAAAGCCTCTAGTTGTTTCAATCACATGCTGCTTAAGATACTTATCTCTCAGAAATTCCACAAAGTCGCTCTCCTTGTTCCCATACACTATCTCCTCCTTCCAGTCTATATTCCTATAATTAAAGTCTCCCAACAGGATCACTTGCTTTTTACATGCCCAATTAATTTGCCTAAACATTTCATAATCAGTATTCTCTGCATTCCCTAGCCTATAGCAGCATCCTATCAGATATACTAAGCTGTTTGTTTCACTTCACATCACACCGATTCAAAATCTGTGCATGCACTATCAACTCCAATACAATTCCTCTGCAAACTTTGCAGAGCAATTGTGTTGAATTCTATTTCTAATTCTATTTCTGACATCACATACTCCTCAGACAACCAAGTTTCACTTATTTCAATTATTTTTGGGCATACCGTCTCAATCAATGCAACAAACTCAGCTCTCTTTTTTGAAGAAAGATCATATCAGATTATGTGAGAAGATTACCTAAGTATGCCAAAGTAAATCCAAAAAGAGTTTTTCCACTATGTAGTGAGTAACAGAAAGAATTATTATGGAAGGATAACTTTAATCATTGCCAATAATAAGAAGGTGACAGAAGCAAAAGAAATAATTGAGTTACTAAGTGATGACTTTGCAAGAGTGTATCATTCAGGCCGAGATTTTGCAGTTGCTGATGTGACAGAGGCCAACATGAGAATTCAGGCAGATGAGCTGGAGATGCTCAGCATATTGAAAAATATCAGTGTAAATACAGTAGTGGGACTGGATGGCATAATCACCTGTGTGCTATGAAAATGTGCAAGAGAATTGACAGTGCCTCTGATGAAGAAGCTGTTCAATCTAACTCTTAGCTCTGCCAAGGTTCCAAACTAGTTGAAAGAGGGTAAGATAGGTCTATTATATTAAGATGGCTCCAAGACAGAAGTGGTAATTTACAGATCAATTAATAAATTAATATCTCAGGAATGATGGTCAAAGTATTGGAAAAGTTGGTTAAAGGTAATATTCAAGAATGGGTAGATAGGAAATATCATTCTCTCTAGTGAATGGAGAGTGAGCACAACTTTGTGAAAAAAAAGTACTGCCTTTGTAATTTACTCACATTTTATAATTGAATGGTAGTCAGATTGAATAAGGGAAATGGCGATACCAGAGGTTCCCAAAGTTTTTTTGCTTCATTTCACCCTTATCATATCAGTATGGCCAAAATGAAATACACAGGAATTAATTTATTAAGTAGTTAAGTCCAAATTACTTAATATTTGTGCCCTTACAACTTAGTATCCATTTGAAAAAATAATGCACACATAAATTTTGTGCTGTGGTGCACAATTTGGGAACCAATGGGCTATACCATAATACTACTGGACTTTGCAAAGTCAGAATTGGAGCAAATGGAATGAATATGTATCTGCTCATGGATACCAGGGGGACTGATAGACAGGCACCAGAGAGCAGTATACGGTGGAGTGAAATCTAGGAGAATGATGGTGACTAGTGGAGTGCCTCAAGGCTCTATGCTATGGCTACTACTCATTTTTTGTATATTAATGATATAGAGAATGCTATAGAGATGTGATGGACATCATCTGGAGAGATCAATGGATGCGAGGTAGTATGGTCAGGACATGACGCCAAGCATGAAGCAGGAGTTAGCTTCCTTCTTAACAAAAGAGCTCGAGAGGCACTGTTAGGCTACAAACCAGTCAATGAACGAATCAATCATAGTAGCAAGATTTCAAGCAATACCATTTAACATATCAATAGTCCAGATATATGCACCCATATCCGACAGCACAGATGAGGATATTGACTTATTTTACAAAGATCTGACAGAGACATGTATAGAAACAATACATGCTCCCAACAGTCTCCCAAACTAGTCATTGCCGATGACTAGTTTGGGTAGATAGGAGGAATTATTGAAGGAGATCAGAATGCCAAAGTTGGAATAGATAATGATGGTTGGGAAAGAGTCGTGGGAAAATATGGTTTCAGAGAAAGAAATGAACGAGGTGAAAAATTGTTAAAATTTGCTGTGGACCACGAGATTATTATCTGTAACACAAGATTCCAAAAGGAGTGTAGAAAATGGATGTGGCAATCAAATGATGGGAAAACTAAGAACATGCTTGATATGATTATGATTAAAAGAAGATGGATAATATCAGTACAGCAGTGCTGAACTTTTCAAGGAGTGGATATAGACTCGGACCATAGTTTAGTGATTGCAAACATCAAGTTGAAATTAAAAAAAAAAAAAGAAATATAAACCCCAACATCAGAATAAAAGAGATACAGCAAGAATAAGTGAAGGCAGAAATATAAAGAAGGTACAGAACAGTGTTAGAAGAGAAACTTAAAAGTATGGAGAAAGTAAAAAACTCGAATCTAAGAGTGAAAAGAGTAATGAAGGTGATAGAAGATGCAATTGCAGAAACAGTACCAGAAGAAGAGAAGTAATGAATAAGATGAAATGGTTAGAAGCCCAGTGCAACAATATAGAACAGTACTATGGAGAGCATAAAACAAGGGAGGTATATAAAATGATCAGAACCATTAATAGAAAGTGGTAACCAAAACAGACTACAATTAAAGATGAAAAAAAGGCCAAGTATTGATGAATAAAGAAAAAATTGTACAGCGGTGGACAAGATACTGTAGCGAGTTATTACATGAAGAAAAACTAGATTTAGATGGTGTTGGGAAACTGACTGAAGAATTGAAGTAGATATCACCACCAGGTAATGAGCATGATATGGACATTTTAAGAGGAGAGGTAGAAAAAGCAATAGGACGGCTAAAATGCAACAAGAGTACAGGTAATGATAACATCACTGGAGAAATGATTAAATATGGTGGTGAAAGTATGGTTACAGAAATGCACCAGCTATGTAATATGGTGTGGAAAGAAGGGAAAATGCCAGAGGAGTGGGTGAAATCAATATTATAAAATTTTACATTTTTGAAAATTTTAGTTATATTAAACTAAAGTTTTTATTCAAACACGGTAGTTGTCTCCATAATTTTCAAAAATGTATTCGGATCACCATGTAAGCTTAAAAGAAAGGATAAAATTTTACAAGAAAGGAAATAAGCTAGACTGTAAAAATTATAGAACAATTGCCTTGACAAGTCACCTTGGTAAAGTGAATCTGATGATATTGACAGAAAGATTGAGAACACAATTGGAAGCATACCTTGCAGATGAGCAAGCAGGATTTAGGAAGGATAGAACTACAGTTCAGCAGATTTTGACAATGAGGTTAATAGCAGAGAAAGATAGGAGAAAAAACAAAAACATATTATTATTATTATTATTATTACTTGACACCTCCAGGGAGTCCAAAGGCTCATCAAGGATATATACTTGCTTTGTTGATTTTCAGAAAGCATTTGACAGTATTGACCAGAAAGTGACATTAGAAGTTCTGGAATCCTATGGAATTGATAAAAAAACTAATAGCTTTATTAAAAGATGTTTATAAGAATGCAGTTGCAGCAGTTTGAATAGGTGATGATTTGGGGAAATGGTTTGGAACAAGCAGAGGTACTACACGGGGGGGGACCAATATCACCAAGCGTTTTTATCATACATTTAGAAAGAGCAATGGATAAACTGAAGGAAGATGCATGGGATGAGAATTAACAATCTGAGATTTGCAGATGACATTGTTATTATTGAAGAAGATGAAAGAGAACTACAAAAAAACATGAAACTGTTAAATGAGGAAGGGAAGAGATTTGGACTTGTTATGAACTTGGAAAAAAAAATAAAGATAATGGTATTTGGTGAGAAGAACATGAAACAAAACATGCAAGTGGATGGAATTGATATAGAAAATGTAGAACAATTCACATATTTGGGAAGGAAAATGAGTATGATTTGCACTGTGAAAAAGAAATAAAGATCAGGATTGCAAAGGGAAGAACAAATCTGAAGGCCATGGATAACATCTGGAAAAGTAAAGTGATCAGCCTGCAAACAAAACTAAAAGTACTGAAAACATTCATCTTTAGTGGTGTACTGTGTGGATCTGAAACATGGGTAATAAATAAGGAATCGAGAAAAAGAATTTTGGCATTTGAAAGAACTTGTTACAGGAAGATTCTAAGAATAAGATGGGTAAAGAAAATAACAAATGAAGAGCTCTATCGGAAGATACAACCAAAAGAGAATCATGCAGAAGATTATAAAACGGAAGCTGCAATTATTTGGACACATCTGTAGAATAAGTGAGGACCGGAAGATAAAGACATTTATGTTTGGTTGGAAGTTTATTTTGCACTTGGTTAGACTATAATAAATTTAGTTTAATCCTTTATCCAAGTGTAAGCAAACAAAGTTTCCTCTCCTATTGCTTCTGCCTTAGTATCTCCACATTTGGGTCTGCCTCCCACTGACGAGACCTCAATAAAGGTTGAAACCGGTCTGGGTAGTGGCCCTTCCCTTAATGCATAGCAGCATACATGTTTGCAAGGAGATATGTTTTGCATTATGAGAGATACTGAGACAAGGAGTGATGAGAGCTTGGTCCACCTTTGCTCGGAGTTTCCTGGTGTTGCACCACCTTACCTCAGTCCTGAAGATATTTTCAGGCACAAACTTTGTTTGCTTACACTTAGATAAAGGATTAAACTAAATTTATTATAGTCTAACAGAGTGCAAAATAAACTTCCACCATCTTTCTCTAAATCCAGAATAATTCAATAATAAGGTGGTACACCTGTTGGCAACTCATATAGGTGTATATGATCTCTCCTATTGCTTCTGCCTTAGTATCTCCATGTTTGGGTATACCTCCCACTGACGAAACCTCAATAAAGTTTGAAACCGGTCTGGGTAGTGGCCCTTCCCTTAATGCATAGCAGTATTATACATGTCTGCAAGGAGATATGTTTTGCATTATGAGAGATACTGAGACAAGGAGTGATGAGAGCTTGGTCCACCTTTGGTCGGAATTGCCTGGTGTTGCACCACCTTACCTCAGTCCTGAAGATATTTTCAGGTGCAAACTTTGTTTGCTTACACTTGGATAAAGGATTAAACTAAATTTATTTGTGTTTGGTATTTTGGATGGTTTAAAGAGAAGAGGTTGACCATACAGAGAATGTAGACAATATAAAGGACTGGTGTGGAATGAGTGTTACTGACACTGTGCATTGGACAAAGAAAGGTGGAAGAAGATAGTGAAGGAGGCATCGGACACCAACGGCAGTGAGCCCATGGTTCGTGATGATAATGATGATATAGAGAATGATTTAAGGTGTGAAATTCGATGCAGAACTGAGGAGGACAATAGTTTATAAAGGTATTTTAGATATCCTGTATGATTTTAATAAATTGACATCGATAAGGTTGCTAATTTAATGTTACAAAATGTAATGATATGCACTTTGGGATGAAACATTACATACTGTATATCGCATTGAGGGATTGCAGGAAATTGATGAAGTTGAAGATTTGGAATAATGATGATTCAGAAAACAAATTGCATAATTTGGCAAAATAGCTCAAAGTGTTACTTGGATATTAAAAAAACATTAACAAGTAAAGATAGGGAGGTTGTTATCTCTTTTTAGAAGACTATAATTCAGTTGCATCTTGGTTGCTGTGCACACATTTGGTCACCTGAGTTTCTTGGGATCAGGTGGTGATATAGAGGATCCAGAGATGAGTAACCAAACCATGTTATGAATGTGCCCTGTGAATATAGACTGAAAGTATGTAAGTTGCATAGCTTGGTCGATAGGCAGAAAAGAGGGAACATGATAGAAACTTATAAGTTACTAAAGGAATTCTATAAGATTAACACACACACAAAAATTTCAAACAGATAGAGAGAGAACTAGGTTATACTTTTTACTTGGAGAGTGTTGAACAAGCAGAATGGATTTCAGAAGTAGTTGTGAGTGACAACTTATAACTCTGTCAGCGAATGAATTTTAGGAGAGGTATGATAGGTATTGTGTGTATGAAGTTAGTGTGGGTCTCCTGTAATGAGTCACTTAACTACATGGAGATACCATAATAATAATAATTCATGATCTATTAATGCTATATTTCATTTTCAGCTTGACAGTGTAGTTGAAGCACAGGAAATCCAGTATCAAAAAACAACTTTACCTTTGGACATCACCAAATCTGAATCATATCTTCATGATCATGAAATAAATAAACCTACAGTTCTTGAACTTTTTAAATTTTCTAAAAATGAAGCTGATCAGCTGATTGCTAAAATAAATGAAGTGGTAAGTAATTCTGAATTTTCCTCTATTGATTAATAATCTTATTTTTGAAAATGACACAATATTTGATTCTGCATGGAATATTATATAAATTAGATCAAATGGGTATTGATTCATATCAATACCTTTGACATGGATAAGAGGTTGACTAATAGACAGACTATTAAGTTCTGTTCCGTGAAATCCTATAATGGAATTTGATGAAACACAATGAAGGAGAAACCAGTTGGCCAATGGTGTTCACACAAAAATCTGTATTTGTACCATTGTTGTTTAATGTATCAGGGATGATT
This sequence comes from Typopeltis vanoorti, assembly GCF_054136105.1. Taxonomy (NCBI): domain Eukaryota; kingdom Metazoa; phylum Arthropoda; class Arachnida; order Uropygi; family Thelyphonidae; genus Typopeltis; species Typopeltis vanoorti. Next base: position 117,903,041 of record NC_143555.1, on the reverse strand, counting down.
TAAGGAAAAGATTCAGATGTTTGTCAGTGATGCTATAGTGTGAATAAAGGGAATGATATCAATATCATTAATAACAATATTAATATCAATAAAAATGTATTCCTGCTATCAGGGCAAGAAACACATTTTGTTAACCATTCCTTCACCATTCTGTTTAAGTGACTGTACCATCTTAGAATAGTTCTGCTCACACATTTCTGAATGCCAACAATATCAAGTTCTTTCTTAATATCCTCACTTTAAACATAATTCTTTCAATGATGCCATCTGTTCACCACCTTAATTTTTATCAGATCTCTCATATCTGTAGCCTTGAGTTTTCAATCAACTGTTTTATTTCTAACTCAGCTCTCTGATCCATAAGTTCAAACGAGTGTTGAACACTGTTGTACACAGCTAATTTACTGTTTTAACTAATATCTCTCTTATTCCATATAAATTTATTCAGTTGATCCCTACCATGCCAGTTTCATCGATCGAAGTTATGCAAGAGTATGATGAAGAGGGATGTGAGGAGTAGGTTTTTTACATGGAGAATTATCAATGAATGGAACACATTACCAAAATGTGTTGTTAATGCAAAGAGTGCTAAGAATTTTAAGATTTGGTATGATAAATATGTTGTCAGTTGAATGAACCGCCCATGATGAGTCTGCTGACTCCATGGAGGGTGTAATAATAATAATCCTGCCCTCCATGGAGTTAGTGTGTGCAAACATGATAATAATGAGTATCATGGAAAGTTCACTAAAATCATATTGAACCTTAAAATCTTTAACACTCCCTGCATTAACAACATCTTCTATTAATGTATTACATTCATACCCTCAAAATTTTCACACACCATTCACACTCTTTTTCACCATACTCTTGTACAAATTCCAGGGCTGGCTTTTGGTTCTTCTCCTGTCAACTTCTACTCTTTTGATAATCCCCTCTGTATTAATCTGATAAAATCCACTCGCTAATATAAATGTTTCTGTCATATCACCTCTTCTCTTCCTATACACTAAACTCTGTAATTTATATTCCTTTAATCTCTCCATAGCTAACATTCCAGAGTCCTGATATTGTTTTAGTCACTCATCTCTGAACTTTCGCAAATGTTTCTACATCACAATGAAAACCTGAGCACAGTAGTACAAGTGTGATGTGACCAGTGCTTTATACAGTGACACAACTTCCTTCCTATCTTTACATATGAGTGTACTCCTTATCATAGTGACAATGTTTTATGCAGTCTTTGTAACACTTGCAACATACTCTCTAACCTTCAGTCTACCATCAGCTATGATCCTCAGATCCCCAAATCTCATTCACTTTCTGAAGCACAATTCCATCAATGTATTACACACTCTTATATCTCTGTACTGCAAAATACTACATCTTGCACTTATTAAAATTAAAACTGCAATCCCATTCCTTTGTCAAAGCTAAAAGTCTGTTTAATTTTTACTGTAGACCTGAAATTACAGGGACACATGCATAAGCTGTAAAGTTGTCACATTGGCAAAGTTGTCTGCAAAAGAACTAAATATCCTGATTCAAATCTTCCCAATATCATAATATATTAGTTAAATAGCAATGGCCCATAAATAGAGCCATTAGTGACTTTCCTCTTCTGGGATATTGCTTCCTCCCATATACAGCCTGTTGCTCCCTTTCAGACAGCCAATCTCCAATCCAATACACTAGTCTAACATCCAATCCCCAACTGCTCTAATTTGAATGTCAATTTATCATGTGGTAATTTATCAAAAGACTTTGCAAAGTTTAGATATGCTACTGTATATCTATCTCCCATGTCCAATGTTGCTGTCAACTAATTGTAATAGGTAAGTAGATTACTAAAACATGACCTCCATTTAGCAAATCCATGCTATCCATCAAAGACAATAGTACTGTTGTTAACTAATTCTGGATCCTGATTCTCACCTCCTCTCCAACACTTTAACCACATTACTTGACACACAGATTGGACTATAATTTGATGCTTGAATTCTGTCATGTCCTTTATTAAGCAGTACAGTCTTGTCGACTCCTTTGCACATTCCTTCAAAATATGCAGTGATATATCATCATAATCTCTCCTCCTCAGCATCCACTACTCTAAAATTCTTCATGATGTTACATTTGCAAGGATGAGAGACCTTTATGAACTGCTCTTTAATCTCAACTATATTCCCTGCAGCAGCAATTTTCCATATACCAGTTTTTCCAATGAATGCCATCCTATCATAATCATTCTTTTTTTTTTTTTGCTGGCTACATTATTATTATTATTATTATTATTATTATTATTATTATTACCCCAAGACCTCATGGGGTCAAGGACTCATCTGGGAGGTCCTTATCACACACACACAGCCCATCATACAGTGCCTTGAACACATTCAAACCCCTTGCAGACACCACACTCTCAGGCAAGGCATTCCAATCATTTACAACTCTGCCAAAAAAAACCTGCTTCTCACTCCCCTACTCACACCTTCTTTATACTGTTTCCAGGGATGACCTCTGGTTCTGCCCCGATCTCCCACTATTTTCTGTAGAACTTCTCCAGCATTGATCCTATAACAACCCCTTACCAACTTGTAGGTCTCTATCATATCTCCCCTCTTCCTCCTGTCCACCAGACTCTGCAAGTTGCATCTTCTCAATCTTTCCTCATACTCGACATTCCAGAGGTCAGAAACTACCTTAGTCAGTTGCCTTTGGACCCTTTCCAACATCTCTTTATCCTTCTGAAAACCAGGTGACAAAATTTGGGCACAATAATTCATGTGTGGCCTAATCAAAGCCTTATACAAAGTAACAAGAATCTCCCTACTTCTACACGTCAGTGTCTTCCGCATCATTCCCAGATGACTTTGTGTTGTCTTCACAATTTTGGTGATGTATCCCCTAAATTTCAGATCCTTATCCACTATCACCCCCCATATCTCTTATTTCTTCCACCTCCAACAATATATCCTCACCAAGCATAAATTCTGCATCCCATCTTTGTTTGCCAAATTTTAAAACCTTCCATTTTGCAACATTGAACTCATATCCCCATTTCTGTGCCCAATCACTAATTTATTCAAGTCTTCTTGCAAGGCCACAACATCTTCACTACTCTTCATGGTTCGTCCCAACTTTGCATCATTCTGCAAACAACTGAATATCTCCATCCAAATCTTCACCTATGTCATTAATATACAAGTTAAACAGTAATGGCTCTAAAACAGACCCCCCTGAGGCACTCCACTAGTGACTTTCATTTTCCTGGATATCGCTTCCCCATACACAACTTGTTGATACCTATCAGATAGCTAGTCTCCAATCCAATGCACTAATCTAATATCCAACCCCATCTGCTCTAGTTGACTATCAATTTATCATGAGGTACTCTATCAAAAGCCTTTGCAAAATCTATTGCAAAATTTCATTCTATTCACTTCTATCTTGCACCATAATGCTTCAAAACTACTGCCATTATTTCTCCCCCTTGCATTACTACCTTGTATGGACATAATTCTTTTTTCTATCATCAATAACACTCCACCTCCCTTTTTATCCTTTCTATCTTGTTGAAATGAATCATACCCTTCCATTTCTATTCCTTTCAGGATGTCATCTTCATCCAAACATGGTTCACTTATTCCAACAATCTGTGGGTGAACGAACTCAATCTATACAATCATTTCATTTTCAATTGTTTCTGATGCATCTAGGATTGGTATACAAACATAACAGCTCATTCTTGTATCTATAAGAAGTGTCACTGATACCACTTTTTATATGTGATTTCTCCATACTTTCCTCGAGCCATTTTTTTTCTCCTTACTCATCCCAGAACCTTCTTCAGAATGTTTTGCATACATCCCATGTCATCCTTTTTGTCTACACACATATTCACATCCTCTTGGAGTATCAACTTTTCTCACACACTGTGTTCCTCTGTCCACCATAAATCTTCCCATATCCCTGTTTGTCTTGCATACTGTTCTATGATTCCCTAGACTCATGCTACCCACTTCATTCATCAGCACCACTTCATTCTCTCCTTCCTTACTCTCCCACTCTTTCACATTGCTTCTTACTTGCTCAGATTAATTTTCTGCACTAATTACTCTCCCTTCCAGCAGTAGTCTCTCTGAATGACTCACACCAAAAACCATTTGAATGCAGTCTTATGCTGTTCAATTCTTCCACAAACTCATTCCACACGTTAACAAGCTGCACTCCTTTCTCTTGACACATTTCTGCTAACATATTGTTCATAATTCCTTCTCTCCAGCTCATCTCATCACTGTCATACCAGGGCAACACAATAACTACTTTTTCTGTAACACTATTATCTTTTATCCCTCTCAACAACCTCCTAATATCCATTCTTATATTCTCCTTGTTCCATTTTAAATCATTTATCCGTACAACCACTACAAACTCATTTGCTTCCTTACTCCTCATCTGGAATGCCTCAATCACTCTATTCATTTTATCTCCCATAAAACAAACCTTGTGCATTTTCTTGTTTACTCCACCCCTAATCACCCCTAATAATTGATTCACCATACAACACGATTCGGGACAGGTGTGTGTGTGTGTGTTGGGGAGGGGGGGGTCTTTATTACCTATTTCAGACTGACATCATTTGTTTTTTACTTCTTCAGTCTTCCATACTTTACCACAATTTTCTTCATTTCACTTTGCATCCACCTCATCTCTCCTCATCTTCACCAACTTTGCTTTCAGCTTTTGCATCCTTTTTTTGCTATTATTCACTCTCACTATTTTATTATCAGTCCCACACAAATACTTGTTTGCAATCAGCCTCGCTCAACATCTTACTGTTAATTGCACTCTGTTTTTCAACATTGTTATCACCTACTTTATTCTTAATTGCAGTCTCTTCCTTGCTATCACTTCCACACACTCTCTGAACTTTTACACAATCTTCAACAATGGTGTCATTTATGACATCATGTTTCTCTACTCATATTTAAACTATTTAATCTCATATTTAAGCAAGTCTCATGTTCCATCAGAATATTGTTTTTCCTACACCACACTGATTCTTAACTGTTATTCAGCTTTTTTACATAACCATCTGTGACATCTTCCCAAGCATACATACTGCATCGATGGCACTGTACCATTTTTGAGAAATCCATGTTGTTTACTTTATTTGTCTTCTCTCAGATCTACGCAATGAACTGCCTTTCACTGCCATGTTGTATCGGTGTGCTAACAAAAACAATGAATTTATGATAATATCTCCTAAGAAAAATTTTCCAAACAACATGTTCTTCCACCTTCTCCACTCACATATCTCACAGAAACACTTAATCTATAATTTAGACAATATTGGCACATATTTAAATATACAATTTACTATATTGTTGGATGGTTGAAGGTACACTTTATTTATAAAGTAAATTAAGGATGTCAAGAAATTATATTTTTGGTTTCATTGTTTATCCGAGTGTAAGCAAACAAAGTTTGTGCTTGAAGTTACACTTCAACACTTGGCTACTTGTATTTTGAGGCTAATGAACTGTTTGGCTGACTCCTGAGGTGTCGAGGTAGATTGAATCTTGGTGGTTTTATATTTGGATCTGTCATCATGTATTTGTTTGCAGTTTGTAGTTCATTATAATAAGTTTAGGTTAATCCTTGATCCAAGTGTGAGCAAACAAAGTTTGCACCTGAAAGTATCTTCAGGACTGGGGTAAGGTAGTACAACACCAGGCAACTCGTTGCAAAGGTGGAGAAAGTTCTCATCACTCCTAACTCAGTATCTCCCATAATGCAAAGCACATCTCCTTGCAGATATGTGTAATGCTATGCATTAAGGGAAGGGCCACTACCCATACTGGTTTCGACCTTTATCGAGGTCTGTTCAGTGGGAGCCAGGCCCAGTAGTGGAGACACCAAGGCAGAAGCAATGAGAGGTCATCCCAACCTATAGGAGTTGCCAAAGGGTGTACAAGCTTATTATTAAATTACTCCAGATTCAGAAAAAGATGTTTTCCATCTTTGCAACGAGTTGTCCGTTGTTGTTCTACCTTACCCCAGTCCTGAAGATATTTTCAGGTGCAAACTTTGTTTGCTCACACGTGGATAAAGGATTAAACTAAACTTATTATAGTCGAACCAAGTGAAAAATATACTCTCAACATCTTTCTTTGAATCCAGAGTAATTTAATAATAAGATTGTACACCCTTTGGCAACTCCTATAGGTTGGGATGACCTCTCATTGCTTCTGCCTTGGTGTCTCCACTACTGAGCCTGGCTCCCACTGATGAGACCTCAATAAAGGTCGAAACCAGTATGTGTAGTCGTAGAGCTAGCACTAGGGTCTTTGCCACCTGCATGCAATTTCTATCTAAGCACCCATGTAACGATCCGGGAGTGTGTGGTTCTTTTATGATAATAAAAATTTAAATTATTTGAAATGTCTTAAATAAATTTTGACAGAACAGCCACACGTTGGTTTGCTAAATGTAACTAACTGGGGGTGTTGACTAGGAAGGATAATCGTTATAAACCTTCAAAAATATTAAAAAAATTCTCAAAAGTTAAAGCAAATTTTGATAAAGCCACTTTACTTTAATCACTGAATATAATGACACAGGGATTATATCCTTCTCACTGACCCGAATTGCTAACAAAATTAAAATGAATTTTAATTAAGGTTAAAATTTATTTGAACTAAAGTTTAAAAAATTCTTGCATTTTACAAGTTACTAAATTCTTAGTAACTTGGAAAAAATTTTTAATAATTTTTATAAGTGGAACTATCTTTTAGTAAAATAAAAGAAACTCAAGATAGATGAGAAAATAAGAAAAGAATTCTGAAATAATTAGAACATTTAATAAAAGTATTCAAAAAATAACATCTTTACAGAATAACAGAAAATAAATTAAATTACCTAAATATACTTACAATTTTTTTAATTAAAATTTTAATGTTTTTGATTTCATATTCACAAAATTAGAAATAATGGTATTAATGTCTAATTCCGCACATATATCATTTTCAATAGCTATTAACACCAAACTAACAAGCCTTTTTTGTGACATATTTGTTCTTAAGTAGGTTTTAATCAATTTCAACTTGGAAAAGGAATTCACAAATTTAAATTTTGTGAATTCCTTTTGAATATTTAAATTATCCTTCTGAAAAATATCCCAGAAAGCACATAACTCATCATATAGTTCTATTGCATTTACGTCTCTATTGTCGCAGTCCTTCAAGAGAATCTCTAAATCGTCACAATTTTTTCATAAATCTTCATTATTAATTTGTAGTAATCTATGCAAGAAATTGAAATTATCATAATATGTTTTTAGTTGTTCAAAACATTCTATTAACGAACACATTACAACATCTAGAAGTGTATAAAACACATTCACTCTAAATTTATCTTCTGACGATTGTGGCGTTTCGTCATGATTCTCATAGTCCAATTGTCGTGTCTTCTTTCGTTGTCGAACTTCCATACCAGTTTTAAATTCTTGTTCTCCATCCACCTGTTCACTCAGTTCTTTTCCGTTTTTAGAACTTCTTTGAAATTTGTATCTGCTCGATACTCTTGTAAGAATATTTTTAAGTTTTCGATAGATCCCGAAGCAAGTGTAATCTTCATATTTTTGTCTTGAAGCATTTTACTCAAAGGGTTTATTCTATTAAGTAAATCATGCCAAGTTATAAGAGAGCAAATAAATTTGTAGTCCTTTATTTTAGCACATAATATTTGTGCTTCATGCTGAGTTTCTTTATTAAAATTTTCATTATTTAAATTTTAAAAAGTGCATCATAAATTTCTCCTAACTGATATCATAGAGGGTGGATTGCATTAATTTTACTTTCCCATCGCGTTTCTGATGGCTGTTTCAATGTTAATTTTTTTACGAACTTTAAAAGGATTGCCCAACGTTTATAAGAGAATGAAAAGAAATTTTATATTTCTTGAATAATTGCAAAGAAACTAATTGTATCTGCATTCACTTTGGCTGCATCGTTAATGATTAAATTTAGAGTATGAGCAGTACATGGCATGTAAAAAGCTCGAGGATTTTTGTTCAAAAGCAAATTTTGGAGCCCATATTTTTTCTCTTTCATATTTGCCCCATTGTCATACCCTTGACCTCGCATGTTTTCAATGGGAATGTTCCATTTTCCAGTTGTTCCATTATTGTTGCATATAAACCACGTCCTGTGGAATCTGATATATCTGCAAAACCTAAAAAGTTTTCTCTGATCTTGACAATTCCATTGTCACAGGAAACAAAGCGAATAATAATGGTCATTTGTTCTGTTTTACTAGCATCAGGTGTGCAGTCTAAAATTATGAAAAAATATTTAGATTTTCAAATTGATAATAAAATTGTATCCCTGATTGCGTTACTTAAAGTTTCCAATATTTCATTTTGACTGTCTTTACTCAAATAGTGTACCCTATTTTTTCGTTGTAGGGCCCTTTCAACATGATTTTCCATAACGGGATCAAACTTTGCAAACAGTTCAACTAATTTTAAAAAATTGCCATTATTCCTTTCATATAGTTTATCAGATGATCTGCAAAAAGCTAAATTTTGACTACAAAGGAATTTTATAATTTCAATCAAGCGTTCTCAAACACTTGACTATTGTTTCTTTTCCATTTCATACATTCTTTGACTCTGGAAATCAATAGCAGTTTTGTTTTTTTAAATTTTTATCAAGTTCCTTCCATTTTAAGAAATTTTTTATATGAGTTAAACTAGTCTCATGTCTATGTAAAGGTGTACTTACATTTCTCCAATCGTTATAACTGTCTACAAGACTCAGTAGGTGATTCAGTTGATTCAGTAGGTGCGACAAGTTTGCAACAAAAGCAAAAAACAGAATTTAAAGTTTCGGAATAAACGAGCCATGTTCTTGGCACAAGCTCCCATTTTCCATTTTTCTGTTATAATATGTGTCACCAAATTTACGACCATATGTATCTCAGGAATATATTATATTTTTATTTTGAACAGGTCCCATTTCACTTAAAACGACTCGTAATTTTTCATCAATATTTCCCCATTCACCTGGATCTTCTAAATTTACAGACACTAACAATGTGTTAGTTTCGTAGTCAACTACAACTAAATCTTGTTGTAGTTGACTAAATCCTAACTATTTTTCACTTAAATCATGTTCAATTGTCTTGTTCAATAGTTGCAATAGTACTTTTATGCAAATTGGATGATGTGTACGGTTCTTCGACTCTGATTTCTGTTGTATCTAGTTGGTTACAATCTGCATCAGAATATTTTAATATTTTAACAAATTTATTAAGAGTCCCAGTTTGTTTCTTAATATCTGATTCTTTCGCAGCATGATGCTTAGGATTTTGTGCACCGAATAATTTTTTTTTAATTTTTGATTCCATTTCTGTTTTATACCCACAAGAAATTATTACACAACATGACACAGAGACGAAATAATAGTCGGCACTGTGCTACTGTCATTAGCCTACTGAGATGCATACCACATGACTGGTTAACTAGCATCAAATGTTTTGTATGAAAATTCGTTTCTGCGCATAAAAACCGTTCACCGTTTCACTTTAGATAGATTGTAGTAGACACAACATTCTGCAGGCAAGCATTTAGCCTTTTCTAGCTGCAAAATTGTAAACAGCCGGCTGATTTAAGAGGCAGAAATATACTTTTTTTTTATAATTTTTATTCAGTATATCTAGCCTTATTTATTTTAATATTGATCATTCTAAGAATTTTTTGTTTTTATGATAAAAATTTTGTTTCTTAAAAATTAACTTATGAACTGTTCCCTTGCGGAAGCTCCCGCATGCTCCGCGTGCTCCGCATGCCCACTTCTGCCGGCCCTGGGTAGTGGCCCTTGCCTTAATGCATAGCATTACACATATCTGCAAGGAGATGTGCTTTGCATTATGGAAGATACTGAGTTAGGAGTGATGAGAACTTTCTCCACCTTTGCAACGAGTTTCCTGGTGTTGTACTACCTTACCCCTGTCCTAAAGATACTTTCAGGCACAAACTTTGTTTGCTGACACTTGGATAAAGGATTAAACTAAACTTATTATAGTCTAACCAAGTGAAAAATAAACTCTCATCATCTTGTAGTTCATTCAAGAGTCTTCTCCACCAGCCCCCCTGGGACCATCATCTGTTACCCCTCGTTTGTGAGGATGGTAGAGAGGTGACAGAGCAGATGAAACTGTTTAGCTACTAAGTGATCATTTTGCAAGGTGAAAGAAACCTTCCAGATGGTACTGGCCCTTTTCATTCTTCCTCTTTTTCTTTGCTTTTCTTCATGTATTTTCATTCCACTTCTCCTCAATCTTTTTTTACTATCCTATCTTTCAGACTACCATCACTGGGATTCAATGGCTTGATGCCATGGGTGCTGTGCAGCATGACCTGTGGACATCCAGAAAGTGTGGGGGGGGGGGACCTTTTGGTCTTGCACTACTTTGGCCTCTGCTTCAGCAAGATGGGCAGTCCTGAATGGCCAAGCCAAGCTCAATTAACTAGTGGGCTTGCCTTAAGGGTCAAGGGTGCTGCCGCAAGTCTCCTTCTCCATGGTTCGGGGAGACAAGACCCAATGTTTATTATGGTGCTCATATAGCATCTGGGGTTCTGGCATTCTACTTCTAAGTGCACTCATTGCTTGCCAAATAGTGGCCATCCATGTGTAATGGATGGCCACTATTTGGCACCAGGCTGGGGAGCTCTGGTGCTGAACAAAAAAATCACTCAAGCAGGAATCCTTCATACTTAATTGTTTCAGGTGCCCTAATAAAACCCGAAGCAAGTTTTGATACCATTGATACGCCTTTTGATAACAGAAGTAAGCAACAAAAGATGTGATACCAGTATAAATGTACCAGTTTTTCTAATCATCCATGCTACAGGTGAAAAACCAATAGGGAAAATATCACTCTTCTTCATTCAAAAGGGTATAGAAAGGCTGGCACGTTCTCCCAAAACAGTTAAGAAACTAGGTGATGTCCTCATTGAAACATCATATTCACAACATTCCAAAAAACTACCCAGAGTCAACATCAATGGAATAACAATAACAGTTACACCCAATAAAACACTCAATTCCTGTAAAGGAGTGATCTCAGAATGGGATCTCCTAAATGTTCTTGATAAGAAGATTTGTTCAAAGCTGAAAGATCAGGGGATGACAGGTATGAAGTGCATCATGATCCGTAGGGATAGTCACCTAGTTCCAACTAGAAACATCATCATTACATTTGATACTGCTAAGCTTCTAACATCTGTTAAAGCAGGGTATCTCAATTGTCCTGTTCAACTCTACATCCCTAATCCACTAAGATGCTTCAAATGGCAGAAATATGGACAAGCCCCATTCGCCCATTGTGGTCTGTCACTTGTGCCTAATGTGGTAGTAAAGAGCATGATAACCAATTTTACTCTGTAAAGAAAGCTAAATGTGTAAGAGAGATCAGAGAGAGATCATCCAGCATACTTCCATGCATGTCAGAAGTGGAAAGATGAGAAAAAAATATAAAAAATAAAAACAGAACAAAACATATCATATTTGGATACAAAAAGAAAGTTAGCCAACTAACTTTCTTTTTGTATCCCCCCCCCCCTGCTCTAAGATCCAGAAAATGTCAACAGCAACTCAAACTCGTATATCTATTCCACCATTCGATAATTTCACCATACGTGAACATTACAATTGTGACTGTTTCTTTGTTGAGCACATCAATTACACAATGTATGGTTCCACTCCAAAGATGGTTTCAAATGATACTTGTGAAAACATTTTGGGAGAATAAACCCCAAATAAGGACAAATCCTCAACCTCTAGGAAATCAGACACGTCTACGAAGTCTAAACAAGAAAATGTTTACAATGGAACTGTCATGGATTTCAACAGAATATTGATGATATCAGTCATCTGCTGTAGAAGCACAAACATTTCGGTTTCTCTTTTCAGGAAACTTATTTAAAACCCAGTGAGGATCCTACCTTCAGAAATATCACCCTTATGTGCAAGAACAGAACTGTAGATGGCCCTACACATGGTGGAGTAGTTATTCTTCTGGGCAATTATACTCTTTTCCATCATATTCAGCTTAATACTGCTCTGGAAGCAGTAGCGATTTGCCTATCTAGGTGGGTTCTAATCACAGTATGCTCAATATATTTACCTCTGGGTTTCAAATTAAATGAAATGGAACTCAATAATATCATAATACAACTGCCTCAGCCTATGCTCCTAATGGGTGACTTTAACGTAATAACACTCCGAGGATAGCGCCAACATGAATAGACAAGGTTAGAATGCTTGACAACCATGACCTCTCCCTTATTAATCATGGAGTAAATACCTTCTTCCATATGCCTATCTGTCTTATTCTGCAATCAAGATTACAATCTGTTCCTCTGCCATTTTTTCCAATGTTCACATAGGATATTCATGAAAACATACATTGAAGCATTAATACATTTATGCATTAATTCTTCGTTATTCAGCATTCTTGATTGCATTCCTTTTGACTATTTCAAAATTTCTACCACTGTTCTCATACTTCTTGTTTCATTTAACAAGAAACATTTAGCAGTGCTCTCTCATCAATTGCTAAGCTATTTCTGTAGCTTCTAGAACATTTTGCCACCTTTCTAACACATTGCTTTGCTTATCTGAATTCCCCCCCCTCTTGATTTACATGTTAAGAATATTTGCTCTGCTGTCTTCTTTTCCTTCTCTTTACTTCCTGAGTCTTCATGGAGTTCTTAGTTTTCTACTGCAAACAACTTCATCGCTTGTTTCTTTGGCTGAATCAGTGAATGTTTTCTTCAGTTTACTTTATGTATAAATACATAAACAGATCTTAAACGTATATCCAATATGTGTTTAAGCTGAAAAGCCAAAAGGCTATTTTTTTCTGGCGAGGTTGATATAAGTTAAGGGGATAAAAATCCCTTATTGTTTTTCAGCCAGTAAGCGAAACTAAGATCTTAGTTTCGCTTACTGGCTGAAAAACAATAAGGGATTTTTATCCCCTTAACTTATGTGTTTAAGCTCTTAAACAATATGTCATTATAAAGAATATTATCATAAATATGAAAAATTTATCCTGGAATAAAATATATTTCATTTATAAAATATTATAAATTTTGTTTACAATTTTATAAATGAAAAATTCTTAATGTATGTTTGAATTATTGCTGTAATTTCACTGACATTTATTTTAAAATATGCACTTCAATTTCTTAAAATGTTTTTCTTTTATTATTATTATTTTATTATTTTTTTTACGAAGGAACCATTATCAGCAGCTATACAGGATAGAGAGAAAATTAATTCACTTATTCATGCAAGAAGAAAGAAATTTGAAGAAATTTGGGAGGATCAAAGAAAGCGTTTAGATCAGCATTTTCAATACTGTAATTTTAATCGTGATCTGCAGTTGGTAAGATAATAACATTTCTAATGAATTTTATAGTGGAATTTAATGAATTTAAAATAATGTAAAATATTTTAATGTAATATTACCAGATGTACTTTAAAAAAAATGCATTTACTTTTTACATTTTTTTTATACTCTTCCTTAACTTTACTCTCATCAGTGGAAAAATTAAAGAATAAGCAAAAGAAAAATGCAAGTAATTTATTCAATAAAATGGACTAATAACTTTATTTGCTTCAGTCATAATTCAAATCAAATCATCAAATCAAAATATAATATTCTGCACCATGATTTATATTTAGTGAATTTTGATCATCAATGTCAGACCACCTTGTATGGTCTGAGACTTGGAAAATATCATGTTTGGTCTCCAGAGACTTCTAATTTATCTAACACCTGATCCCTAAAGCAGTGCATCACTGCTTTAGGGATCAGGAATCCTAAAAGAAAGGATTCCAACCTATAGTAATTATTATTTCAGACCACAATACTTGAGTGCAAATATATATATATATATATATTTTATATATATATATATAAATAGTTGCATAGGATATTACAGAACTTTGATGTGAATACATCTATGGAATTAGATGGTATATCTGCACTCAAGTATTACAAGGGCGCTTGGGAATTCCCAGTGCCCTTTGAACACATTGTTTATGTTAAGTCTCACTTCTAGGTAGCTGATCAACCAATCAGCATCTTGGGTGTGGTGGTCAAAGTATTGGAAAAGTTGGTTAAGCAAAAAATTCAGGAATGGGATACTATATGGGGGGGGGTAACATGATTTCATGAAGGGTAGGTCATACCTCAATAACCTTTCATTTATTGCACAATGGCAGCTGAGTTGGATAAAGACAATGGGTACACAGTGATACTGCTGGACTTTGGAAAGGCTTTTGAATGTATACCACATGGAATTTTGATAAATGAATAAATGGAGATAGATATGAAGTTGATGTGGATAAGAGGGCGGTTGATGGAAAGATACAAGATAGTATCTTATTTAGGAGTAGAGTCCATTAGAAGGCTTGTTACTAGTGATATGCTGCAGATCTCTGTACTTGAGTCATTTAAAGCTTCCCCCAATGAGCCACTGCCATTTAATTTGTATATTAATGATATATGAAATGATCTGAGGTGAAATGTTCAGTTGTTTGCTGATGATGCAAAACTGGGTAGAGCAATAGTCGATGAAGGTAATGTTAAAATTTGGCAGGATGGTTTAAATTTATTGTCAGTATGGACAAAGGTTAATGGATGTTATTTTAATGTAGCAAAGTGTAAGCTTATGTATTTTGGGATGACAAGATTACCAGCTGTGTACCATATTGATGGAACTATACTCCAGGAAATTGATGAAGTCAGGAATCTGGTGGTGTTGGTTGATAAGAAGTTCAAGTTTAGAGGGAATATGGCAACAGTGGCTAAAACGACTCATTGGATTATTTGATTACTGAAGAATGCCCTAATGAGCAAGTTTTTGACTACTGTGCACAGGTCTGGTCACCTTGGTTTCTTGTGAATGAGGAGGTGGAGAGGATCTAGAAGCAAGTGATTAAGATGGTGACAAGTCTATGGAATGCACCTTATGAGGACAGGTTAAAGATTTGTGGGTTATAGATATTGGTTCATATGTGGAAAAGGGGATGGTATGATTGAGACTTACAGATTACTGAAAGGTTTTTACAGGATTGATACAGAGGAGATTTTTTTTCCAGCTCTAGTGGTGGTAGAACTAGGGATCATTCTTGGAAATTGAACAAGAGTGTGGTTTACAAAAGTGTGAAGACTTGATTTTGTGCTTGAAGATTGGTAAATGAGTGGAAATAGGAAATAAGTGGTCACAGTCTGTTGCAGGTACAATGACTGTGAATAAGTTGAAAGTGAAGTATGAAAGATATTTCACGAATATTGTATAGTGCTAGGCATAATGTTTAAGGCCTCCAACAAGTCTATGGAATCCAGTGTAATAATAATACATATGTAATATGCAAGTTGGAAGGTGTTATTGACAGAGACAGAGAGATAATGACAAATTTTGCAATAAACATCATGGATTTACTAAGAGAAATCCATGTTTGAGTAACTTGCTCACTTTTTATAATTTTATTTATTTATTTTGTATTATGATACAACAGCCGTGAGTCCCTTTTACAGGTAGGTACGGCACCATCTCAATCACCCTATTTTTATCCAGACTCAGGACCATCATAGCTGATGAATTAGACCTATGGCTGGAGAGACCAGTCTTAAGTGTTCCTCACTGTAATCCATGCGTGTGTGTTCATGGGGCTGGTTTGCCTGTTCTGAGGGACAAAAACCTGAGTCTGGGTTAACCCCCCCCCACTTCTATATGAGACTGACTAACTCTCACCTTTTGTCGAAAGAGACCAGATAAAGATTCCTCATGTCGGGAATTGAACATAGGTCTTTCCGACCAAAGGACTTCGTCTATACCAACTGAGCTATGGAGACTCTGCTTTTATTATCATCATCATCATCATCATCATCACCCAAGACCTTCCCCCCCATGGAGTCAAGAACTCATCTAGGAGGTCCTATTGTCATGCACACAGCTCATCATACTGCACTTTAAACACACTCAAATTCTCTGCAGACACTATACTCTCAGGCAAGGCATTCCAATTATTCACAACTCTGCATAAAAAAAACTGCTTCTCACTCTCCTACTCACACCCTCCTTATACAGCTTCCATGGATGATTTGTAGTTCTACCCCGATCTCTTGCTGTTTTCTATAGAACCTCTCCAACATTGATCCTATAACAACCCCTTACTAACTTGTAGGTCTTTATCATATCTCCCCTCTTCCCCTTATCCACCAGACTCTGTAAATTGTATCTTCTCAATATTTCCTCACATTCAACATTCCAGAGGGCTGAAACTACTTTAGTCAGTCACCTCTGGATCCTTTCCAACATCTCTTCGTCTTTATGAAAACCAGGTGACCAAATCTGGGCACAGTAGTCCATGTGTGACCTAATCAACGGCCTAATAATATGACTATTGAGTTAGACAAGGAATAGGTACACCATGATACTTTTAGACTTTGCTAAATCTGTTGGCACAGCATGGAAGGCTGTTGCATAGGTTGGAGGATATGGAATTGGATTACGAATTACTAGTTTGGCTAAGAGGATGGCTGACAGACTGACAGATATCAAAAAGTGGTATATGAGGGATATGAGTCTGCAAGATTTAAGGTAACAGTACAGTGATGACATTAGGTTGGATTTGTGAAAGACATACAGCTATTTGCTGATGATGATGCAAAGTAATGCAGGATAATTAGAAATGACATGCAGTACAAACTCATGTAAAAAACTTTACTAATGTAAAATTTTCGCCTACGTATCATAGGCATCATTAGTACAAGATCACAGAATAGCAATGAAACAATAATAGACAATTCTAAAATACCCACGATATTTTCGTGAAAATTAACATAGAATTAAGCAGCATAATTCTATGTTAATTAAGTTTTTTATGTGAATTTTCCTCCATTTTTATAATTCTTTTAATTATGCCAATACACTATATTTCATTATTGAAGCAAATGCCATATCATGTTCCCAAGACTATAGTAGAATAAGCTGATCAGGCTAGGCTAGGGTTTTCAGAGTTAGTAGAAGTTCTGAAACTCTATAATGTAGGTTGCGACTCAGATGATAATCGCAATGCTGAAGTGAACATTGATATGAAGAATAAGGTGGAGCTGTGGTTGGGAGAGCTGTGTAGGAAGAATGGGAGTAGAGTTTGTGAATGTGTAGGATTCCTTTGAAGGAAAGATGAAAATGTACAAAAGTGATGGATTGCATTTGAATGGATTTGGTGTCGGTCAGTTAAAGAAACTATTGCTGCAAGGAGGAACGAATGATGTGAGCAAGAAAGCAGAAGAAGTAAGAAGTGAAGCAGGAGAGTGGAGGTGGTGAGACGGAAGTTATTGTAACTGAGAATAGTGTACTGTGAGTGATAATGACAGAATGAGAATGCAAGATGGACAGGGAAAAGGGGAAAGTCTGGGTGGACAGGGAGACACAGTATATGGAGAGTAGATGTTGGAAGCAGTAGTGAATTTGTGTGTATGGGAATGTATGGAAATGGGATGGCTTGGGCAGTATGGGATGTAGTTAAGTCCGAAGAGACATAAGTTAAGTGGTGATAAAGGCAGTTGCGAATGGTTAGGAGTAGGGGAAACCCCAACTAAATGGCATAGGCAGGACCTGTTATAGACTTAAAAGTGAATTGCTGTGTTTATTTACAGATAGCAGCATCAGAAATAAGGGAGATGAAATGGTTTTGTTGATTGAATTAGTCACCCAAACATTGTTGGAATAAGCAAAATGCGGTTGGATAAGCATGATATCCTGATGGGAAGAAATGGAAGAGTATGATGTTTACTGTGAGGGGGGGGGTGATTGCTGTTGATAATAAAAGGGAAATTATGTCCAATGTAAATAGTGGCAATGATTTCCAGTCAGTATGCTGTGAGGTGGAGGTTAATAAGAAGAAATATTTAGTTGGATGCTACTATAGACCAGAGAATGTGGAGGGTGATGAAGAAGAAATGTATAAGTGACTCCAGTTAGATTGAATAGTATAGATTGGAATAGAAATATATAAGTGACTTCAGTTAGACTGAATAGTCTTGGAATAAGGAAAATAAATTTCTCAAGTTCTTGAGAGACAACTATCTCAGGCAGTAGGTAAAGGAGGGCACATGAGGATTGAGAGTTTTAGATCTGATCATTTCATCAGAGGGCATGATGTGAGTGGGGTTTCACACTTCCCTCCATTTGGTGAGAGCAAGTTTCTTGCAACTATTCTGGGCTTTGGTATAGGTGGATGGATTTTTGGATGCAAGCCAGTTATGGTATGCTTGATTCTTCTCTTATACAGCTTTGGCACATCTGTGGGAGAACTGTGGGTTCTCCCACATCTGTGGGTCAGATGGCTGGAAGTAATAATCCATCCAAGGAAATGTGCATAGTATTTGTGTAGATCATCCGACCTAGCTTTCTTGCAATTCTATACAATGCATAGATATGAGTGATTGTGTTTGTATTGTTTCATGTAAGAAGAGATCTGTACGAGATTGTGGTCTGAACTACCTACAGGACAGGCTACATTGACCATGTTAAGATGGAGGAAACAATTGACATTATATAGAAGTCATTATAGGTCAGAGAGACTATTTTTAGAATCAACATCAGCTTTGAAGCATGTCCCCAATCTCAACAAGTACGGTTGCAATAATTTGCCCAAGATCTCAAGTTAGGACATTAGTTCTGTTTCAGTTACAGTTTGGATTGTTTCTAATGATGTAATTTCTAATGATGCCTGTGTGCTCACAGTTATAATTTCTGCTCTGAAAATGCTTGGTAGAAAACTTGTGAAATAATAGTAAGTTCAATAAATTGATTTATTTTTCCATCTTTTGGTGCTGTTTAATTAGTCATAATAGTGCTTCATGGTATTAATACCAAGAAGCTCTATTATGACTAATCTTCAGTGTTTAATTTATTTTTTCATAGTTTTACTTTGATTACCTACATTGCAGATGTACAGATTTGCAATCTTTTTTTTGAGCCTGGGAAAAAAAAAGAAAAGAAAAGGGGGGAAAAAAAAATGATTTTTTTTTTTTTTAAAAAAGGAATCTCATATTTATTCCATCTTAAAATGACTTTTTCATAAGGAAACTTTAAGAAGAGAGAGAGAGAGAAAGAATTATTATTATTATTATTATTATTATTATTATTATGTGACACCTCCAGGGAGTCCAAAGACCCATCGAGGGAGAGTGTGCCAACGGCATTGAACGATTGATTCCCTTCCAACTACTTGCTTAACTTTTTGCTGAGCCATTAGTAGCAGAGGCTCTACCAATTGCCCAACCTTTGCTGGATAATGGCTAATTTGATATGCTTAACAAACCAAAAATGAGCCAAGTGCTCTGCAACCCACCAGCAATGTGTTTCTTTGTTCTCTTGACATGGTTGATATTTATTGAGTGAAGCTTCAGTGTGTTATATTTAGAAAGAGAAATGCCACTACCATTGATATTAACCACATCAATGTCAATATGAATAAAATACATCACTCCTCATACACTTCATATCCATCAAATATTTCAATGTAATATCAATGTTATTACAATTTTAATATGCACTTCGCATCCATGGTAACTTTAATGTGTATACATCATGGCTGGTTGGGTAGTTAAGTGATAAGAGACTTTGTCCTGATTTAAGTGAGAGAGAGGGCTATATCCCTTGCTTCAGTACATATTCAGTACAATCATTAGAACCACTCTTCAAATGCTAATATATGGTATGTCTCTATGGGGGGATGTAGTCACATGTAGTATGGTATGACTCAAATAAAACAGTACTGAACTTCACTCCATAAATATCGTTGCAGTTATTCAGCACTGCTTTTTTTTTTTTGAGCCATAGTTTTTCCTCTCATATTTAAATATGACTATATATATGTTTCTTTCAAAATGACATAAAAAAATTCAGGGACTTATCTTATTGTAGAAGTAAAAT
Organism: Typopeltis vanoorti; assembly: GCF_054136105.1. Lineage (NCBI taxonomy): Eukaryota > Metazoa > Arthropoda > Arachnida > Uropygi > Thelyphonidae > Typopeltis > Typopeltis vanoorti. Next base: position 117,883,012 of record NC_143555.1, on the reverse strand, counting down.
AGAAATATAATGACCTATGAACATTTTTCTGAAAAGTTTTATTTCAGAGGTATGATTAAATTAAACTTTCAGAATGCCATACAAATTATGCAATTAAATTTGTCCTTAAAAAAATTTTTTAAGCTTGATTGAGATCTCATTCATGTTCAAGAATGTCACATTCTTGAACATGAATGAGATCTCAATCTCATTGCATTAGAAACCTGAGCATACCCAAGCATTCCCACTGTAGTTTAGATTTTTTTGCAGCTATGTCTTTATATCACTGCAGTTCTGTAATATCTGCTAGCTGAGCTTTGCACACCAACATCTCTTTAAATTATCACACAGGAAATATGCCTAGGGATTCATGTTTATTATGTGGATTGGCCAAGCAACAGGACAACTTATTCATCTGAATGAATAGGTGACATTGAGGTGAGCTCTTCCTTGGGCTATTTCAAGAATTGCTTCCTCAGTGTTATTTTTGTATATCTGTAGCTACCCTTGCCTTGCAGCATGAAAATGAACTATTTTACCTAAAATCTATATTGATGTTCACAAATATCTGATGATTTGACACTCTTCTATTAGATTGGATTTCATGGTACAAATGAATTTCCTCCAGCACAATTTGTACTCAATATCAAAAATATCCATAATGATTTAATTTCAAAGTCAATTCTAATGCTCTGAAATTAAATGACACCACAAGCCTCAGAAAGCACATGAGTGAGTCTCTGAACAATTTATACAAATAGCAGACATGGCAGAAAGATAATGCTTTGATTCTTGGAAATGGGGAAAGAGACGTAATGAAATATGCCAGCCTGTCTGGCCAAGTGGTTAGTGTATTCGCTCTCCAGCCAAAAGACTGTGGGTTCAAATCCTGCCATGGGCATTGATGTTTGTGATTGTCTGTGGAAATATTAGTGGTGGTGGTGGTGGCTGATGTTACATTACATAGTATTACATAGCAAACCAAGAGTTTTCTTTGTAATGTTAACCACAGAACATATGAAAAGATTGGGAGCAATATTTTATCACAAATTAATTCACTGCTAAGAATAGATTAGGAGAAACTGAGCTCAATGAGAAGAAACAACCTGGGTTTAGCATTGTTCTCATATGATGCATAATAGTCATTCAACACTATTACTCTTACCACAGTGTTGAATAATAGTCATTCAACACTGTGGTAAGAGTAAACAAATGATTTTTGTGTAAATTATGGTACTAAACAAATAATTCCTCTTTTTTTTTTCTTTTGCTGTTTTATCTGTTATAATTATTATTCCACACATCTGTGGTTCCACATTATGAAAAATTACTTGCATATTTTTCCTACCCCATGTTTCAGGATAAAAAATTGAGGGAACAAAGGGGGAAAAGTCTGCGAGTAAATATGGTAAGTATAAAAAATATTTGCAATGTATATCAATTACTTTTCACATATGATTTTCAAAATTGCTAAAATTTCAGTTAAAAAATCATAATGTTTCTTCAGCAAAATATAAAATGATGCTGACCTTCCATTTCATTTAAATGAGATATTCTTTTCTAACTAATTTTGGAGCAACATGAAATAATTTCAGACATACATAATTTATAAAATGATGCATTAATTTAAATTAATTTGAAAATTTGCTTGATCATTTTTGTAATTCAAACTGTTGCAGATAAATCAGCAAATTGAAGAACTGAATAAACAGTTGCAATCCATGAAAGGTCAATATGGAGAAAGTTTATCTTCTGCAAAAGCTACATTACAGACTTATGTACAACTTGAAAAAACTGTTCAGGTTTGTAAAAATTACTGTTTTTACTATCCATAATTCAGCAGCATGACTTTTCATTTCTTATAATTTCTTCTGGCTGCAGGAAAGGTGCCCATGGAATGGAAGGAAAGTAAGATAGTGCCATTGCATAAGGACGGTAGCAGACTGGAAGTGTCTAATTATAGGCCAATTTGTGTGTCATCAGTAGTTGCTAAGGTCTTGGAGAAATTAGTGAGGGACTATAAACAGCGTTTGGCAGATGAGGGTAATGTTATCTATGAGAATCAACATGGATTTGTTAAGGGGCACTCTTGCTTAAGTAATATGCTAGTCTTTTATGCTAAAGTTACAAGAGCATTAGATGACGGAAGGACATATACTGCCATTTTCTTAGACTTAGCAAAGACATCTGACAGGGTGCCACATGATAAGCTGATATTTAAGTTTTAGCACAATCTGGATGTCAGATTGGTCAACTGGATTCAGGATTGGCTGTCCAATAGGTATCAGAGAGTTGTGTATTTTGAGGCAATTTCAAGGAAGCAGAGGTTACAAGTGGGGTCCCACAGGGCTCAGTACTGGGACCTATATTGTTTAACCTTTATATCAATGACATTGTCAGTAGATTGCAAGGGGATATTCAGTTGTTTGCAGATGATGCGAAGCTGGGAAGGATTATTAGTAATAGTGCAGATGCAGCAGCCTTGCAAGAAGATTTGAATAAGCTAGATGGGCAAATGAATGGGGGATTATCAGTTTAATGCAGCAAAATGTAAGGTCTTGAGGTTTGGGAAACATCGATGAGACACTGCATACTCTATGGGAGGAGTTATACTGGAGGAAGTAGGGGAGACAAGAGATCTGGGGTTGATGTTTGATAGAAACCTGAAATTTAGGGGACATATTGCAAAGGTGGTGAAGGTAACACAGAGGATTGCTGCAATAATGAGAAGGATGCTGACCTGCAGAGATAAAACAGTTATCATTCCGTTGTATAAGACCCTGATCAGACCAATAATAATAATATAGTAATGATGTAAATTTTTCATATAGTACTATCATATCCTGTGCACCCCTTGAGGGTACATGTCAGGAATTTGATGATGATGATAATAATAATAATACTGAGCTCTTCCAATTTAATTTCAACGTTTATTAAGATAACTGTTTATTTCTTTATTAAACTATTAAGGAAAAACCTCAAAGAGAGAGAGAGAGAGAGGATCTCATATTTGAGAAATAATGGCAGCTGATACCCATTAATATTAATTTGGTTTAAGAAAATGGTATCGATAGGTAAAAAGATGTTGCAGAAGATTATAAGAGTAAATGAAACTTTCTTCGCATGTGAATAACAAACATTGGAAGCAGTGTGACTTACAGGCTACTATGATGAGGATCCATCAGTTAGAATCACATGGCAATTGAAGCATGCCAAGAAATAAAGAATATGAATCTGGATCAACTAAAGAAATGCGAGTCATTTTTAGTAGATGCAGTCAACACTCACTATATAGCAAACTCTACTGAAAAGCCCAGCCAAAGTCTGCATGCTACTCATAATTCTTCCCAACCTTGCATTATTTGCAAACAGCTACACATATCTTCATTTAAACATGCTTCAATATTATTAACGAACAAGTCAATAATGGCCTCAAAACAGGCTCAGGATAAAAGTAATGACTAAGGATAAAATTTTTGGCATACCACTGGATTATACACAACCCACTGAAAGTTATCTGATCATTAATCAGCTAAAGTCACAAATTTCTTATCCAACTCATCTGTTTCTATTTAGTTACCAGCTTGTCATGTGGCAATCTGTTAAAGGTCTAAAAATCCAAGTATACTACTGTATATGCAGCTCTGCTTATCCAATGAATTTGTCATTTTCTTGTAGAATGTAAGCAGGTTGCTAAAACACAACCTCCCCTTAACAAATCCATGCTGATCATCATGACATTTCTGAATCCCAGCTCTCACCAACCTCTCTGATACCTTAACCTCAATCCCAGCCACACAGATTTGTCTATTAATTGTAACCTCCCCAGTCTTATCCCTCCCTGCTTTTGCAATGTATAACAATTTTACTCTCTTTGCACTTCTTTGGGACTTGTCCTGTTGCAAGACTCATATTAAGCAGATGTGTGTGTGTGTGTGTGTGTGTGTGTGTCAAGGGTGCATTAATTCCCTGGTTAAAGAAAGTATTAATTATTTAAATTCATTATCGGTAAAAAATTGAAGCAGTCTTATTCCATTTGAGTTTTCAGTTGTTTCATTGAAAATCATTAATACGTATCTGGTATAGTTCTCCCACAGTTTGTAGAGCTCTGCTTGGCAAGTTGCCAAGAATAGTCGATTCATGCTGAAGGGGAGATGAAGGACGTACGAATTGGTCGCCAACACGCAAAATCACGTGCTTTATAGATAAAATTTCCCAATATAGATAATATAGATAAATTTTCTGATATGTAATAATAAACAACTCATCCCAGAAGATGGATTGATTACCCTATTATCGGAATGGAGTCTCTTTTTTCGAACATGCGCAGAAGTGTCGAAGGGTCTCGAATCTGTGGGTGTACTATATTACACTGTTTCCAATCCTTGCATTTAAGTCTTGTGCCAGTGATATTAATTCACCTGGTGATAGTTTTATTTCATTTTATTTTATTTTTACAGTTTTCTGTAGTTTCTTAAAATGCATACATTTTAGTGCATACATTTGTACATTCCTTTACCTTTATTTTTTGTTGTTTATGATATGCAAGCTATTTTTATACTTTGTTTATCCAATTCTTCAATTAATTCTTGTATGAATGTTCCAACTTACAATCCTTCTAATCCAACTTCCATTTCTAGTGCCTTTTCCATTGTTTTTTCCTTGTCAGATCCACTAGTCAGTCCAGCTCATTTTATGTTGTTTTTGTGAGCTCTTAATTATTATTCTTCCATTATCATTTTCTGTAAATTCTCCAGTAACAATATTATTATTATACTGATATCTCTATTGATTCAGAAAACACATTGAAGAAGACCCTACATTAACCATTATTCACATAATACTTATCATGCCTCTTCTTAAACTCATTTCATGGTCAGAGCATTTACAACTACTTCTGGGCAGTTCCACTCATTGAGTCAGAAAACTCCAAACAAAAAATCTGGTCCACACACACACACACACACACACACACACACACACACACACACACACACACACACACACACACACACACACACACACACACACACTCTCTCTCTCTCTCTCTCTCTCTTAACACTTAACACAACTTTCAGAGGTGATCCCTAGTTCTCTCTATCTACTTGTCATGAATTGGAAAATTTATTTTTCAGTATTTTCCAAAATTTATCAATCTTATTTATACAAAAAGATCTGGTCTCCTAGTTTCTATGGTAATGCTGATACAGTGGAGATAGTTCAAAGAAGAGTGTAAATATGATATTGGGATTAGAATACAAATTATGAAGACCAACTGAGAATTTGTGGACTGCAAACACTAGCCCAGTGCTTCCCATACTTATGGATGTCAGGGCCCCCCTTTGGAAAAATTAAAATATTTCACGCCTCTCCTCCAAAAAAAAATCATAATATAGACATATATTATTATAATATTTATTGTATTTATATTCAGTACAAAACATACACAGTGAATATTGCAAAAATCAAATGCAAATATTACATTTTTAGCATCTTACATGCACATTTGACATGGCACATTCTCAGATTTTTATATACATAGATATAATTGTTATTGTACATTTGCACTACAAGCACATGAAACGTAAAACGATTAGTAATAAAGAAAGAATTAAAAACATAAAAGAAATTTAATAACAATTTAATGTGATGGATATGTTTCAATACTGCTACACAAAAAATCAATATCAGGTGAAATATTTGAAACTGCAATTCTTAGATTTCTGCTTTGAAATAAAACTTATATGAATAGCATATATTTACTAATATTCATTAAGTGCCGAAATACGCAGGAAGCAAAATTTGTGAACCAACACAAATGTGTGATTTTTTTCCATTAAAATATAAAAAATAAAAAAATAATAATAAATAATAAAAATTAAATATGTTTCTTTTAAGATAAAAAAAAATCTACTTAGTCTTAAAACATTTTTAATTTGTTTTCATTATTTCACGGCCCCCCCCTCAACAAAACCTATGCCCCCGCAAGGTGGCTGCAGCCCACAGTTTGGGAAGCACTGCACTAGCCAATAGGAGAAAGAGGGATAATATATATAATTACTATAATTTCAATTATGGTAATATAGACTGGAATGAAGAGACAACATCAAGAACCAAAGAGAATGAATTTCTTGAGTTTTAAAGAGATAACTACCTTAAGCAATATGTAATTGAGGCCACAGATGGATTAAGGGTCTTGGATTTGATTATCTCATCAGAAGATATTGTTGTAAATGAAGTGTCACATCTTCCTCCAGTTGGTGAAAGTGACCATGAAGTGATCACTTGGGTAGTGCCCAGTCATATCAGGACTTTTGTGAGAAAGGATTATATGTGGAACTATGAGGCAGGTGATTATGGCAAACTCAGGAGATGGCTTGCAGTGATATCATGGAATGAGAATTGCATGAGAAGGAAATCAATGTTGCTTGTTCTTTACCAAGGAAGTATTTGGCAGCGGCAATGATTGAGTGTATTCCAAAGTTCAGAAGTTTAAATAAGGTAGTTATAAAATGGATGACTGAAGAGGTGAAGTGTGCAATCTGGAAGAAAAAGGCATTTTGGGAGTGGCACAAGATGAGTGGAGATAATCAGTTACATGAGGAGTACAAAGAGCAAGCAAGGAAGGTGACTCACTTAGCAGCAAAAGTGCAGTATGAGCAGCAGTTAGCGAATGATGCTAAAACAAATCCTAGGGAGTTTTTTTTTTTCAATATATGGCCAGTATAAGGAATAATGATTATGGTAGGATGATGTGGTCAGTGATAATGGGAGAATGATAAACACCGAGGAGGTTATAGTAGAGGTATTTAATGAGAAGTTCATTAAAGTATTCCATCCTTGTGATTGTAACATAATGCAGAACTTGAGAGCAGTGGGAGTGGGGGAAAGGAACCAGTGATGGTGAGTGAGCAGGAAATATATGAGGAATTGAGTAAACAATGTCAACAAGATCGTGGGACTTGATGGTATATCACTGCATGTCTTCAGGGAATGTTCAACATTTAATTACATTTTCAACATGAGTCTTAGATTAGTCCAGGTTTTGAAGGAGTGGAAAGATGGCAAAATTGTTCTGCTTCATGAAGCGGGTGATGATAAGACTAAGGCTTCTAATTATAGGCCAATCTGCTTGTCAGGAGGTTGTGGTCATGTTGGAGAAGCTAGTGCGGAAAAGGATTCAGAACTGAGTTCACAGCAGTAGAATTCTCTTTAATGGACAGTATGAGTTTGCTAAAGGAAGACCATGTTTTAGCAATCTGCTTATTTATTATAACAAGATGACAAATATATTGTACAAAGGGTATGCATATAGAGTAGTATATTTAAATTTTGCAAAGGCTTTTGATAGATTGCTAGATGACAAACTAGTAGTTAAATTGGAACAGATTGGGTTGGATAGGTTGGATTGGATTGGAGATTGGCTGTCTAATAGGTATCAACAGGTTGTGTATAGGGGAATGATATACCAGAAGAGGAAAGTCACTAGTGGCATGCCCAAGGGGGATCTGTTTTGAGGCCATCATTGTTAAATTTGTATGTTCAAAACATTGAAAAGGGCTTACATAGTGATATACAGTTGTTTTTAAGTTGTAGAGTAGATGTTGTAGCTTTGCAAGAGGACCTGAATATACTGTCTGAATGGGGATGTCAATTTAATGTTGCAAAGTGTAAGATTTTTAAAATTTAGGAAGCAAAGTTAGGATGCAATAGGATTGGTGGGGATATTTTAGAGGAGGTGGAGGAGATAAAAGATCTGGAAGTGATGGTGGATATGAACTTGAAATTTTGTGGACATTTTGCTGAAATTATGAGGCCAGCACACCAGATTATGGAAATGATGCGGAGAACAGTGACCTGTGGAATGTTTTGATTCCATTATACAAGACTTTGATCAGGCTGCATGTAGATTACTGTGTATGGATTTGGTTGCCAGGTTTTCAAAAGGATGATGAGATCTTGGAGAGAGTCCAGAGATGATTGACTAAGTTGGTTTCTGGTCTCTGGAATGTGGTATATGAGTGCAGATCGAAAGAATGTGCAAATTACAGAGCCTGGTGTATAGAAGGAAGAGGGGAAACATTATTGAGATACATAATGTGGTAAGGATTTAATTACCGATTCATGTGGATGAGATTTTTTATAGAATATCTGGAGACAGGGGGGTGGGGGTTAAGAGGCCATCCCTGGAAGCTGTATAGGGTAGCTGTGAGCAAGGAGATGAGGAGTAGATTTTTTGCATGGAGAGTGATGGATGATTGGAGTGCATTGCCTGAGAGTGTGGTGAGTGCAGGGTCAGGGAATGCATTTAAGTTGAGGTATGATGAGTTGTGCATGTGAGGATGGGACATCCCATAATGAATCTCTTGACTCTGTGGAGATCTGCTGATGATGATAATAATTAAGGACTGATCCCTGGGATGCATCACTGGTCACCTTAAATCGGGCAGATTCACACCCACCCTATACCACTTTCTGATTCTTATCCTTCATCCATCTACTTATCCAAGTTAAGAGTTTATATTCTAATTTCACATACCTTAATGGAGTACAAATATTCATGACTGATTATTTGGACCCCATTAAGGGATCCCTTCATTCTGTGATATAATAATAATAATACCACAGAATGAAGGGATCCTCAAGAGAGAGGCCATACATCACCCACACCAGATCTCATACATAATCTTAAACTCATTCACACTAGATGCCCTATCCACTTCAGCAAGTAATCTGGTCCATTCAATCACTGCTCTGTGAGAAAAATATCTAGCTTTTACCCCCTTTTATTTTTCAAAGCACATAAATTTAACTTCCATTGATACTCCTTGTCATCTTCCACCCTTCAATATAATGAAACTTTTTATTAGTTGATATCCTATAACATTCTTTCAGAAATTTATAGGACTCCTCTATCATGTCTGAAGGTCAGCTTTAAGCCATTACTCACACAGCATCTGTATCTCTTTTTTTAAGCTTATTTGCTGACAAGCACTCGTGACTGTCTCAAGTAATCTTTCTGCTCATTTATCATTCTCCAAGCAAAACATGCAACTAACATTGAATTAGTAGCCCTTATCATTGACCTACATTTCCAGCCTATTCAAATTATTCTGTGAGTGTTGGATATCATAGCTGTATTTTTAAGAATGTACAACATAGACTAATATATTAACTAAATTTAATTAATACTTCCAATATTTTAGCAAAGTCAAATTGCTAAATAATGAAGATGAAGTGTGTAACTGCAGTGGTGGCCAGTGAAAATTTTAAGTGTGGGGGGGTGCTGCATATACAAAAAAATAAAAAACTTATTTTTCCTAATCAGTAACGAATTTATTAATAAATAAATTTACATATTAAAAATTGCTTTATTAAAAATATTTCATCCTCACCACGAACAAACACCAATAATAAAAGTTTCGTATCAATAACAATGACAAGTGCAAATGAATATCGGTGTTAGATCACAGTGCATTTGTTTTGTGTAACGATAATTGAAAAAATATAATTCTTTTCATATTTTCAACAGTGACACTCATAATAATTCAGCCTTGTATCTGTAATAAATAAATAATTATATGTTATTTTAACAAAATAAAATAAGATTTACAAAAAATAGTTCACCACACACACGCACAAATAATAAATGTTTCATATCTCACAGAAATAACGAGAGCAGGCATAAGATACACTGCCCAAGCGGCAGTGTATCTAATGATGTAACGTGCAATGACAGCAAACGAATATAGGCGTTTGATCACAGTGCATTTGTTTTGTATAACGATAATTGAAAAAATATTATTCTTTTCATATTTTCAACAGTGACACTCGTCATAATTCAGCCTTGTATCTGTAATAAATAAATAATTATATGTTATTTTAACAAAATAAAATAAGATTTACAAAAAATAGTTCACCACACACACGCACAAATAATATATGTTTCATATCTCACAGAAATAAGGCGCATAAGCATACTAAAAATACACTGCCGTTTTAGCAGTTACAGTTGGGAATGACATAACGTGCAATGACAAGAGCAAACGAATATCGGCGTTAGATTGCAGTGCATTTGTTTTGTAATCTAAAGCATTAATCGAACAATTCCAATTATTAACTATTCAATCAATGTCAAAACATAAGCTGTAACCTTTAACATGTTGTACTGCATTTATATAATGTTGTAAGCATTGTTATTATTTATAAACACAAACAAAATTTCATTTTTTCATTTTTCCTTGGGGGTGCTGCAGTGTCGCAGTGCTTATGTACGGGCCACCACTGGTTAACTGAGAATAGGCCTAAAATCCTAAATAGTGCACTCTAGTGGACTAAATTAGGCTTCCTTAACTGTTTGGTTGAATTACAGAGCTTTCCAACTTTGGGGCAGTTTCATGCAACCAGATTTGTTGATGTTAGGTTAGTTTCTTAAGGCAGAACCATATTCAAGTAGTCTTTCATATTTATATATGCAGTGATGGAGTAGACTGGCTTTTTTTCCAAGCTTATCCTATGTCGGGTGTCTGAAGTTGGTCAGAAAGTTCCGAGTGGCTGTAGTGATGGAAACAGATATAGTTCTTATGTTCAGCAATTGTGATGTTGGCTATCTTGCCTGTTTGTCCATAGCAGGATAGTTTACAACTACAAGAGACTTGGTAAACCTGGCAGGTCTAGGAACTGTGGCTGGTCTTTCATGGAACAGATAAGGGATGCTAATTTTTTACATGGTCTACAGGTGGTTGAAATGTTGTATTTTTTCAAGATTTATGTTAGTTTTTTCAATCTGATGTGGAGAGGAGAGAGGATGTGTGGGTTTGGGGTTTTAATTTATTTTGAATATGATAGAAATTGTAGCCATTGGCTAAGAAGGTTTTGCAAAGATGGTCAAGTTCAGTAGAGAAGGCTCTGTTATCTAAACTAATTAATTTAGCCTTGTTATATAAAATTTTAATAATTCGATGCTGTTAGGGTGGTTAGTGAATCTGCTCTCCAGCCAAAAGGCTGTGGGTTCAAATCCTGCCTTGGGCATGGATGTTTGTGATTGTCTGTGAAAGTACTAGTAGTGGTAGTCAGCAATAGATGACGTTGGTGGTAGATGATGAAGGTTAGATGGTGGAGTAGTGAGACGAAGAGTTGTAGAGTAGATACCCTCCCTCGATGAGTCTTTGGACTCCCTGAAGGTGTGATGTAATAATAATAATAGAGAATGGCAGGGATCATCGGTGTCTATGAAAGGGAGACTGTTGTCATTTTCTTTTTTTAATGTGATCTGGATCCTGGGATGTTGATTGTTTAAGCATGTTAAAAATATGTTGAGAGCATCCAGGCCATGTGGACAAATGGAAAACATCATCAACAAAGCATACCCAAACAGTTGTTCTATATAGGACAGAGTTTTGAGCTTCTCTTCAAATGTTTCCATGAAGAAATTAGCTAAAGAAAGAGAAAGCAGAGAGCTCATGGCTGTTCCCTCTATTTGTTTTATAGAATTTTCCTTGCCAAACAAAATAGCCAGAGTTCATAGTGAACTTAAACAAGACTGAAATATCAGGAGGAAATTTAGTTTGAATAAGGTCTGAAGTATCTTTAAGTGGGAAGTTGATGCACAGAAATGAGACATTGACACAGTCCAGCACACTGACCATAATATCAGTGTGCTGGACTGTGAGGTTTTTTATACTGGCTTTAAAGTGGGTTTAATATTTTATGCGTGTGTGTGTGTGGGGGGGGGAGCCAATATATTGGGAAAGTACTTTTACTAATCGGCTAATATGGGTGAATCAGTTGCATATACAACTGGACATAATGGCACATTCTGTTTATGAATTTTAGATAGGCCATATACCGGATGGGATTGGGGGTCTAAAATTATATGGTTTTAGTTTATTAGTAACTTCAACAGGCTAGGAGGTGAGGTGACCTTTTTAAGGATTCTGTGAAGTGATCTGATCTGTGTATTTGTAAGGTCATAATCAAAGGGAAGATATGTTGAGCGATAAGTAAAGAAGCAAATTTTAATGTGTAATCATAGTAGTTTAGAAATTTCTCTTATCAGATTTACTAATTACTATCTTATTATTCTTCTCAATTTCCAATAGTGGTTCATACTCTTTATAGGAAAGATTAGTTTTTGGAGGTTTCATTTGAATTAGTACATTGGTAACATCCAGTCTGATATTGTTGGCAATATGGGTAGGAAGGCTGAGAATCTCATTCAATCTAAATCATAATTTCTTCTATAAGAATATTTTTAGGTGCAAGAGCATAGTTGTAGGCAAGAAATAGTGCACTAATTGCTTCCAGTTTGGGAGAGAAGGAAGATAAGTTTATTACAGTACATTTATTACAGTCATTTATGCAGTTGAGGCTTGAAAGCAGAGAGTTTTAGAATTTTAGCAGATTTGATGTGTCAGCTTTTATTTCAATAAATTCTTTGGAAGCTGATGCATCAGAAATATCTGAAACGATTTTCCAAAGGTCAGCATTCCGCATTGCAGGGAGCTTCTCTTCTAGCACATGAATAACTTCATTCAGCAAGTAGAATGCAAATAGTCAATCTGTTTATGTAAAAGGACTGTATATGGACTACCTAAAATTCATAAATAGAATGCCTTTATGCCCAGTTTTGTAGATGCCATTGATTCACCCACATTACTTAAAGATAGTTCAACCTACCTTCACTATGACCTTACCAATACACAGATCACTTCACAGACTCCTTAAAAAGGTCAATTCCTAGCCTGTTGAAGTTATTAATAAACTAAAACCATATAATTGTAGACCCTCCCCACCCCCATATATATGGACTACCTAAAATCCATGAATAGAATGTGCCATTATTTCCAGTTGTAGATGCCATTGATTCACCCACATAAAAATTAGCCAAATATTTAACAGAATGCTTTCCCAATATATACTGGCTAATCCCCTCACACATGGAAACATTTGAAGAGAAGCTGTAAACTCTGCCCCATACAAATGCACTGTTTGGCTTTTCTTTGTTGATTATGTGTTTTCCATTTGTCCACATGGCCTGGATGCTCTGAACATATTTTTAACATACCTTAAATTCAAGATCCCAGGATCTAGTTCACATCAGAAAAAGAAAATGATAACGTTCTCCCCTTCTTAGACACTGATGATCCCTGGCATTTTTTGTTTACAGAACCCCCACACACACACAAACCGGTACATATGTTCACAGACATTCCTCCCTCCTCCCAATGACTATGGAATTGTTAAAACTTTATATAACTGGACTAAATTAATTAGCTCCACTAAATACCAACCACACTCCCATGACCTACCAGGTGGTTACCAGGTCCCTTGTAGTTGTAAACTATCTTACTGTGGCACAGGTAGGACAACAATCAGCATTACTAAACATAAGGACTATCTGTTTCCCTCTCTACAGTCACTCAGAACTTGCTGACCATGCTTTAGACACCCACCATAAAATACTCAGCAATTATAAATATGGAAGACTGTCCTGATTTCCTTTCCTTTCCCTAACTTCAACAAATTTGGTTGCATGAAGCTGTTTCAAATTTTGAGAAGCTGTCATCTTCTGAAATTCAGCCCAACAGTCAAGGATATCCAATTTAGCTTACTAGAGGGCACTATTTAGGACCTAGACCTATGCTCAATTAATATGGTCTATCATCAGTTGGTGAATGCTGAATTCCATCTGTATTCAGTAAAGTTATTCTTCCATATCCTTGCTGGCCTGGTTGGCTAAGTGGTTAACATATCCACTTCCCAGCCAAAAGGCTGCAGGTTCGAATCCCACCATGGGCATGAATGTTTGTGATTGTCTGTGAAAATACTAGTGATGGTAGTGGTGGTGGTGGTGGGCAGTAGATGGTGTTGGTGTAGATGACGATGGTAGTTGTGGTTTGTTGTAGTTGGTGGATTGAGTCATGGAGACAGAGAGTTATAGAGTAGGTACCCTCCCTCAATGAGTCTTTAGATTCCCTGGAGGTGTCACGTAATAATAATAATAAGAAGAAGATTGATTCTTTTTATTAACTTGCAGCATAACAATAAAATTCCTTTGGATTGCCTTTAGTCTGCACAGTCAATTTTTTTGCACTGCAATTTAGCTTTCTGCACAACACTTGTAGCTTCTGGCTTGTGCTTTATGTATTTATTATGCAACCTTATTAAGGAAGAGATCCAGAAAAAGAAGATGCATATGATGATAACGATGCTTCTTCTTCTTCTTCTTCTAGATCTCTACCTTAATTTCACTCCAACCCTATTTGTTCTTCAAATAGCACTGGAGTGATTTGATCAAACAGTACAGACACATTCAGATAATGTCTGATGTAGTTCTCCCTCAAAAACGCAAGAAACTCATGGTCTTTACTTCCGGTTGCTTTCTCATCACCTGAGTGCTATTGGTGATAGAAAAAAGAATTATGTCTGTTACCTGCTGCCTGAGATAGCAATGCAAGGGGGGTGAGGGAAACAATTGCAGTGCTTTTGAGCCAGTACGGTGGAAGATAGAGGTGAATAGAATGAAATACTTCATTGCATGTTGCTAAGAACCTGGTAATGTGGAGAGTAGTGACCATGAAATGTATAAACATAGCAAAACAAATAGGAAAAGAATGATCATTTGAGTGATTTTAATTATGGCAATTTAGACCAAGATGAAAAAATAGCAACCAGGAGAAAAGAAAATGATTTTCTTGGTTTTTGAGGGAAAACTATCTCAGGCAGCATGTAACTGAGGGCACACGAGTATTCAGGGACTTGAATTTGATCATCTCATCACAGAATGTTATTATAAATAAAGTGTTAAATATCCCTCCAGTTGGTGAGAATGACCATGAAGTGATTACCTGGGTTTTTGCCAACTATGTGTGGACTTCTGTGTGTGTAATTACAAGTCCAACTATGTGTGGACTTGTAATTACATACACAGGTTATGTGTGTGTAATTACAAGTCTGGTGATTATGAGAATGTCAGCATGTAGCTCTAGCATGGAATGAAGAGTAGAGTGGAAAAGAAATCATTGCTGCTTGGGTAATATTGAAGAACTATCTAGTAGAAGCAATGTCTAAATATATTCCAAAGGTTAGAAGGTTAAATACGATATGTGTGAAATGGATGAATGAAGAGATTAGGCATGCCATACAGAGAAAGAAGGCATTATGGAAGTAACATGAGATGAGTTCTAGCAATCAGTTTTATGAGAAGTATAAAGAATAGGCAATGAGGGTGACTCGGTTGGTAAGGGGAGAAAAAGGGCAGTATGAGCAGCAGAGCTAATGAAGCCAAAAAAAAAAAAAAAATCCTATGGAATTCTTTTGATATGTAGTTAGCAAAAAAAAAAAAAAAAGAACAGTTATGTTAGGAGGGCATTGTTTGGAGAAAATGGTATAAGGACAACTGCTATGAAGGATATAGTTGAGATATTTAATTAACAGTTTATAAAAGTCTTTCATCCTTGTTGTCTCAAACTCTCCATGTGACATCATGGAGAGTTTGAGAGCAGTGGATGAGGAGGAGAGGGTGACTGTGAGTGAGGATGAGATATATGGGGAATTAAGCAAACCTGTTGAAAATAAGGCTTTGGGACTTTATTCACCACATATTTTGAAAGAATGTGGCTTGGTGTTGACATCTGCCTTGACATATTTGTTTAATCCTGCGGAGGTCACAGTCGAAAAAGTTGCAGCTTAGGTCGCATGTATCCGAGAGATACATTCATTACTAGTATGTGCTGAAAAGTGATAAAACGTAAAAGAAAACACTGCAAAATAATACAGGATGGTTTATTTTTTTCAGTTACAATCTAGACATTGAAAAAAGAAACAAAGAAAAAAAAAAACTGAACCAATACTATACTGACATCGGAGTTCACGGTATATCTCAGATACAATTTACTATCAAATATCACTTTCGCATTCGACTCTATCATTCTTATCATCGGACTCGAGTAACGCTGAATCACTTCAACATCTGATGGATTATCCAGTCGATATATTTTTCCAGCCATTTTCAACAGTAAATTAAAAAAATAAATAAATTAAAAAAAAAACCAATACTATACTGACATTGGAGTTTGTGGTATCTTTCAGATACAATTTACTATCAAATATCACAAACCTTTACATAACACGTGTTAAACTAAACTGATGGCATATACGGTGCAGAATATCACCCGTAATATATGCATTCACAGCTAGTCATGATAAGCTATAACTGGATACATGTAAGATCTGTCAGATCAGCCGTGAGCTCCACAGGGTTAATATAAGTCTTACATTAGGACAAGTTCCGAAAGAGCGGAAGGAAGGCAAGATTTTACTGCTTGATAAAGGAGGTGACAGAAGTCAAGCATTAAATTATAGGCCAATCTGTGTGAGGTGTTGTTATTAAATTGTTGGAGAGACTAGTGAGAATCTAGATCCAGAATTGGGTTGATGACAGTGGTAGTATCTTTGATGAACAGAACAGATTTGCTGAAAGGAGGTCATCTTTTCGTAATCTACTTACTTATTACAATAAGGTGACCGCATCATTGGTTGTGGGAGATGGATACACAGTAGTATACTTAGGCTTTGCAAAGGCTTTTGATAGATTACCTCATGACAAGTTGATAGTCAGACTAGATGGGGATGGGGTTGGATATTAGACTAGTGTATTGGATTGGAGATTGGGTATCTGATAATTGTCAGCAAGTTGTGTATGGGAGAGCAATATCCCAGAATAACAAGGTCACTAGTTGTGACTTTGCTATTCTGGGATATTGCCTCGGGGACTGTTTTAAGGCCATTGCTGTTTAAGCTGTATGTTAATGATATTGGAGAAGACTTGAATAGCAATATTTACTTGTTTGCAGATGATGCAAAGTTAGGATTTACTATGAAGAGTAGAGCAGATGTTGTGCCCTTACAAGAAGACTTGAATAGATTGAGTGAATGGACACAGGAGTGTGGATACCAGTTTGCTGTTGCAAAATGTAAGGTTTTAAAATTTGGAAAACAAAGATGGGATGTAGAATTTTCTCTTGGTGGGGATATATTGTTGGAGGAAACAAGTGATCTTGGGGTGATGGTGGATAAGGATCTAAAATTTAAAGAACATATTTCCAAAATTGTGAGCACAACGCAATGAATATTGATTGTTTTTTTTTACGGTATAGATGCGAACACAGATTGATAAGAAAATAACTACAGCAATACCTCTCATAGTCCAGGTAATTGTTTCCACCAATATCCCGTACTGTTTGAAACCAGATTAATCGAGGAACTAAGTACATATGAAAAATGATGATTGGTTCCAAAAAAAAATATTCTCCCTGTTTTTCAATAAATAAAACCAGATTAATAAATTCAAATCTCTTTATCAAAAAAGACGTTTTTCGTAATTCATTTTTTATTTTCTAAAAATTGCAATATTGATGTGTGCACATTTTTCTTCTTCTTTGTTTTTTTCTCTTCATACATTTCTTTGTAGCAATGAATTGCATTGTTTATCGTTCTGCGAATTGTAAGGCTACGTTCAATATCGGGATCAACTTCCATAATATGCTCTGACAGGGTTTCAACCATTCCAATAATTTTTGATAGTTGTTCAGCTGTTAATTCTCGTGCAGGCACTTCAACACAGTCGTCGTTGTCTAAGTTGTCCTCCCGCTCTTCATAAGCTCGTTGTTCATCCATGTTAATAAGTGTTTCATTATCCAATTCATTAGTGTTCAATTCAATGCACTCAATTACGTTGACGGAATCTAACTCTTTGAAACCAAGTTGCTGTCCAATTTCCACAATGTTATTGGTGACTTCAGCAAAATGAGTTTCAAAACCAATGAAATCATTTGCGCAATGTGGTATGATATGTTTCCATACTGCTCTCATATTGCTTGCCGTTAATTCATGCCAAGCTTCGGCTATATTTTCAATAATGTTTCTGATGTTGTAGCTATTCCAAAATTCCGTTAAAGTAGGTGCATTTTCTCCTGTTGTAGCTTTTATGGCTTGCGAAAAAGCCATAAAAGTTATTTCCTTCTCTGCAATGATGTTCTGTTGTAGGGCAAAAATAGTTGGTGAACCAATCTTCAAATAAAACTCTTGTGACCCATGCTTTTTTATTTGAATGCCACAACACTGGGAGATTATTTTTTGATACATTTTTAAGAGCTCTAGGATTTTCTGCACGGTACACAAGCATCGGTTTTAATTTGAAATCCCCTGCTGCATTTCCACCTAATGACAGCGTGAGACAGTCTTTTGAAATTTTATATCCAGGGCATGAATTTTCATTGACTGCTATAAAAGTGCATGACGGCAACTTTTTCCAGAATAATGCCATTTCATCAAAGTTAAATATCTGTTCATCTTTGTAGCCACCTTTTTTGTATGATTTCACTCAATTCCTTCGGATATCTTAAAGCAGCCTCTTTATCTGCACTGGCAGATTCGCCAACAATACGAACATTGTGAATACCAGTTCGTTGCTTAGAACAAAAAAAACCACCCACAACTTGTCGTAAAATTTTCACTAGTTCCTTCACTTTCGTTCTTCTATATCATCAATGGTCTTCAAGTCATTGTAAAGACTTAATGGTTGGGCTTGAATTTCCATTTGACTAAGCGGAACTCGCTTTTGAGTTGTCTTTGATCCATATGGATAATAGCTGCTCCATATTTACCCTTCGAGTGCTTCTGGTTTTAGTCACTATTTTTGATAAATAAGAAGCCATAGCCATATCTTGCGATTTGTATTGATTTTTTTTTTTTTGATAAGTTTTCGAACTGATGACTTGTCCATTCCTTTTTCATGGCCTATTTTAGCAAAGGATGCATCTTCTTCATGAAGCTTGATTATATTGAGCTTTTGTTCTAAAGTGAGCCATTTACGTTTCTTTGTGACAGAATCACTTTCACGTTTTCTTTTTGCACTCATTATGTAGTTTTTTTAAATGGGATTAAAATTAATTATCACAAATCAACTTTACTGTAGATTTGCACATCGAAAACTGATAGACACAGAAGTTAATTCAACATTAAAGTTCAGAAATGTCCACTGCTTACTCGTACTATACATAGCTTACACATTAAGACGTTGAACATAATGCCACATTTACATTCTTGTCAAGTCTAGGTACATACATATACAATGTGGAACCCCCGAAAAAATGAACTATCGTATCGCATAACTTTAAAACCGCATAAAAATAAATCTGACAAAAAGAGACTTGACTGTATAAAGGGAAAAAGCCAAACATTTATGTATAAAAAAATTATTTTGTGTACTAAATTATTTTATGTACTTTTAGATTTAAAACCGGATGTTGAATCCGGACTGATTGAAGCCGGACTATGTGAGGTATTGCTGTATTTATTAACTTAAATACTAATATTTCGCTGGTATTATATCCAGCATCTTCAAAGCACACAAACAAAGCTTGTTACAGTAGCGAGACAAATGCAATCTGGCGTAACAGTGGGACTAGTATAAGTAGTAATTGTAGCTTGCAACACAAAGACTAAAGTCCTAATTAGGCGCCATCTAAGTTAAAAAAAAAAAAAAAAACAGATATTAATTTGGTCTCAGGATGACTGTCCCCCAAATCTTTGGTAGATTTATACAGCCATACTTGTTGAGGTTTGGAGTATGTTTCAAGACTTCTGTTGATTCCAGGAACGACTTCTCTGACTGAACAATCTTTCCACACACAACACAATGAATTCTGGCAGTGATGTGGAAGAGACTGACTTGTAGGAGTAAGGAGTTTCTGGTTCCATTTTATAAGGCCTTGAGCAGGCCACATATGGACCACTATGCACAGAATTGTCACCTGATTTTCAAAGAGATGAAGAGAAATGTTGTAAAGGGTCCAGAGGCAATGGCAATTAACTAAGGTAGTTTCTGATCTCTTGAATGTTGAATATGAAGAAAGGTTGACAAGATGCATTTTAAAGTCTGATGGTTAGGAGAAAGAGTAGATGATATGATTGAGACATAGAAATTTGTAAGGGGTTATAGTATTAAGGTTGAAGAGGTTTTTCATAAAATTGTGAGAGATCTGGGAGATTGTAGGGGAACAAGAGGTCATCCCTGGAAGCCTTATAAGAAGGGTATGAGCAAGGGAGTGAGAAGCAGGTTTTTTTTGCATGGAGAGTTGGGAATGATTGGAATGCATTGCCTGGGAGCATGCTGTCTGCAGAGAATTTGAATGTGTTTAAGGCATGGCATGATGAGCTATGTGCATGACAAAGGAACCTCCTAGATGAGTCTTTGACTCCACAGGATCTTAGGATAATAATAATAATAATATTTCCATCATACATTATCCTGTGATGTCTGTCTATCAGCCATCCTATTATGCATGACAGACAAGTTTAGTGTTATATATGATATAGTACAGTGGCGCACTCAGGATTTAATCTTGGAGGGGGCTGAGCGCTCAGGATTTAACCTTTGGGGGGGGGGGCGAGTTGAGTAGATGTTTTGCGAATACACACTACACATCGCATGCGACCTATAACTGAGCATCTGCAGTGATCACTAATTCATAAGTAGCACAACATAAATAAAAAAAAATGAATTTGAATTAGGAAAAGATTTTTGGAAATTTTTCTAGTGTTTTTTCCTTTTCTTTGGGGATGCCCGGCCCCCCTTCTGGGTGCGCCACTGATATAGTATAACTGTTGGTATATTGAGGGTAATTAATAATTCTTACCAGTTTTACAGAGAATATAAGTGAGTATGTGGAATATTAGATGTTTTTTAAATCTTTCACTTCATATTTGAAATCTTGAATGAAAGAAATTATATATATATATATATATATATTTATTTATTTATTTTTAATTTAGATTTTAGAACAGAGGATAAAACATTTTGTTAGTACTGCACAAAAGATGATGCAAGATAAATATCTTGATTCATTCCATGTAGAGAAAGAAATTCAGAATCTTCAGAACAAGTGGTCATCTTTTCATATGCAAGTGAATCAGAATCGTAAACTTATTGATATTTCTCTTGAATATTTCCAACTAGTTGAAGAGGTAAGGAGTTTTAAATCATGAGAGTCAAAATTATGAAATTAAAATTGTAATTTGTACATTTTTTTGAAAATTATACAATGTATTTACTCATTACCCCTAGTTTAATTAAAATACAAGTGGTATTTTATTATGATTTGTGTGCGTGTTTGTGTGTGTGCGTGCGTGCGTGTGTGTGTGTGTGTGTGAGAGAGAGAGAGAGAGAGAGAGAGAGAGTGGGTGTGGGTGTGTATACATACAGTGCTATGGTACTGAGCTTTGAAAAAGAATCTAGAAAGTTTTTTTTCACTTGGTTATCAAGTAAATTATAATAGACAAGAAATTATAATCCTGTACCAAATGTAAGCAAATAAACTTTGTACACGCATCTGAAAGGAAGTGAACTTTACAATATTGGATACTAAGGTAATTGAAGTAACCTCTGCATTCAAATAGCTCATTTGTGAAGGTATGTCATGCTGAACTTTGCTTACTCTTGGATATATAATTAAAACAACAATATAATTTTTTATCTGTTATAATTTATTTGAAAAAAATGTTAAAATGATATCAGTGATGTTTATTATAGATATATAAATTTTTGTGCAATCAATAAAAAAAAATTTAGTTTTTTTGAACTGCATATAATCTGTTTCCCAACAATTCATAAGAACTCATTACTGCAAATTTGCCCACCCATATTCAGGCCTACACTAGAAATGCAAATATGCACTGTTAGAATAGATGCATTTTAATGAAATCTTGTAATCTGATTTTTTGAACTTTGGCAGTTGTACTTGAAATTAAGCTAATTTCAAGTACCAAAATTTTGAAAATTGTATGCAAATATATGCTTATCTCATACAAACCACACCATGTTAATAGTGTCAGAATATTTTGACTGATGTATTTGTTATTTATTTATAAATATATGCTTATCTCATACAAACCACACCATGTTAATAGTGTCAGAATATTTTGACTGATGTATTTGTTATTTATTTATCCTAAATCCTATTCATATTTTACAATGAGAAGACCTATTCTTAATTCTGGAGTAATTACTTGGAAAGATAGCTATCTGAAACAAGAAGTGACAGCACTGTGGTTAAAATATATTTGACTGCAAGGAAAATATATCAATATTGAGGTAGAAAGGTCATTAGAAATGTGGAAATGTGGAAAGGCATCTGGAGTAGATGATATTTGACCAGAAATGCTCAATTACAAGGCATTTCAGTTTTACAGTTATACATAATTCATAAGGTCTGTTTAGAAGGTCCAGATGACTGGACCTTCTAGACTTTTTGCTGCCAGGTTGGCAGCAAAACGACCCAGAGGAAGACCAAGATATAGGTGGATTGATATGGTACAAAGTGCCTTAGACGATAGAAATATAAGATCTGATAATGTTGGAGTCTTGACAAGTAACAGACTGATTTGGAGGAAAATTGTAGATAGGAAGTTAGTAATGATGTAAATTTTTCATGTAGTACTATCATATCCTGTACACCCCTTGAGGGTACATGGCAGGAATGAATTTGATGATGATGATGATGATGATGAGATGACTGGACTAGAGCTCTCAAAGTACCATCTGTTAAAAGGGAAATAATACTGAATGTGAGAATTTTTCTACTAAGTGTTCTTGGTAAGATATATATGAGTATACTTGAGTAAAGGCTAAGAAGAATTGTGGATGGAAGAGAAACTTGGAGAACAAACTGGATTCAGGTCAAATATCAATTTTCAGGATTAGTTGAGAAATTGTGAGAATATAACAGGGATTTGTACTTCAGTTTTGTAGATCTGAAAAATATAAGCCTGTTAGAAAGTGCCTAAAATACTTTTCACAATGCTGTAATTCTTATGGAGTAAATGGAACATTATAAAGAGCATTACATAATCTATATTTAAGTCAGCAGCTATAATCGAAGGAAGTAGAGTAAGATGGTCTGATGTAAAATGAGATGTCTAAACAAGGGTGCATGCTCTCTGCACTCTTATTCATCATCTATATGAATCATGTTATGAAAGGAAGTGGCATTAAATCTGATATCAGAATTTGAAATATCAAAGTTAGCTCTTTGATGCCACTTATTTTCACAATGGGATTCATAGAGATGATGAATAACACTGCAGATAGCATGGAGTCACGAGACCCATTATAGGAAGCCCACACCGAGAAAACAAAACACAGTCTGTCTTACCACCCTTGAACTCATTCACTGTTCGTGCTCTCACCACTCTATTATGCTGTGCATGTCTTGAATCTACTTCTCACCCTCTTGCTCACAACTTTCTTTTGCAACCTCCAGGGATGATCCCTTTTCCTTGCATCTTTCTCTTATTCCACCAAATGAAAGAACTCTCCAGTGTTAACCCTGTAACTACCTCTCAACATAAATATCTCAACCATATTATATTACTATTACTATTATTACCCCCAAGACCTCACGGAGTCAAAGACTCATCTGGGAGGTCCTTGTATCACACACACACACACACACACACACACACAATCTCATCATACCGTGTCTTAAACACACTCAAACTCCTTGCAGACACCACACTCTCAGGCAAGGCATTCCAATCATTCACAACTCTGCACGAAAAAAACCTGCCTCTCACTCCCTACTCACACCCTCTTTATATAGTTTCCAGGGATGACCTCTGGTTCTCCCCTGATCTCCCACTATTCTCTGTAGAACTTCTCCACCATTGATCCTATAACAACCCCTTACCAACTTGTAGGTCTCTATCATATCTCTCCCCTTCCTCCTGTCCACCAGACTCTGCAAATTACATCTTCTCAATCTTTCCTCATACTCAACATTCCAGAGGTCAGAAACTACCTTAGTCAGTTGCCTTTGGAACCTTTCCAACATCTCTTCATCCTTCTGAAAACCCGGTGACCAAATCTGTGTACAATAGTCCATGTGAGGCCTAATCAAAGCTTTATACAATGGAACAAGAATCTCCCTACTTCTACACGTCAGTGTCCTCTGCATCATTCTCAGAAGCCCGTGTGTTGTCTTCACAATTTTGGCTATGTGTTCCCTAAATTTTAGATCCTTATCTACTATCACCCCCAGATCTCTTATTTCCTCTACCTCCAACAATATATTCTCATCAAGCATAAATTCTGCATCCCATCTTTGTTTTCCAAATTTTAAAACCTTACATTTTGCAACATTGAACTCACATCCCGATTCCCGTGTCCAATCACTCACTTTATTCAAGTCTTCTTGTAAGGCCACAACATCTTCACTACTCTTTATGGTTTGTCCCAACTTTGCATCATCTGCAAACAACTGAATATCTTCATCGAAATGTCCACCAATATCATTAATATACAAGTTAAACAGTAATGGTCCTGAAACAGACCCCTGAGGCACTCCACTAGTCACTTTCCTTTTCCTGGATATCGCACCTCCATACACAACTTGTTGATACCTATCAGATAGCCAGTCTCCAATCCAATGCACTAATCTAATATCCAACCTCATCTGCTCTAGTTTGACTGTCAACTTATCATGAGGTACTCTATCAAAAGCCTTTGCAAAATCCAAGTATATTACTGTGTATCCTTCTCCTCTGTCCAAGGAAGCAGTCACTTTATTGTAATAAGTAAGTAGATTACTAAAATGTGACCTCCCTTTAGCAAATCCATGCTGTCCATCAAAAGATAATACCATTGTTGTCCACCCATCTCTGGATCCTAGTTCTCACAAGCTTCTCCAAAAACTTAACCACAACACTTGACACACAGATAGGCCTATAGTTTGATGCTTATATTGATATATATATATATCAATAAATTGAGATGATAATGATGATTTTTTCCTATAGTCCCATTGAAGGTTCTACAAAGAGACAAAGAAATTTTTCCAAGTCATTAGAGGCAGTTGAACATAAAGAAAAATGAGAAATGAACAAGAGTAGAAATAGCAGCTGTGTGTATATTAGTCCCTTATCAAAGCTATTTGGCAGAATTTCTACCTTTCATCTGCCTTTACCCTTTTCTTCTGAGTTGCTAGTTTTATCTTTGGTTATTTAGTGCATGTCATTATAGATGGTTTTCTGTCTTCAGATCTTCCCACTACTGCTAGAGTACATCAAGGTGCTGTATTTTTAATCATATTCTTCTCTTCCTCCTATACATTAATGACTATTTGTCACTAACTAATCTCAAACTACTATTGATAATTTTGCTAATGACTCTTCTGTATTTCATAAACTCTTATACTGTTCCACCATTGAGAATTCATATTTACGAATTTAGGGGCACAAAACACATGT
Source organism: Typopeltis vanoorti (assembly GCF_054136105.1). NCBI lineage: Eukaryota > Metazoa > Arthropoda > Arachnida > Uropygi > Thelyphonidae > Typopeltis > Typopeltis vanoorti. Next base: position 117,857,725 of record NC_143555.1, on the reverse strand, counting down.
CGAAATGATTCTTTTATTATATTATTACCAACTTTCTTCTACATGAATACAGAAAAATCATGGAAATCCAAAATCTTCCAATCCATGAAGATTGTGGATTGGAAGATCCAAAATTTTTGCATTAACAGCAAAAAATCTTGCAGAGACAAGTTTCAACATGAAGGATAAGGGAAAGAGTCCTGGTGTAACACGTCAACAGGGGTCTTCCATGAATTAGTGGATCCAACACAGATGCCTTCAGGTTTTGACCTACCTCGGAAAACTTGGTCCACCCTTAACTGAATTCGCACCAATCATGGCAGATGTGCAGACCACCTTTACAAGTGGGGCATGATTGCCTCACCCAGGTGTGACTGTGGATCACCCCCCCCCCCAGACAATTAATCATATTACAGCAGAATGTGTCCAACGTTCATACAGTGGAAACCTGTCCGACTTTATCCATGCTTCACCAAGTGCAGTTGACTGTATAATCAACTTAGACATACAGTTGTAGCCTATTCTTGAGTGTCTCTTTTATGACTATATTATGTCTTATTACTGTACATATGTCTATTAGTATGTCCATATATATTAAGAATTAATGTAATGTAACATTTCATGTGTGAGCCATACTCTAAATAAATAAATACTTATTATTAATAAAATAACAATTGACGTTTTGACCCGTGCATTGAGGTCATCATCAGAAAAATACATGTGTATATGAAAACAAGCTACATGCTCTTGCACTCTACAAAGACAAATTGAATCTACGCTGAAAGTTTAGTTTTCACTTGGTTTGACTATAATAAATTTAGTTTAATCCTTTATCCAAGTGTGAGCAAACAAAGTTTACACCTGAAAGTATCTTCAGGACTGGGGTAAGGTAGTACAACACCAGGCGACTCGTTGCTAAGGTGGACCAAGCTAACATCACTCCTATCTCAGTATCTCACATAATTCAAAACACATCTCCTTGCAGATATGTATAATGTTATGCATCAAGGGAAGGGCCACTACACAGACTAGTTTCGACCTTTATTGAGGTCTCTTCAGTGGGAGCCAGGCCCAGAAGTGGAGATACCAGGCAGAAGCAATAGCGAGGTCGTCTTTACCTATAGGAGTTGCCATTGCTTCTGCCTGGTATCTCCACTTGTGGACCTGGCTCCCACTGAAGAGACCTCAATAAAGGTCAAAACTAGTCTGTGTAGTGGCCCTTCTTCCCTTGATGTATAACATTATACATATCTGCAAGGAGATGTGTTTTGCATTATGTGAGATACTGAGATAGGAGTGATGTTAGCTTGGTCCACCTTTGCAACGAGTTGCCCGGTGTTGTGCTACCTTATCCCAGTCCTGAAGATACTTTCAGGTGCAAACTTTGTTTGCTCACACTTGGATAAAGGATTAAACTAAATTTATTATTACGAATCTACGCTGTTAATTGATCTTTTACTTAGCCTGACCTCTGGTGGTAAAGGAAAAAAAAAACACAGTAAGCCCTGTGAAAGTCCTCCTAAAGAAAAGCTTAGTCCCCTAAGCTTTTCTTCAGGTCTTGTACAGTTCAGTTGCTATACTAAGATTTTCTTAAGGGAACACCGTGAGTAGACATAAATACAAAATTAATGACGGAAAATCTCACGTAAAAAGATTTTTTAATAATGTAATTTTTGCCTGTGTGTGTCACAGGTATCTTCAGTACACGTTAAGCTGAAATTAAACAATAACTAACAATTCCAAAAAGCGCAACCTAAGTAGCTAGTGTAAGATAACTAAAAAGGTCAATAAAATTTCCTAACAACAAAAAAAAACCTATATATATATATATATATATATACACAATAAAAAGTTAGGAAAGATTAGCTGATTTGTAAAGTACTATCTCCCATAAAGGGAATAGATGTAAACCATCAGATCTGTTTAAGTTAGGAGAGTGGAGTAAAGTTTCATATGTTTCTTTATAAAGCTGTTCTATGAGGAACCGACTTTTGTGAAGGCCTCTTGTCTTTTTCCAATGTACTCTATGTCTGGTTATGATGGCATGTTCTGCAAGTCCAGACTGTTCAGGTTTAAGATACTTTACTCCACTCTCCTAACTTAAACAGATCAGATGGTTTACATCTATCCCCTTTATGGGAGATAGTACGTTACAAATCAGCTAATCTTTCCTAACTTTTTATTGTATATATATAGTTTTTTTTTTTTGTTAGGAAATTTTATTGACATTTTTAGTTATCTCACACTAGCTACTTAGGTGTAGGGATCCCAGATACAGTGGAAAAAAATACGGGGACGCATGTGACTGAGGGTGAGTTTAGTATGTGCATCCATCACATATGCCAGTCTTACAAATTTGGAAGCACCATGGTTTTGAAGCGTCAATCAGGATAGATATATAATCTATCCTGATTGGCGATCAGGATTTGCTTTCTCCATTTCCAGTTTGAATTGCTTGATTGCAAATGGAGCCGAAACATTTACAATTAACGCTTGTGTTTTTGTTTGTCCACACATAGATTTTCTATCATATAACTTACGTATTATTTTAGATGTACAATCCATTGATCGAAAACTCTGGTTGCGAAAACACGTGTGATACACGAAAGTTGTTTCTTCTGCAGCAAGATTCTTTCCCACTTCTCCCATCTGTTTCTTGGTAAAGAAATCACTGACTTTTGCACTTGTACTAGCTAGCTCGAGATGCAGATTTATGTCTTTTCATAGCAAAGAGCTGGGTAATATCAGACTCTCTGCCATGCTCGATGCTAAATAAGCCAGTACACTCCACTTTATCTGCCTCGCCCAAGTAGTAGATTTTTTTAAAAATGGAAATTGAATTTTTAAAGCATCTGTATAATCACACTTCCTTTTTGGCATTTTCAACATTCAATAAGGCCACAAGAGAATTGAAAAACCATACATTTTAACAGCAGCCGTACAGTAATTAATACTCTGCTAGCACCAACCTGTTTCTCTCGGAGCAGGCTTCTAAAATGGCTTGGGCCAAGCGGACCGTTCCGTGCTATTTGAAGCTGAGCCAATATCACGGTACACGCCAAAATGTCAATGCACATGTGCACTGTTCTAACGAACTTATTATTGTTGCAGTGTTGCCATCATTCGCCTTGAGAAAATACCAACGTGTCTACAGTTCCCTGTAATGACGGAGAACGATGTTTGTAATAGAAAAGAAATTGTAACTCATCGATTTTGTTATTCAATCTTGAACTCTAAAATACGGGACAGCTGGACGCATTAGCCAAAAACAGGACGATCCTGTATTTTATTGGATGTCTGGGAACCCTACTTAGGTGGCACTTTTTGGAATTGCCAGTTATTGTTTAATTTCAGCTTAACATGTACTGAAGATGCCTGTGACACACAGGCAAAAATTATACTATTAAAAAATCTTTTTACGTGAGATTTTCCGTCATTAATTTTGTATTTAAGATTTTCTTCTGGACTCATACAGTTCAGGTTGCTATTGAACGTTAAAAAAAAATTCACCAAGTCTTCTTGTATTGAGATATTTCTTTGGCTTGTTCTGGTTGCTATAATGGTTGCAAATGGGTCCTCCACATTCTCGGAATGGTTAGACCATCATTTTTGTTCAGATTAGGATTGTGTTTGAGCATTTCACATGCTTCTTTAAATTTCCTCTCGAACCAGGTTTTGGTGCGGTATAGGGACTTCATACCTTTTCAAACACTTCTGTGGTATGTCTGGGGTGCATGGTCTAAAGCCAGTTTTTCAAAAATGGAGGTATTTAATGTGTCGTTTGTGTTCGTCCTTCCTAATTGGGATGGTTCGTCCCGTTTCCCCCCTACGTATGGTAGGTTACATGTGTATTGTATTTTGTAAATCCATGGGTGGGCTAGGTGTGGAAGAAGAAGATCTTTGGAAGAACTGAGTAGGTGTCTTAATTTTGTCGGGGGTTTAAAGGTGGTTTTGATGTTGGATCTGTGTAGTGTTCTGTCTGTTTTTTTCTGTGTGTGTGTGTGTGTGGGTGGGTGGGTGGGTGGGTGGGTTTGCTTCCCTCAAGCTGTCTCTCCTTCTCAGGAGAGACAGCCTGAGAGAAACAAGTGTGTCTAGGAAAGGAAGAGTGTTGTTTTATTGTTTCAGTGGTGAATTGGATACATTTGTGTTGTTTGTTCAGGTGACTAAGGAATGTATTTAGTGCTATGGGACCCAATGGCAAAAATATCATCAACCTATCTGAGCCAAATTTTGGGCTTTAGGCATGCGGACTCTAGAGCTCGTTGCTCAAAGTCTTCCATATAAAAGTTAGCTATTGTGGGAAAGCTGTGAGCCCATGGCTGTACCTTCTTTTTGAAGGTAAAAATTGTTTTGCCACATGAAATATCTGGAGCGGAGTACATGGGCAAAGAGGACTGTGATGTTGTGTGGAAATATATTCTGTAGGAGTACAATAGTATCATTGATCGCGACGTTGGTGAAAAGGGCAGTTATGTCAAAGCTGACTAATTAATCTTGGTCGTTAAGTGTAATGTTTTTAATTTTGCTTATGAAATGTTGTGTATTTTTTATGTAGGAAGGGGAATGACCTACCAATTCCTTGAGTGTAGCCGCTAATTTTTTGGCTAAGTGGTAATTCGGGCTGTCGATTCCTTCAGCAATCAGATGTGGTGTGTTTGTTTTGTGTATTTTTGGCAGGCTGTAAATTCTTGGCATGCGGGCATAATGAGGTATTTGTTTTTTGGTAGTTTCTTCTGGCCATCTGTTAATGGATTTAATTAATTCAGTTGTTTTCTTTTTAATGCAATTTGTGGGGTTGTAGTTTACCATTTGGTAAGTGTTGTGGTCTGATCTAAAACAACAGTAGCATTCCCCTTATCTGCTTTTGTGATTATAATGTCCTTGTTATTTTTGAGGGATTTGATTTTCCATTTTGTTTAGGTTGCTGTTTAGTATTTTGTTTGAGTTTAGTATGCATGATGTTTCCATACGTATTTTGTCAGCTAGATTGGCTAGGAGGGATCTTCGACCTCGCTCGATATGATAAATGATATCCTGTTTACTGACCTTGGCACAATGGCATAGTTTATGCCTTTTTCCAGTAGCGAGAGTTCACCTTGGGTGAGGTTGTAGTTTGATTTGTTAATAACCAGGCCGTGGTCCGATGGTGGTTGGTTGGTCCTAACTTCGGTTGTGGGTGATTGGCTGCTCCTTGTGATGTTGGTTTGTGATTAGCTGCTTTTTTGTTGTTTTTTTTTGTTTTTTTTAACATTCAATAGCAACTTGAACTGTATAAGTCCAGAAGAAAATCTTAGTATAGCAACTGAACTGTACAAGACCTGAAGAAAAGCTTAGTACTGGAGGACTTTAGCAGGGTTTATTGTGGTTTTTTTTTACCACTAGAGGTTAGGCTAAGTAAAAGATCAATTAACAGCGTAGATTCAATTTACCTTTGTAGAGTGCAAGAGCGTGTAGCTTGTTTTCATATACACACATATTTTTCTGATGATGACCACAATATAGGGGTCGAAATGTCAATTGTTATTTTATTAATAATAAGTAAAATAATAATTTCAACTAATGTGTTTTGTGTCCCTAAATTCGTAAATATTGATGCTGATCACTCTGTAACCTTAAAAGAAAAAGTCAACCATTGAGAACTTTAAGGTCGTCCATAACCAGTGTTTTCAATGCTCTTCTTGCGTTTCCATTTTCCTAATGCCTACCACCAGAATGTAGTTTTATCTTACTTTTCATAAGAATAGTCCCATTTCACTTCTCTTTAATTTTGATAATCTTCAGAATTCCACTGGAGATCAGGTTTCTCTTATTAAACTGACTCACTATCAAACACATCACTCTCACCTCCTCTACCTCCAAAACTTAGTGTCCCGTTCTGCATGATACACTACTTTTCACCTGCATCCTTCAACCCACACTTCATGTATGCTCTTACTCTTTAATTAACTACTCCCCAGAACTTAGTCATGGATGTAAGTAAACATAAATGATTTTGACACTTGTGGTTTAAAAAAAAAAAAAAAAACCTCTAACCAAAAAAACTTAGAATTAAAACCTGTTATAAACCTAGAATCCTCTGTTTTTGATCTACTCTGGTTCAAAATATTCATGCCACACTCTTTGCAAAATTTTATTTGCTCTCTTTATAGCCTTCCATCTTCTGATTACTACTCTGATCTCTTTTATTATTTATCTCCACTTGATTTTCTGTAGTCGGGGGGGGGGGGGTCGTCCTTTCTTAGGGACTTGATTGTTCACAACTCAAACTGACTTCCCTTCTCTAGTTCCAAATATCAGGAATAAATGCTGAACTATTTGCTATCAGTAGTGATCATTCACAAATTGTCCATCCATCGCTCTAAAAATATTAGATAATCCTCTCAATCTTGTGTCCTTGTACACTACATTATCAATGACCTCAGTTTATTGACTTCAGTGATTTCTACTTGGGATAATTACTGTTTTTGTTCTTCTGATTCAAACACTTGCTGAAACTGAATCAATAAAATAGTACATAATTCTTACTGGTTATTAAGCATGCTAGCCTTGGTGGATCAAGAAAAAAATTTCCATATTCTAAGTAATTTGAAACCCGTACTCTGGTTTCATACTCAACTTAAACTGCAACAGCTGCAAAAAAGAAATCAGCAAATCCAAATCAGAATCTGAAATGGCCAAGTGAGTGCACAAAAAAATGCTTCAAATGAAAGTTGAGCCTTCTCTTTCCTTACCAAAGGCCATTAGATACAACTTTTGTCCATCTGTGTTTCATTTCTTTCAATCCTGTAATAATATCACCTAAGGTGGTTGACATCCTGGCATTTCTTCTCCTCCAGCTCTTACATAGATAATCATGATAATGTACCTCATAATGATTAGTTCACTGATTCTTCATCTGGTATTTTATTATTATTATTACCCAAGACCCCCATGGAATCAAAGACTCATCTAGGAGGTCCTTTTATCACACACACAGCTCATCATACCGTGCTTTAAACACACTCAAATTCTCTGCAGATACCACACTCTCAGGCAAGGCATTCCAATCATTCACAACTCTGCATGAAAAAAACCTGCTTCTCACTTCCTTACTCACACCCTCTTTATACAGTTTCCAGGGATGACCTCTGGTTCTTCTCCAATCTCCCACTATTTTCTGTAGAACTTCTCCAGCATTGATCCTATAACAACCCCTTACTAACTTGTAGGTCTCTATCATATCTCCCCTCTTCCTCCTGTCTACCAGACTCTGCAAATTACATCTTCTGACTCTTTCTTCATACTCGATATTCCAGAGATTAGAAACTACCTTAGTCAGTTGCCTTTGGACCCTTTCCAACATCTCTTCATCCTTCTGAAAACCAGGTGACCAAATCTGTGTACAATAGTCCATGTGAGGCCTAATCAAAGCTTTATACAATGGAACAAGAATCTCCCTACTTCTATAAGGCAGTGTCCTCTGCATCATTCCCAGAAGCCTTTGTGTTGTCTTCACAATTTAACTGTGTGTCCCCTAAATTTCAGATCCTTATCCACTATCACCCCCATATCTCTTATTTACTTCACCTCTGACAATATATCCTCACGAAGCATAAATTCTGCATCCCATCTTTGTTTTCCAAATTTTAAAACCTTACGTTTTGCAACATTGAACTCACATCGCCATTTCCATGCCCAATCACTCAATTTATTCAAGTCTTCATCTAAGGCCACAACATCCTCTCTACTCTTCATGGTTCATCCCAACTTTGCATCATCTGCGAACAACTGAATATCTTCATCCAAATCTTGGCCAATATCATTAATATACAAGTTAAACTGCGATGGTCCTAAAACAGACCCCTGAGGCACACCACTAGTAAGTTTCTTTTCATGGATATTGCTCCCCCATACACATCTTGTTGTTACCTATCAAATAGCCAGTCTCCAATCCAATGCACCAATCTGATATTCAACCCCATCCACTCCAGTTTGACTATCAACTTATCATGCGGTAATCTATCAAAAGCCTTTGTGAAATCTAAGTATAGGTATAATATATGTATAATCTAAATCTAAGTATTTTGTTAGAAAACCATCTGATGCTATTTTTCCAGTTGTGCTTCAGAATTAAGTGCTATCCTGTATAATTTATACACTCTTTCATACTCATCCAGTATCATACAGCATGAATTTCATTCTCATATTCTTGTTCAATCCTTTAAGTGTAATCAAACAAAGTTTGTGTATGAAGTATGTTCACTACCATGCAACTTGTATACAAGGGACTATTGACTTTGCATTTATTGCCTCAGTATCCCATAATGTAAAGCATACTTCTAAGCCTATATTCAATCCATTTCCTAAGAAGGGAGATAAAATTCAGCCTTCACCATAATATCCTGTTGCCCTTGCCTCATTTCTCTCGGAAATAATAATGCAGAACATCATGAGCACTTAACTTCTTTACTATCTGGAGGTCCTCCTCTTGCCACTCTTGATCTACAGCAAATCTCCTTGCCAACATATTTTTGCTCCAACTGTGGGAAGGTTTAGAGAACAAGTGATTACTGTTAAAATTTACAGGACATTTCATCTGGTCTGATCTGGTTATATTTCATCTAAAGGCTATCAATGTTTGGTCTACTGTTTACAGTTTGATTGCCAGTTTCCACTCTGGTCATTTATTATGTGTCATGCTAGATAGCTTCCTTTCTTCAATATTTCCCACAGATGCCAGAATGCTTCATAGTGCATTAACCCATGCTCTTTTTCCTTTTCTCTCAAATTGATCCAAAATCCTATTCATAATTTTGCTGACAATAGCACATACCATGTCTCTTTTGACAAACATTGCAGCAGTCAAATAATAGTTAATCAAGGTGATGCGGAGAGCTTGCAGGATGATTTAAATAGGCTGTCAGTATGAGCAAAAGATAATGGGTTTCAGTTTAATGTCTAAATCAATGTTTAACATTGATGGCACTGTCATCATCATCATCATCATCATCATCAACAACCATGGGTCCAATGCCCATAGGTGTCTACTGCCATCTCGATATGATTCTTCCATTGCATTCTATTTTGTGCAAGATGACTCAGTTTGTGTATAGAGTTTCCCCACCATTTGACGATGTCATCGTCCCATTCTCTGTTTGGTCTTCCTCTTTTGTTCTTTCCTTCAATCATTCCAAACAGCAATGTTTTTAATTTTCTCTCATCATTCATTCTACATATATGGCCAAATAGATGTAGTTTCCTTTTGATTATTTTCTGGATCAGGTTTTCTTTTGGTTGTATTCGTCTGTAAATTTCCTCATTGTTCACTTTCTGCATCCAGCTTATTCTCAAGATCTTTCTATAGCACTTCCTCTCAAATGCCGATATCCTCCTTTCAGATTCTCTCAGGAGTGCCCAATCCTCGCATCCATAGAGCATGATGCTGAAGATACAGGTTTCTACAATACGCAGTTTAGTTTGCATCTTTATAGCTCGGCTCCTCCATATTTTGTCCATGGCTTTTAAAATAGTTGTTGCTCTGGCTATTCTAATTTTTATATCTTTTTTGGGTCCAAGTCATGCATCATGTGGCATCCAAGATATGTGAAGTGTTTCACATTTTCCAGTTGAAATCTGTCAATCATAACTCTGTTCAGTAACTCCTGTTGTCTGAATACCATTGTTTTAGTTTTTTCAAAGTTGACATTTAGTCCATATCTTTTTCCTTCTGTGTATAGTGTTTGCAATGTCTGTTCCAGCCTTGCTGCATCTTCTTCAATCAGGACGATGTTATCTGCAAAGCAGAGGTAGTTTATTCTCATGCCATTTATTGAAATGCCTTTACCTTCTTCTTTAATCTTATCTAGTGTTCTTCCCAGATGCGATGAAGATGATTGGTGATATTGGGTCCCCTTGTCTTGTGTCTTGACTAGTGGCAAACCAATCTCCAGTCTCACCTGCTATTCTGATGTCACTGTACTAAAGGAAATAGATGAAGCTAGAGATTTATGGGTGGTGGTAGTAGACAGAGAGTTCAGTTTTAGAGGACATATTGCTAAGGTTGCTAAGGTAGATTACCCATAAAATTACTTGGCTATTGAAGAATACATTAAAGTAGAGATAAGGAAGTTGTCATTCCTCTTTATAAGGCCTTAATACGTCCACATCTGGATTATTGTGCTGAAGTCTAGTCCCCTGGGTTTCTTGGGGATGAGGAAGCAGTTGAGAGGATTCAGAGGCAAATGACCAAGATGATGAGTTTTCTATAGAATGTTCCCTATGAGGATAGAGTGGGGATTTTGGGATTGCAGAAGTTGGTTGATAGGAGAAAAATAGGGGATGTGATAGAAGCATTTAAGTTGCTTAAAGGATTTTATAGGATTGATAGTCCATGCAGTTAGCCTAGTGGCTATGCACTTCGCAACCATATGCCTGGGGAAGGAGTATCCTGGGTTCGATTCCCGTCGCTGACGTGAGGAACTTAAGGATCTTCCTCAACCATAGCCAAGTTAGCCGGACTTGGGCAGGGTTTCCCCCCCCAGTTTATCTGGGGTTTTTCATCCCACAAGCAGGCAAACTGGCCCTGTGAACACACGGATCTACAGCCATAAATACTTAACCCCTCCATGAGGGGGCTCAACTCACCCCAATAGGGATGGGGGAGAAAAGGGAGGAAACTCCATATGAATAAATAAATAAATAAATAGGATTGATGCAGGGGAAATGTCTTGTAGAGTTGTGAATAAGTGGAATGGGTTGCCAGAGTCAGTTGAGATTGTTTTGTCTGTTAATGGGTTCAAGGAGAGGTATGATAGATTGTGTGGATTGGGTCTTCCATGATGAATCTTCAGACTCCATGGAGTTGCCCATATAATAATAATAATAATAATAATAATAATAATCCCAAGCTTTTTGATTCTCCATAACCAAATACTTTAAAAACTGATCCTACACATGTTTCAGTGGTTAGTGAGCACAATCTTGTCAACTTTCATGATACCAAAAAACTGCCCCATCTTATTTCATGCAAAACAGCTCACTCTCCATCTACTCTTCTCCTCTGATAAAATCCATCTCTCTCTCTCTCTCTCTCTCTCTCTCCTCTTAGCTAACTTGCATCTTCATCCTTTCCTGCCACTAGTACTCCTATACCTCCAAAAACTATGTTTTTTTTCCACTGAAGACTCCTAGATTATTATTATTATTATTATTATTATTATTATTATTATTATGTGACACCTCCAAGGAGTCCCATCAAGGGAGGGCACCTACTCTACAACTGTCTGCTACTACTACTACTGCACTAATGGCATCTACCGCTCACCATCACCACTAGTATTTCACATACAATCACAACCATCCATTCCTACAGTGGGATTTGATCCTGCAGCCTTTTGTCTGGAGAGCAGATACGCTAATCACTTGGCCAACACCAGGCTGGCATCTTGCATTTAGGATGCTGGCACACCAAAATCCTTCCTATAAATGCTTCATACCATTCAGAAGAGGATAGTCTACAGAACAGATGACTGCTTTTTTATGTACTCCAATCACATCGTCTTATGTCATTTCTAATAGAGTGAATATGTAGAGCATTTACAAGGGCTAGGATATGATGATCCTTTATTAGAACTTTACAAAGAAACATGCATTAATCAGTCTCATTTGGAAGTGGCAAGGTTTTTCCATTCTGGAAAATCTGTTTTTTTACCCGACAAAACCAGATTTTCCATTCTGGAAAATCTGGTTTGAGAAAACTCACAGTTACTAGATTTTATGGCATGATGGCTTCAGTTGTAATTATAAAAATCAGAGGTAGATGAAAAACAAGTTCAAGGAATGTGTCTAACTGGTTTAGTAAGTGAAGTTGACCAGCAGCTGCATGCATGTTTTTATACACTTTCAGGAAAAAAAAGGAATATAGTTAGATTTACATAGAACCTCCATAAAAACAGCTGTAGAAAAGATATTTATACATTTTTTTTTACAAAACAGATTATAATAATAAAGTTTTTATAATGAAGTTTTTATAATTTTTTTTATAATGTGGTTTATAATGGCGTATAACTGAGAGGAAACCTCCATATAGCCTTTAAAGGAATGCAGAAAACCAACCAGGGCTTCTGACTAATGTCCAATCCTCACCTTCTCGTGGTGCACCCTGTTGGGTATCTACCTGGATACTGAACGAACGAGGATGGGCTGGCAATTTGGGATTTAGCCGAACAAATTGTATTCTTATTGGTTAAACCAAAATAAAAAAATGATGGTACAACATGACAAAATTTCATGCCGGCTGGGGCTTCGCCCAGTTGTTTTCACCAGGGAACCAGGACGAACAGCAAAAAGTCAGCTACTGGAACAAATCTGAAAGCACACCCAAACTCAACATCACCAGGTTTCTTATGTTGATCGGTACTATCAACATAAGAAGCCTGAATGGCAAAGAAATGGAGCTAGCTGAAGAATTAGATAAGTACCAGATTGACATAATAGGGGTAACCAAAACAAAAAAAAGACAAAAACTGGTGAGATCTTTCTGAGCAAAAAATACAAAATGTTATATTCAGGCAATGACAATCAAGGAAAAGAAGGAATAGCCATAGTATTCAACACAAAATATGAGGCTAATCTTCTTGAATGGCAGGCAGTCTCAAGTAGAGTGATGTGGGCAAATATCAGAATGGGGAACTGGACAATGAGACTTATTTGTGCCTATGGTCCCACAGAAGTTTCTGCTAAGGTTGTAGTGGAGGAATTTTTTGATGCTTTAGAAAAAGCAACTGACACAATGAAAAAGGAAAAGTTGGTCCTTGTTGGGATCTGAATAGCAGAGTAGGAAATGATTGTCAGACATACAAAAATATTTTGAGAAAATTTGGAGAAAAGAGCAAAGCTAATAATAATGGCAAATACCTGTTGGATTTCTGCTCAGGACATGGACTGGTTCATGGTATGGTCACTTGAACAGAATGGGCAAGGAAAGATTAGCAAAACAAGTGTTCTCTGCCAGGTTGGCAGGAAAACGACCCAAAGGAAGACCAAAATATAGGTGGATTGATATGGTACAATGTGCCTCAGACGATAAAAATATAAGATCTGTTAATGATAATATTGGAGTCTTGACAAGTAATAGACTGATTTGGAGGAAAATTGTAGATAGGAAGTTAGTAATGATGTAAATTTTTCATGTAATACTATTATATCCTGTACACCCATTGAGGGTACATGTCAGGAATTTGATGATTATGATGATGATGATGATGGTTTTTATAATTAAAGTTGTTAGGATTAAAATGGATGTGTAGTCTTATTAAGCAGGAAATTCATAAGAAATGGGTGATGTGGCAGGAATACCATGTGCCTGAGAGTAATGTCCTTTATGAAAATTATAATTATAAGCAGCATGCTAGAATGGTCACAACTGTTGAAAGGAAAGCTAAGTCTGAGTATGAAAAGAAACTGTCTCTGCAAGCTAAGGACAACCAACAAGAATTCTATCGATATGCTGCAAGTAAAAGAAAGAATGAATATGAAAGAATAACTCTGCTGAATGCAGATGATGCGAGGGGGGGGTGACAGATGCAGAAGAGGTTGTACAACTAATGAGTGCCCATTTTGCTAAGAGCTATCAGCCTGGTGTATGCAACATTGAGTTTACTTCTACCTCTTTACTGAATGTGAAGAGGAGGTATTAAAGCTTTGCACAAACTGAATAAGAATTCATTGATAGGGACTGATGGGATATCAGCACAAGTGCTAAAAGAGCATTCAGCTGAACTGGCTACTCCTTTTACCAGTATATATAATTTGATTCTCAGAACAGGGAATATTTCGCAGGAATGGAAAGAATGTATGGCAATCCATTGCGCAAGGGTGATGCAAAGACCGATGTATAATTATCAACCAATCAGTATCTCAGGAGTGATGGTGAAGATTTTGGAAAAATTGGTTAGGGCTCTCATTCAAAAATGGGTTGTTGTATCGGAAATAACTGGCCCACTATCAGTCAGCCATTTATTTCGGACCCAACATGAGAAGAAATTGACTTACGATAAAAACATGCTTATACTCTCAAGAGCAGGGGGTAAAGAAATAATAAATGAATTGTAATCAAAGAGGGTATATCAGTTTATTTAGTAAGATTGCTACAAAATAATCCAAATTGTATTCTAAAATCATGCCCAGTATGGGAAAATTATGTTAAAGAAATCAGAATCATATGTCAACCAATCAACGGAAGGTCAAATCACTATGTAAGAGTCCACAGTGACACAGCAGAAAAACCTTATAGCCCTCTGGTAATCTCAACTGTAACAGTTTCGTCAAGAGGGGCATGGAGAAAAGAATGTTACATCATCAATACCTGATGAATCAGGGATAGTTAAGTAGGTGATGAAAGTAATGAGAGAGGGCACTCACAGATGAAATATAAGGAGCTGCGCACGCTTTAAACACTCTCTCATGTTCCTGTATTTCCTATGTTCTTGTTCGAGAGCCGTGAAGGCTGAGGAAGCTTGTCTCTGGTATCTAGCAACATTCCACGTTGCTGTGGGATCCTATATGCACAAGATATCCGACAGAACATTGGCAGATCAGCAGACAGAGCCATTGGTAAATCTACTACCAATGTGAGGATGGCAAAGGAGATCCTTCGAGGAGAAAAGAAAGCAACAGACAACGGGGCGACAAGAGACTCTTGCCACATCCGAAGAAAACCCGGGACTAAAATTAAGGAACCAACTTCACTAAGGAAATAGCCGGTAAGGAGTAGAACGTTTATTTTATATATAACAAGTCATATAGAAAGAGGAGAGAACTTTGAGCATAGCCCTGCTCGAGCCATCTAAGTGATCCGTTTGGACTAATTGTCTGTGATAAGACCTTCCTATGTTAGTTTAATCCCTCATGTAAGAGAGACATTGTAGCAGAACAGTTATTAAATGATTCAGTATATGTGATAGTGTGTGAAGGCTCCGTTCCTTACAGAGAGCCTACAACTTATATAAGTTTTACAGGGAAGAGTTTAGTCCTCTGACTGAAACAGTGACTGTTAATTGAGTGAATATTTCATGTACATTTTGCTAAGGTGATAATATTTAAGAATTGCATAACCATGAGAGCATCACTTAATCCTAATGCAAGATACAAAAATAAGGATAGATTAGTAGTATTTTATGTTATCATTGGCAATTTTACTAGAATTTTATGTAGTATTGTTTGCTTTTTGTTTCTTGGTGTGTCTGTGCGATTTTTGTGTGTTTTTTGTGTTATTTTAATTATTATTTTTAAGATAAGATAGCATACATATGGCACCGATAAAAAAAAAATGGCGGCCAGGTCACCATGTTTGTTTAAGAGTTTATGCAATGTGCTGTCTGTGAGATGTATGCTTTGCGAAGAGCATTAGGAGTCAAGTCTGGTTAGATGGTGATAGTGGAGTTAATATGTGCAGAAAGTGTAAGGGGAATGAGGATCTCAAGCATGTTTCGGGTGGCGAGAGTGATATCGTTAAAGATAGTCAGAATATAGAAAATAGCAATGTGATAAGGAATTGCGAGGTAGTACCAGATAGGTGTGAGAGCGTCGTTGAAAGTGTAAATGAAGGTAGAAATACAGAACGAATGGATGATTTAATTGATAATGAAAATGGTGAGATAGATCCAAGTAGTGAAATCGCACGGTTGAGCGGAGCAATACACAGAGCAAAACGGCAACTGGAGCGTATGGAAAAATGTGTGCTGAACGTACCGACTAATAAATGGTGAAAGTCTGTTACGAAAAATAATAGAATGTTTGTAAACGTAAATAAAAAATGAAAGAGCGAGTGCTGTATGGAGATTCGCTATTAAGAGGTGTGATAGTTCAGAGTTTGATGAAATCGTACCAGCTGGGTGCGAACATAAAGGACGTCAGCAAATCTATTCAAGTGCAAAAATAGAGGGTGAAAGAGATGATAATCGTGGCAGGAACAAATGATTTGAAAGAAGACAAGCTGGAAATGATAGAGGATGTGAGGGAATTACTTGAGGTAGCAAAAGAGAAGAGTGTGAGATTTAGGATGGTGAGTATTTTGCTGCGGTATGACAGTGAAGTGTTTAGAAGGAGGGCCATAATTGCCAATGACTTTATGCATGGAGAGTGGTGTGGAATTTGTGGATGTGTGGAGTGAGTTCGATGGGCGAAAGGATTTATATAAGATGGATGGGTTACATTTGAATGGATTTGGTGTACGGCGGCTTGAAAAAAGTGTTGATGAATGAAGTGGAAGTGGATGTACAAACTCTGGGAAACTAGATTTATTAAGGGGTGGGGGGTGAGTAGATATGCAGACTTTAGGGAGGCAGTTGAGTGTATGAATGAGTATAATATGCCCGAGTGAGTACGAAGGACAACAGATCAGAATGGGATAGTTAGTATAAGGCACCAAAGTAGGGATGGGACTAATGGGCTTCTGCAATTCATGTACACTAATGCGAGGAGTATTATGAACAAGAAGGAAGAGTTTTTGGCCTTGGTTGGCACTTCCAGGCCACAGGTTGTTGGTATTAGTGAAACATGGCTGACAGAAGATGATAAAGCTAGTGAGATTAAATGCGACGGGTATAGCATGTTCAGGAATGACAGGGAGAATTAAAAAAAAGGGGGGGGAGTGTTATTGATGGT
Source organism: Typopeltis vanoorti (assembly GCF_054136105.1). Classification (NCBI taxonomy): domain Eukaryota; kingdom Metazoa; phylum Arthropoda; class Arachnida; order Uropygi; family Thelyphonidae; genus Typopeltis; species Typopeltis vanoorti. The sequence goes on along the minus strand of NC_143555.1, from coordinate 117,841,102 downwards.
AGCTGATGAGTTGCAGCCAAGGAGTATAGAAGTTGAACTGCAGGATAGAGAAAAGGGCACATTTGAGGCTATTTGGTGTGAGATAGAGTCTAGCAGAACAAAATATACAATTAGGTGCTGCTATAGACCAGGTGATGGAATAGATGGTGGGGATAGTATGCATAGTCAAATAGAAGAAATGAGTGGAAGGAGGGTAATTATTATGGGTGATTTCAATTATGGTAACATTGACTGGAAAGAGGAGAGGGCACATGGGAGTTTTATGTGGTTATCAAGGGACAACTATCTGTGACAGCATGTGGTGGAAAATACCAGGGGACAGAGAGTGCTTGACCTAGTAATTGCATCTGAGAATGTGGCTGTAACGAACATGACCATGTTGCCACCAATTGGTGAGAGTGATCATAAGGTCATGACTTGGGAGGTCGCTAAAGGAGTGGAATTTACAATTAAGACAGGGTACATGTGAAATTACTGGGCTGGTAAGTATGACAAGCTTAGGAGTGTGCTTGGCTCAGTGCCATGGCATGTAAAACTGCAAGGGCTGGATGTTGATAGTGCATGGGAGGTGGTTAAGAAGTGTTTGCAGGAGGCAAAGGTTGACTGTATACCATGAGTCCGAATAATAAATCAAGTAGGGGTTAAATGGATGAATAACACTATTAAGCTTGAGCTGCAAAAAAAGAAACAATTGTGGAGGGAATTTAAGGAGAAAGGTGACCAGCAGGTGCAGGAACAGCACTTTGCAAGAGTATATTGTCCAGGTGGTGACATTGCAGGAATGGAAGAACCAACAGCTTATACTGGAATTGTGATGAATGAAGGAGAGGTAAATAGTCTATTACAGAACCTCAATGTCAATACATCTGTGGGATTGGATGGTATTATTATGGGTGTCATATGTGAAGCAGCTAAAGAATTGTCAGTGCCCTTGACGATTTTGTTTAATTTGAGCCTCGGGTCTGGGTCAGTCCCAAGGGGGGTGGAAAGAGGGGAAAATAGTTCCGCTACATAAAGGTGGTACCAAGACTGCTGTTGAAAATTACCGCCCAATCAGCATAACAGGAATCATTATCAAGGTCTTGGAGAAAATAGTCAAGAGGAAAATACAAGATTGGATAGATGAAAATGGGATACTGTATTGGGGACAGCATGGTTTTGTGAAGGGTAGGTTATGTCTCAGTAACTTGCTCACGTATTATAACACAGTGACGGCTGAACTGGATAAGGGTAATAGGTTTACAGTGATTCTACTTGACCTTGCTAAGGCAAGGACAGGATACCACATGGAATTCTAATCAGTAAATTGCAGCATATGGGGATGGATATAGGGTTGGTGAGATGGATAGGTGGGTGGTTGTTGGAGAGATATCAGAGTAGTTTATTCAGGAGTAGAGTCCAAAAGACTGCCTGTGACTTGTGGTGTGCCGCAGGGTTCCATTCTTGGACCACTGCTGTTTAATCTATTCATTAACGATATAGGGAAGGATCTAAGTGGAACAGTTCATTTGTTTGCGGATGATGCAAAGTTGGGTAGGGCAATAGTGAATGCAGATGATTTCAAAATTTTGCAGGATGATTTGGATAGATTGGGGGTCTGGGCTAAGGAGAATGGATGTCAATTTAATGTGGCAAAATGTAAGGTTATACATTTTGGGGTGAAAAGATTAGCAGCAGTTTACTACATTGGTGGAACTGTACTCCAGGAAATTGATGAGGCACTAGATTTAGGAGTGTTGATGGATAAGCATTTGACGTTTAGGGGACACATTGAAAAAGTGACCAAATCAGCTCATCAAATCACTTGGTTGCTGAAGAATACGTTGACAAGCAGAGACAAGCAGGTTATTGTATCTCTGTATCGAGCCTTGATAAGACCCCCATCTAGATTACTGTGCCCAGATCTGGTCACCTAGGTTTCTTCTTGATGGGGAGGAGATTGAGAGGATACAGAGGCGAGTGACCAAGATGATAGCAGGTCTGTGGAATGAACCTTATGAGAACAGGTTGAGGATTTGTGGGTTGCAAAAATTGGTTGATAGGCGGAGGAGGGGGGAGATATGATTGAGACATTCAAATTACTGAAGGGCTTCTATAAAATTAATTCAGAAGATATTTTTGAGAACAGGGCTGGTTATGGGAGGACTAGGGGACATCCATGGAAACTGGGCAAAAGTGTGGTTAGTAAGGGTGTTAGAGGTGAGTTCTTTACTTTTAGAGTGGTGAATGAGTGGAATGGGCTGCCAGAGTCTGTGGTGGATGCTGTGACAGTGAATGAGTTTAAGGCGAGGTATGATAGATACTGTATGAATGTCAAATAGTTGTGATGAACATGAATTGGGACCTCACTCGATGAGTCGAAGGACTTCCTGGAGTTGCCTGTAATAATAATAATAATAATAAGAGATATATAAGAGAGATTTTAACATTTAGGATATTTCAGTGATTTATTACAGTGGTATGAAAATCTATGCATGAGTTTATCCTTATATTATTGAGATATGATTTTAGTGTAAATACCTTCTGTTCAAATAAATGTATTCTTTTAAACTAAAACTTGTGAGTTCTTGTGTCTGAGACTGAACTTCTGCTTAGAAAAGTTCGGAACTGTATAAGTAGGGGATATTGTATAGAGAGCGGGAAAAAGGGAGCCATGACTGCATACCACGTGATCTCTAACCTCAATTAAATTGTTGATATAATTAGTAGCTTAAGTCTTAGTATCAGAAACTGGTTTCTGGCTGGCACAGCTGATCCTAAAATAATTTGTCAGGATCTAATTTCAGGTACACGTAATTTCTTAAGATAAGAAACTAAATTAGGGTATTATAAGAAAATAAAAATAACCAAAAGCCAAAAGAAAAAAACCAGAAAGGAGAACCTAGGGACGTAACATGGGTTAACAGTGAATCTCTATTTTACAATGAACAACATGGATTTTCTAAGGGAAAGTGTTTTAGCAACTTGTTCACATTCTATCATAATGTTACCATTGAACTTGACGAGGGGAATGGATACACCATGATACTTTTGTATTTTGCTAAGGCGTTTGACAGAATGCAGCATAGAAGACTGTTGCATAAATTGGAGAATATGGGTTTGAATTATAGAATATTAGTGTTGATAATAGGATGGCAGACTGACAGATATCAAAAAGTGGTATATTGGGGGATGTGAGTCTGCATGATTCACATCTCCCAATGGTAACTAGTGTTGTATCACAAGGATTAGTCCTTGGTCCACTCTTATTCAATTTCTACATTAATGATATCGGGAAGAATTTGACAGGTGACATACAACTATTTGCTAATAATGCAAAGATAGGTAGAGTAATCAGGAATGCTGCTGATATGCAATACTTGCAGAATGATTTGAATAGGCTGGAATTGTTGGCATGTGAAAATGGATCAGTTCAATGTCAGTAAAATGCAAAGTAATGCACTTTAGTGTGATTAGATATCCGGTGTCATATTATATTGGTGGGTTTATGCTAGAAGAAACTGATCAGGCTAGAGATCTTGGAGTTTTATTAGATAGCAAGTTGAAGTTCAGGGGCCATGTAGCAATGATTACAAATACAACTCAAAAGATAATTGTAATGCCTTAACATGTAAAGATAAGTATATATGATTTTGCCTTTTTACAAGGCCTTGATAAGACCTCACTTGGACTATTGTACAGGAGTCTGGTCTCCTTGTTTCTGTTGTGATTCTGATATATTGGAGAGAGTGCAAAGAGTGTTAAAATTAATATAAGGATTATGGAATGCTGATTATGAAAGACAGATTAAGAATTTCTAGACTGCAGATACCAGCAAACAGGAGAAATCAGGATGATATGTTTGAGACTTACAAACTTCTGAAAGGGGTCTTACAGGATTTCAGTTAAAGGAATTTTTCATTTGATGGAGGGTGGGGAAAGGACAAGAGGTTATTCTTGAAAGCAAAGAATGAATGCCACTAAGAAGGGGATGAGGAGTAGATTTTTCTCTCATAGGGTGGTGCATGATTGGAATGGATTTCCATTGGATGTTCTGTGTGCAAGCAGTGTGAATGAATTCAATAATAAGTGTGATAGCTTGTGCATTTAGTATGTTGCCTCTCTTGTTGAGTCCCTGACTCCCTGGCTGTCTCTCTTAATAATAATAATAAATTGATAATTGAGTTAGATAAATGAAATGGCTACATATTTATACTTCTGGGCTTTCTTTCCAAAGGCATTTGACAGGATATCACGTGGAACATGTGGTATTCATGCTCAAATGTTGCATACATTGGGACATAAACTGGAACACATATGGATAAAAATGTTTGTATGGATAACTAGTATTCATTCATAGTTCTAACCCATCTAGTTAATTTTTCTTTCTTCTCATTCATTTCCACATACACACACACACACACAAACTTTTTTTTTTTTTGCATCTCTCTGTTTCTAAACAACTCTTGTTTACTTATTTTTTGGAAAATTATGTTCTCCTGGGCTTTTTGATTCTTTTTCTTCTTCAACTCCCAAGAATTCTGCATACTGTAGATTATGGATTCAGAAACACTAATTTTGGATTTTAAAAAATATCTTCCATGAAGAAATCTGTTTTGTTTTGTTTGCATCATGGATATTATTCATGCGATCTGTCTAATAATTTACTTTACTAATCTTTTATATGATTGTGTACATAGGTTTTTTAATGTTCCAACTATATTTGTAGACTCTATTTTTTATGTATTGTAATATAGGCTGAAGAATGGTTTAAAGAAGGCAGCAGAGTTCTAATTACTATTGCTCGCAAATCTAGTAGTTGCAAAACTCCAGAAGATGCAAATGTTCTGTTAAATGAGGTAGAAACATTTCTTAAGCCAGGAGAAGCAAAACAAGCAGAGAGACTTTCTAAGATTTCTTCTCTTGCCCTCCAGTTATATGGTAAGGCATGCTTTCTTAATCTAATTAATTAGTTCACTAGTTCTTATTTTGTTAATTGCAAACAGCTTTCTTTCTGTTTCTGATTTTCAGGTATTCTTGTCTAACAAAGTGGTGATAAATGGAATATCTTTTTCATCATGAGGACTATGAGGCATCTTTGAATGTAAACAGCAGTGAGCAAAAAGCAGAGTGAGAGATCATGAGTGTAGCTACAGAAGTAAATTAGAGTGATGATAAGATAGTGTGCAAGGCTGATAGCAAGAAAGAAAATGCAGCTAATGATAATGGCAAGGTAGTGTGTGACATACATGGCAAAAAAAGTGAATGCAAGAGGGCATCTAGAAGCAAAGATGTAAACATAAACGAATTAAACATAAATGAGAGAGTTAACCATCAGTTGTCATGTGGGCTGCAGTAAGATAAGTAAATTTTATATTTAAATGTGTGCTGATATTGTCTAAATTATAGATTAAGTACTACTGTGAGATATTTGTGAGATACTGTGTTTGGATAAATTTCTTAGGCAATATTATCATCATTCTTTTTGTTAGCCACACTGACACAAGATGGAGGCAAAAGGCAAATCATTGCATAGGTTGATGTGGAAGACAAATAAAGTAAATGGTGTGGATTTCTCAAAAATTGTACAGTGGCATGAATGTAGTATACATGCGTAGAAAGCTGTTGCGGATATTTATGTAGAGAGATTGAATAAGAGAAAAGAATTAGTGCAAGCATGTAGGAAATGTGATATTCTGAAGGGACACACATGGCTTGCTTAAATATGAGTAGGGAACATGGCATTATAACTGACATGGTAGCTGAAGATGGTGTGAACATTCAGAGAGTGTGTGTGTGTGGAAGTGATAGTGAGAAAAAAATAGTTCAATTAACAATAAAGTGGACGATGTCAAAAAACGGAGGGAAATTAATAATAAAGTGGACAATAATGATGAAACTATATTTCAACACTATGTTGAAAAACAAAGTGCAATTAATGGTAAGATGCCAAGCCAGGTTGATGGCAAACACTTGTATGTGACTGGCAATAAAAAAGCAAGAGTGAATGATAATGAAAAAAAAATTATGCAAGTTTTGAAAGCTGAGATGGTGAAGATGAGGCTGATGCAAAGTGAAATAAAGAGAATTGGAGATATGTATGGAAGAGTGAATAAAATGAAAACAAACAAAGCCATACCAAAATGGTAACAAAAGACGTACAAGTGTTGTTGTATGGTGATTCAATTATTTGAGGTCTGGTAAATGAGAAGAAGCACAAGGTTTGTTTTCTGGTAAGTAAAGTGAATAGAGTGATTGAAGCATTGGATATGAGGAGTAAGCAAGCAAAGGAGTTGGTATTGGTTGCATGGACAAATGATTCAACTTTGACCAAGCAGAATGTAGGATTGGATAAAGTTCGCCCACTGATTAGAGATCCTTCGACACTTCTGCGCATGCCATAAAAAGGAGAATCCATTCCGATAATAGGGTAATCAATCCGCATTGCGGGATGAGTTGTTTATTATTACACGTCGGAAAATTAACGTCTGTTTTATGATCATTGTAGTTAACTATGTTGGTTGTATAATTGGAAAAATAAAAATTTACCTATAAAGCACGTGATTTCGCATGTTGGCGACCAATTCATATGTCCTTCATTTTTTACTCCCCTTCAGCATGAATCGACTATTCTTGGCAAGTTTCCAAGTGGAGATCTCAAAAGCGTGGGCATACTATATCAGGAAGTTGTTGAGAAGGATAAAAGTTAATACTGTCATAAGAAAGGTAGTCAGTGCATTGCCCAGATATGACAGTGATAAGATGAGGCAGAGAGAAAGAATGATGAATGATATATCAGCAGAAATGTGTTAAGAAAAAGGAATGCAGTTTAGTTTATTGATGCGTGGAATGAGTTTGAAGGAAGAATTGAACAGTATAAGACTGCATTTGAATGGTTTTTGGTGGGAGTCATTTGGAGAGACTACTGCTAGAAGGGAGCGTAATGAGTGCAGAGAATTAATCTGAGCAAGTAAGAAGCAATATGAAAGAGTGGGAGAGTAAGGAAGGAGAGATTGAAATGGTGATTATGAATAAAGAAGTGAGTAGCATGAGTCTAGGGAATGATAGGACAAGTGTGCAAGACAAACAGGGAAACTGGGAGAATCAGGGTGGACAGGATGAGAAAGATTGATATTCCAAGAGGATGTGAATGCACGTGTATTCAAAAATAGAAGAGGATGGCATGGGATGTATGGAAAGCAGTTGGGTTTGAAGAATGTTCTGGGATGAGTAAGGAGAAAAATGGCTAAAGGAAAGCATGGAGAAATCACATATAAAAAGTGATATCAGTGAAACTTCTTATAGATACAAGAATGAGCTGTTGTGTTTGTATACGAATGCTAGATGGATGCATCAGAAACAATAGAAATGAAATGGTTATATATAGACTGAGTTTGTTCATCCACAAATTGTTGGAATAAGTGAACTGTGGTTAGATGAAGATGACATCCTGAAAGGAATAGAAATTTGTTGTTGTTATTGTTACCTCCAGGGAGTCCAAAGACTCATCGAGGGGAGGGCATCTGCTCTACAACTCTCTGTCTCCACCATCTACAACAACAACTACATCTACCAGCCACCACCACTAGCATGTCCACAGACAATCACAACCATCCATGCCCACAGTGGGATTCAAACCTGCAGCCTTTTGGCTGGATAGCAGATATGCTCACTACTCGGCCAACCAGGCAGGCAAAAATGAAAGGGTATGATGTATTCCAGAAATGGAAGGATATGATGTATTTGATGAAGATAGAAAGGATAAAAAGGGTGGCAGAGTGCTGTTGTTGATAGAAAAAAGAATTATGTCCATACAAGATAGCAATGCCGGGGGGGGAAACAATTACAGTGGTTTTGAGCCAGTACGGTTCAAGATAGAGGTGAATAGAATGAAATACTTCATTGCATGTTGCTATAAACCTGGTAATGTGGAGAGTAGTGACCATGAAATGTATAAGCATTATAGCAAAACAAATAGGAAAATAATGATCATTTGAGTGATTTTAATTATGGCAATTTAAACCAAGATGAAAAAATAGCAACCAGGAGAAAAGAAAATGATTTTCTTGGTTTATGAGGGACAACTATCTCAGGCAGCATGTAACAGAGGGCACACGAGTATCGAGGGTCTTGAATTTGATCATCTCATTACAGAATGTTATTATAAATAAAGTGTTAAATATCCCTCCAATTGGTGAGAATGACCAACTCGAGGGATATTAAGTGATTACCTGGGTTTTTGCCAACTATGTGTGGACTTCTGTGAGGAAAGGTTATGTGTGTGTAATTACAAGTCTGGTGATTATGAGAATGTCAGCATGTAGCTCTAGCATGGAATGAAGAGTAGAGTGGAAAAGAAATCATTGCTGCTTGGGTAATATTGAAGAACTATCTAGTAGAAGCAATGTCTAAATATATTCCAAAGGCTAGAAGGTTAAATAAGATATGTGTGAAATGGATGAATGAAGAGATTAGGCATGCCATACAGAGAAAGAAGGCATTATGGAAGTAACATGAGATGAGTTCTAGCAATCAGTTTTATGAGGAGTATAAAGAATAGGCAATGAGGGTGACTCGGTTGATAAGGGGAGCAAAAGGGCAGTATGAGCAGCAGAGTTAATGAAGCCAAAAAAAAAAAAAAAATCCTATGGAATTCTTTTGATATGTAGTTAGCAAAAAAAAAAAAAAAAAAAAAGAACAGTTATGTTAGGAGGGCATTGTTTGGAGAAAATGGTATAAGGACAACTACTATGAAGGATATAGTTGAGATATTTAATTAGCAGTTTATAAAGGTCTTTCATCCTTTTGAATGTGACATCATGAAGAGATTGAGAGCAGTTGATGAGGAGGAGAGGCTGACTATTTGATAGGAAGATCAAACTTGATAGTAATAAGGCTGTGTGATTGATGATACATCACCACTTATTTTGAAGGAATTTGTCAGAGAATTTACATCTGCCTTGACATATTTGTTTAATATGAATCTCGTGCTGATTGGGTCAAGTTCAAAAGGAGTGTTAAAAGGCAAAATTGTGCCACTTAATAAAGTCAGTGACAGAATTCAAGCATTAAATTATAGGCCAGCTATGTGTGTGTCAGGTATTGTGATTAAAGTGTGGGAAAGGCTGGTGAGAATCAAGATCCAGAATTGGTTTGACAACAATGTTATTATCTTTAATGAACAGCACAGATTTGCTGAAGGAAAGTCATGTTTTAGTAATCTCTTTACTTATTGCAATAAGCTGACAGCTGCATTAGATGTTGGAGAGGGATACACAATAGTATACTTAGTGTTTGTAAAGGTTTTTGATAGATTACCACATGATAAGTTGATAGTGTCAAACTAGCAGTGAGGGTTGGTTATTAGACTAGTGCACTGGATTGAAGCTTGGTTATCTCATAGAAATCAACAGATGGTAGTGTGGCCGAGCGGTCTAAGATGCTGGTTTTAGGTACCAGTCTCATTGAGGCGTGGGTTCGAATCCCACCACTGCCAAGTGAATTTTTTGGAGGAGGAAATAAATGCAATAGATATCTCAATAACCAACCTTGTTGCTCCAGGAATGGGAAATGAATACCGGAAGACGAGTAGTGTGATGAGAGAGAATGAAGAAAATAATATGAATGAGAAAATAATAGTTGATAGTGTAGAGGGCATGACTCCCAAACAAAACCATCTCCTAAACTGTGAAAGTTTAGGAGATGGTTTTGTTTGGGAGAGTGAATTTCGGTTAAGAGTGACTGACCTGCAGAGGGAGATAGAGGAGCTGAAGGAGGAGGTGGAATGTCTTGGGAAAAGTGTGGAAGATGAGAGTGGAAGAGATAAATGTAAGGCAAATCAGAGTAGGGAGAGAGAGAGAGAGAGAGAGAGAGAGTTTTGTGAATAATGGGAGATGAGAGAATGGAGATGGAAATGGGGAGAATGGAAACAATAGGAGAGAGGGAATCAGAGAGAGAGAGGTATGGGAGTGCTGGAGGAGAACAGAAGGGAAACAGTGGGAGAGAGAGGTATGGGAGTGCTGGAAGAGGAGAGAATGGAAACAGTAAGAGAGACGGAATGAGAGAGAGGTATGGGAGTGCTAAAAGAGGAGAGAATGGAAACAGTAGGAGAGACGAAATGAGAGAGAGAGGTATGGGAGTGCTAGAAGAGGAGAGAATGGAAATAGTAGGAGAGAGGGAATTAGAGAGAGGTCTGGGAATGAAAGAAGAGGAGAAAATGGAAATACGATAGAGGGAATGGTAAGAGGTATAATGTATGGGGACTCAATGATCCATGGTGTTCAAGATAGCATGCGTGAGGAGTGTTTGCCAGAAGGAACGATAGAAAGTGTGACTTTGGCAATTAAGAGAGGTGAAAGGGTGGATGAGATGACTGTGATGGCGGGAACAAATGACTTGAGTGGTGGTGTAAATAGGGCAGTGAGAGATATGAGATTCTTGCTTGAGGTGTGTACAAAAGAAGACACAGAGATGAAAGATAGTGCGTGTGTGTGTGTGTGTGGCCTAGGTATAATAATGATGAGCTGAGCAGAAGAGCAGTAATATTGAATGACATAATAGCTAGAATGTGTGACAAGAGAGGACTAGAATATGTGGATACTTGGAGTGCATGTGAGGATGGAGAGGAATTGTGTGCGAAAGACCAATTACATTTGAATGAGGAAGGACATGGGCATCTGGAGAGATTGCTGTTCTGAACAAGTCAGTGTGTCCTGGTGGGGGGATGGTGGCAGGGGTGGCCTCTTGAGAGAATGGGTACTTGGGAGAAGGGGGATGACATCGGCTGACACTGGGCCCGGTGGGGTCTGGAGGGGATAGTGCTGGGTATAGAAACAACGGCATTTATATGTGCTTTATACTAATGACAGGAGTGTCCGGAGTGGGGAAGAAGAAGAATTGGTGGTGCAGATGACATCAGCCTGGCCAAAAATTATCAGGATCACTGAGACGTGGTTGACAGGGGAGGATATAATAACAGGAATAGATGTCGCTGGGTACAGCATTTTTCGGCAGGATAGGAAGGGCAGGTGTGGTGGTGGAGTACTGCTTATGATAAGTAACAACCTGTGTCCTCTGGGAGTGGAGACTTTGGAAGGCAGTGGCACTAATAATTTTGAAAGCATATGGGGTGAGATTGAGGTGGACAAGACAGGATATTTAGTGGGTTGTTGCTGCAGACCGGGGACACAGAGGGTGGGGACCAGGAAATGTTTGGACAGTTGGGTTTCACAAGTGCAAGAGGGGTGATTGTTATGGGAAATTTTAACTACAGTGGTATAAATTGGGGAGAGGAAGATGTATGTGGCAATGGGGAATGGAATTTCTGGAATTCTTGGGGGAAGAGTGTCTTTGGCAACATGTAATAGAGGGAACAAGAGGTTCAAGAGTTTTGGATTTGGTTATAGCATCGGGGGGGGGTATGTTAACATGAGATGACATCTCTCCCACCAGTTGAAGAGAGTGACCATATGGTTTTGACTTGGAACGTGAATGGACATGCGGGGGTATTGGGAGGTGGGAACGTGTGTGAAATTATAAGACAGGTGATTATAATTGTTTAGGACGTCAGCTTGGGGGGGGGGAGATGTCATTGGTGCATGGGAGGTTGTGAAGGAATATTTGTTTGCAGCAGTGGTGGGTTTTATATGAGTCAACAAGAGGACACAATTTGGAGTAGAATGGATGACGGACAATGTTGAACAGGAATTGCAAAAAAGAGGCTATGGGAGAGATATGGGGAGACGGGTAGAGGGTGGATGCATGGTGAGTATATGATACAAGCCAGAAGAGTGACTAGTATGGTAAGGAAGACGAAACTGGAATATGAGAGGAGATTGGCCCTGAGATCCAGGGAAAATACCAGGGAATTTTTTAGATATGTGGCCAGTAGGAGGAGAGATGACTGTAGGGAATGATGTTGTGGGATAAGGGTTTGAATACAGTGGCTGATTCGGAGGACACGGTGGAATTGTTCATTGAACACTTTATTGGAGTATTTCATCCTGGAGGGGTCAGTTTTAGTGCTGGGGGGGTTAGGTAGGTTCGAGGTTTGGAGGTACAGGAGGAGAATGTGTTTCATATACTGAGTACTCTGAACATCAGTAAAGCTGTGGGACTAGATGGTGTTTCACTGCGAGTTTTTTGAGGGTGTGCTGGGGAACTGACGGTACATTTGATCTGGTTTTTCATTGAAAGTCTGGCTGCGGGAAAGGTGCCCATGGAGTGGAGGGAAGGTAAGATAGTGCCATTGCATAAGTGTGGCGGCGGACTGGAGGTGTCTAGTTGTAGGCCAGTTTGTATGTCATTAGTAGTTAGTAAGATCTTGGAGAAAGTGGTGAGGGAACGTGTACAGCATTGGCCGGATGGGGGGGGGGTGTTATCTGGATTTGTGAAGAGTCAACATAGATTTGTGAAGAGTCAACATGGATTTGTGAAGGGAGCTCTTGTTTTGGCGGTGTGCTGGCCTTTTGAGATGGAGTTGCAGGAGCATTGGATGAGGGAGGGGCATATACTGCCATTTTCTTGGACTTGGCAAGGGCATTTGACAGGGTGCCACATGGTGGGCTGATATTTAAGTTGCAGCACATGGGTCGGGATGTCAGATTGGTCAACTGGATTCAGGATTGGCTGTCCGATGGGTATCGGAGAGTTTTGTGTGTGTTGGGGCAGTTTCGGAGAGCAGGGAGTTGTGGGTGGGGTACCGCGGGGCTCAGTGCTGGGACCTATATTGTTTGGTCTTTATATCAATGACATTGTCAGTGTATTGCGTGGGGAATATTCAGTTGTTTGCTGATGATGCGAAGCTGGGAAGGATTATTTGTAATAGTGCAGATGCGGCAGCCCTGCAAGAGGATTTGAGTGGGGGTGTCGGTTTAATGCAGCAAAATATAAGGTCTTGAGGTTTGGGAAACATCAATGGGACACTGCATGCTCTACGGGAGGAGTTATGCCGAGGGAAGTGGGGGAGACAAGAGATCTGGGGTTGATGATTGATAGAAACCTGAACTTTAGGGGACATATTGCAAAGGTGGTGAGGGTGGCACAGGGGATTGCTGCAGTGGTGAGAGGGACACTGACCTGCAGAGATGAAACAGTTATCATTCTGTTGTATAAGACCCTGATCAGACTGCACTTGATTCGAGAACTATTGTTCTCGGAGTTGGTCCCCAGGATTTGAAGGGGATAAGTTAACTGTGGAAAGGGTACAAAGGCGGATAACAAAGATGGTTTCGGGACTCTACAATGGTGGTTATGAAGATTGGCTGAGGAAATGTGGACTGCAGAGTTTGATGGATAGAGGAAGGAGAGGTGATGTGATTGAGACTTTTGAACTGTTGAGGGGTATTTGCAGGGTTGACACTCTGGAGTTCTTTCGCTTGGTTGAACAGCAGGAGGGAGTGATGACGGGAGGCCATCCCTGGAAGTTACGAAAGCAAAAACTGCGAGCAAGAGGGTGGGGAGTGGTTTCTTTGCATGGAGGGTGGTTGAACCATGGAATGCATTGCCTGATGGAGTGGTGAGAGTGAGAATGGTCAATGAGTTTAAGGAGTGGTCTGATGGACTTTGTGTTTCTTAGGGGGGGGGGACCTCCCCTCGATGAATCTTGATAGACTTTGTGTTTCTTAGGAAGGACCTCCTGCGATGAGTCTTTTGACTCCATGGAGGCCTGAGTAATAATGGGAATAATAGGTTGTGTATGTGAGAGCAATACCCCAGAAGAGGAAGGTCACTAGTGGTGCAAGGATCTGTTTTAGTGCCATTTGTATTTAACCTGTATGTTAATGATATTGTGGAAAATTTGAAAGATGGTGATATAGAGGTTTCTGCTGATTATGCTTAGTTGGGAGGAACTATGAGGAGTACAGCAGACGTGGTCTTACAAGATGACTTGAATAGATTGAATGAATGGGCATGGGGTGGTGGGTTGAGAATCAAGTTCAGTGTTGTGAAATGTAATCTTTTAAAATTTGGAAAGCAAAGATTGGATCTATAATTTACTCTTAGTGGGGATATATTGTTGGAGGAGGAGGAGGAGGAAATGAGAAATCTTCAAGTGATGGTGGATAAGGATTTGAAATTTAGAGGATATATTGCCAAAATTGTGAGTACAACTCAGTGAATTATGGCAGTGATGAAGAGGATACTGACTTGCAGAAGTATGGGGATTCGGGTTCACTTGTATATTGCTCTGATTAGGCCACATATAGACTACTGTGCACAGATTTGTTCATCTGGTTTTGAAAAGGATTAAGAGATATTGTAGAGGCTCCAGAGGCAATTGACCAAAATAGTTTCTGATTTCAGGAATGTTGAATATGAAAAAAAGGTTGAGATGATGCAATTTGCAGAGTCTGTTGGGTATGAAGAAGAGGGGTGTAAAGATGTACATGTTGGTAAGGAGTGGTTGTTATAGGACATGGAAGAGATATTTTATAAAATGATGGGAAATTGGGGGGAGAACAAGATGTCATCCTTGGAAGCTGTATAAGGAGGGTATGAAGTAGGTTTTTTGTAGAAAAAACCTACTTCATGTAGAGTTGTGAATGATTGAAATGCATTGCCTGAGAATTTGCAGAGTCTGCAGAGAATTTGAATGTGTTTGAGGCATGGTATGATGAGCTGTATTTATGATAAAAGGGACCTTCTAGATGAGTGTGTGACTCCATGTGATCTTAGGATAATAATAGTAATAAGAAGAAGAATGGTTCCATTGTATAATGCTTTGATCAGGTGGCATATTGATTATTGTGCTCAGAATTTGTCTGAGTACAATAATCCCTTCATTCTTTCAAAAGGATGAAGAGATATCGGAAAGAGTCCAGAGAACAATTGACTAAATTTCTGGTCTCTGGAATATTGATTATAGAGACATATAGAGGGAATGCAATTTGCACAGCCTAATGGATTGGATAAAAAAAGAGTGGGGGGAATGATTGCGACCTGAAAAAAGTTTGTGAAAAATCTCTTATGTGTGATATTTTTTTTCTAGTTTATTTATACGTGTTTTGGACCCATGATAATGTAAAACTGACGACTTATGTAACTTGTTGGGTTGTATTGTTAAGTTTAATAAAATCTCATTCTCATGTAGAAACATGTGGTCTCCATACCAGATGTTAAATGATTAGCTGATAAAGTACAGCATTATTGGACATCATTCTCTTTCTCCTGTTCTTTCCCCACAACTTGCCTGTTATCATTTCTTATTTCATACTTTTTTCACTCACTTCTTAACATTCATCACTTCTTCATCACTTGCCACATACAATCTTCACTTCTGACTCAGTTTTGAAATACTACAACATACCCTCTTACAACTGTTCTTTAATATACTTAGTATACTTAGAATTTGTAAATGCCATTGACAAATTGACATTTGAAACTCAGCAACTCAATTGGAACAATAAGTTGATTGTTTGTCAGAAGTATCAGTAGGATGTATATGAGAGAATGATATCCCAAAAGAGGAAAGTCACTAGTGATTTCCCACAAGAGTCTGTTTTGGGTCCATTATTGTTTAATTTAATTTGTATATTAATGATATTGGAATAGGTTTAACTAAAGATTTGGTTATTGCAGATGATGCAAAATTAGGAAGAACAATGAGGAGTCAAGCAGATGTGGATTTAAAGGAGGATCTGAATAGACATGAGTGGGCATGTTAAAGAGCTCCCATTTCAGTATTACAAAGTATAATGTTGTGAAATTTAATCAACAAGGATAGAATACAAAGTATATATTTGTAGGAAATTTTTAAAGATGTAATCTGGAAGTGATACTGATGGGTAGGAATGTGGAGTTTATGTTATGTGTTGCATTGCTCACATTTTGAAGTTTTTACATCAGAATATGACAGTAATGAGGAGGACCCTGACATGTAGAAGTAAAATGTTATGGTTTGATTGTTTAATGCCTTAATCAGAATATTTATGGATTATTGCACAGATTTAGTCACCTGTTTTTCTTCATAATGAGAGTATATCAGAAAGAGTCTGGAGATGATTGATTAAGGTGGTTTCTGAATGTGGGGTTATGAAGACAGATTGAGAGAAGGGAATTTGCAGAACCTTGAGAATAAGAGGAGAAGGGATAAGTTGATAAGGGGGTTGTTACCATATTAATATAGAAAAGTTTTTCATAGAAAAGAGGCCATTGCTGGAAGCAATGTCCTCTTTCTTTGAGCAACAGGAGCAGGTTCTGTGCATGGAGAGTCGCCAATGCCTGGAATGCATTGCTTGAGAATTTGGTTAGTGCAGAAACAGTGAATAAGACCAAGGCTCAGTTCAGTGAATTTTGTGTGTGATATTGGGGACCTTCTCTGATTAGTCTTTTGATTCCACTGAGGTCTGATGATGATAATAATAATAAGAACATTATTATTATTATTAGTATTATTATTATTCATGTTAAAGAAATTTTTCATAGAAAAGAGGGAGGCAAGGATAGAAATGAGGCCATCCTAGAAAGCTGTATAATGAGAGTAAGAGCATGGGAAAAGGAACAGATTTTTTGCTTGAAGAGTAGTTAGCGATTGGAATACATTGCCTGAGAATGTGGTTAGCGCAGAAACATTAAATGAGACCAAGGCATGGTTTATTTGAGAGCCTTTTGGTAAGGGGTTGTTACCATATTAATATAGAAAAAGTTTTTCATAGACAAGGATAGAGAAAGAGGGCTGATGTTATGTGGAGGGTTGATGATATATGGAGGGCTGATGTTAATAATAATAACAATAATAATAATAATTATTATTACTGTATGGACACCTCCATGGAGTCCAAAGAGTCATCATGGGAGGTTTAAATTATCAACACAGTCTATCATGCTTCTCCTTGAACCCATAAAGTGCTAATAACTGACTCTGCTTACCTATTCCATTCATTCACAACTCCAAGCAAAAAATCTAGTCCTCACACCCCTACTAACCACACTTTTACTCAACTTCCCTGGATGACTGCTTGTTCTGCCTCCTCTAGCAAAGTGTGCTGAAACATTTCTACTCCATTAGTCCTGTAAATCCTTTAAGTAACTTAAATGTTTATATCACATCTCCTCTTTTTTGCCTATTAACCAACTTTTACAGTCCGCACACATCCTCAATCTATCCTATTATAGGAAATATTCTACAGACCACTCACCTCTGAATCCTCTATACCATTTCCTCATCCCCAAGAAACCCAGGAGACCAGACCTGAGCAGAGTAATCCAGACATGGACCTATCAAGGTTTATGAAGAAGAATAACAGCTTTCTTATCTCTGCTTGTTAGTATCAATAGTCAAGTAATCTTATGAGCTATCTTAGCAACCTTAGCGATATGGCCTCTAAACTTTAACTCTCTGTCTTCTACTACCTTTAAATCCCTAGCTTCATCTATTTCCTGGAGTACAGTTCCATCAATGTGGTACACCGCTTATAATCTATTTATCCCAAAATGCATAGCTTTATATTTCTCCACATTAAACTGACTACCCATTATCTTTTGCCCATACTGACAGCCTGTTTAAATCATCTTGCAAGCTTTCCATATAATTTTGATTCATTATTATTCTAACTAAATTTGAATAATCAACAAACAACTGAATATTTCCTTTCAGGTTATTTCCTATGTCATGTTTGTACAAATTAAACAGTAATGGTCCTAGCATTGAACCTTGCGGCAGACCACTAGTCACCTGCTTTTACCTGGACTCCTTCGTATACCACTTTTCAATATCTGTCTGCCAGCCACCCCTTTTATCCACATAACCAGTGTCATATCCATCCCATTTGTTCTAATTTGCATGATAGAGTTCCATGTGATATTCTGTCAAGTGCGTTTCAAAGTCAAGCAGAATCATCATTTAGCCATTTCCTTTATTCAACTCAGCTGTTACTCTATAAAAAGTTAGCAAATTACTAAGGCTTGACCCACCCCTTCACAAAGCTGTGTTGCCCCCCCCTCATAGAGTAGCATATTCTTATCCATCTATTCCTGAATTCTTCCATACTTTTATCACCATTCCTGAGATACTGATTGGTCTGTAATTTGCTACTGCAATCTTAGAACCTCCCTTATGCAAGGAAATATTTTTCTCTCTTGTAACTCTACCAGAGCTGAGACTTAAATTAAAGCACCTAGTCAGAGGAATTGCCACTTTCATGCACATTCCAGGAAATGTGACCTGATATCCCATCTAATCCCTTAGCTGTATTTACACTGAAATGCTGAATATCCTAAGAACCTCCAATTCATCCACGTCTGTTCCTACATACGTCTCTTTCACATATGTCACAGCATTAACTTCACTTATCCTTGTAAAGTGGTCACTCAGTAACTCAACTATTTCATCTGCTTCTATCACCTCATGACAATCAGCACTCCTTTAGGTTATTCTTCTATATTCATTCTTCCTCTTACTTGCTACATAATGAAAAAAGAACTCTTTGGGATTTACTTTGGTCTGCTCAGATAGTTTCTTCTCTTAATCTGAGTTTGTTTGCCTTGCTTACCTTTCTTTCTGACCCCTGGTCACCTTTCTCTTTATATACCCTCCATAGCATTTTCTTCTATTGTTGCTCATGTTGGATGATATTACTCATCCATCTAAATCCTGCCTGATTAACCCTCCTTAACCTTAGGTATACAATTTAATATTGCTTCCTGCAGATGCCCTTAAATATCTTCCATTCACTACTAACATCCTTCCCTTGCAGGGTTTTATGCTATGGCATAGCTTCAAGCTTCCTCCTAAGCTTGTCTTAATTACCTAACTTGTAGTTCAACATATACCCCTTCTTGACAGAATATTCCTTAAGATTTATAATATCCCAAGGCAAGACTACATAGTCAATTTTTCCAATTACATGCTGCTGCACGTAATTATCTCTTAGTAGGTGTATAAATTTCATTGCCTTCCTCTCAAGTTGAAGTCCCCCATAATAATAATAATCACTCAACCTGCACGCTACTAATTTTGCTGATGCATGCCTTCCTGATCATCCCTGAAACCCATTGGCCTATACCAGCAATCAACCATATATTCTGTCTTATTAGCCAATCTCACATCAGACCACTTCAAATGAACAACTACCCTCCCTCCTATTCTTTTCTGCTGCAATTTATCTGCTATCATCAGCAGTACTCCTCACCCCATCCCATCCTTCCTGAAAATATTAAACCGTTCACATTCCTTCCCTGTAACTACATCATTTGGTATTCTCCAGGTCTCACTTATGCATTTAACTTTTGGCTAGGTACCACTAACTAATCCCAAAAACTTTTCCGTTTTGTTCCTGATACTTCTGGCATTTGTATATAGAAACATCAGCTCTTTAGGCCCCACCACCTTTATTTCCTGTATTGCCTACTCTATTCAATATTTTTGCTTGAAAGACTAGGTTCTGAACTTGTTGGCATTCTCATGCTCACTCGTCTCATAGGTGTCACATGCATTCAAATTAAGTTATTCCTGAATTTGGACTTCATTATGCTCAGAGAACAAAGCTTTCTCTAGACACCTAATACTAAAACCATTTAAATGCATTCTGTTAGCATGATACAAATCCTTCTTTCTGTCACACTCAGACCATAGGCCTACCTACAAATCCTACATCATTCCTTCTGCACAACCTGCGTGTCAATTCATTTGCTATGAATGCCCTCCTCAATTCACCTCTTTCATAGCATTGCATGAGACTTACTGTATTGATCTTAGAGACTTGATCAACTGGCCTGGTTGACCAAGATGCCTCTGAAGTGAGTAAGCATGATAATAAGAATGATTAAAGAAAGCTGAAAATAATATTTCTTGAGTCTCAGGTCTGAATGGGGCAGTTATTAAAAGATGTAAAGGGCATCTTATGACATAGGAGTATAATTGCAGTTCATGGAGATTTCTAGATGATCACGATGATGAAGCTGATAATAATTTCATAATATTCATACAACATAAATTTTATTTTTATGTCTTTAATATTAATCTTTTCTATTCATTTTCTGTATATATTCTATTTTTATCCTCATTTTATCAATAGGATCCCATTAAAAATGAGACATTGGATTTAAAGTAGCATATTTTTATAAAATATCATATGATAAATTTTCTCTTACCTGTTGCTTTTTCTGTCTTTTATTTATCTATTTATGTATATGTAGGTGGTCAAACTCCCCCTAGTCTGTACCAAGTTTCTAGCAAAAATAAAGAAATGCAAAATTCATTTCAAGTGATCAACAATGAGTTATGTATTTTGTCAGGCAATCTTAAAGTTTCTGAACAGGAAAGAATTGCTCAACTAAAAGAAAAGGTAGGATGCCCAGTTGAGAAAATATAACATGATTTATATATTAAAGATTACTTTCCTTCATTTCTGTACAATAAGAATGGATGAGATTTAAATTGGAAAGTCTTTTTTTTTTTCTTTAGCAGTAGATTCATTTTAAATTTAATGCATGTGTAGATTGAAAAGAAATGTGTATTCTGTTCTATAATGTCAGTTTCAGAAATATCATGGAATGCAGTGTATATAACTGAACTGGATATAAGAACCAGTCATGCTACCAGTCCTTCATTGGTAACATGAAGGACTGGTAGCATGTATATGTTCATTGCTAGAACAAAATTGTTCTAGTGTAACAAAATTGACCTCACATAGTAATCGTAATGGTTACTATGTAGTGATCAAGAAGTTGTAGAAAATAAACTGTTGGCAATGTTTGGTGTGCTGATTAATGAATGACTTCACTAATTATTAAAATCGATTATTATTTTATCTAATATTAGTAAATCATTAGAATAGTGAAGGACAGTTTTTAAATATGTGAAGCTTTGTCAAATGAAATTTAGTTTAATGGTCTTAACATAAAACATGATCAAATCTGGAATGCAGTCAATCAGCTTTTGCTATAGAATACACCATTATAGAACTTAGTTGCTCTAGCAAAATGACAAAAATTCTTGGTTGAAACCTATAGTAAGGCTAATTTCAACTGTCATTCAGTATTCAAGTGAAAATTACCTGCAAGTGTCAGTGATTTTTAATATGTATCTGGTGAACATATATCATTGCCATTTTATTATTTTATAAATGATAATATATTATGTTTATTATTTATTGAAAAATATTTATATCAACTTTAGCAGCTTGAAGGGATGGCTTTGTTCTACTCTTGTCTCTCTCTCTCCATTCAATTAAAAATCTCCTCCAGATTAATCTGTAACAAACCCTCACCAACTTTTGTCTCCATCATATCTGCATCTGCTTTCTGCACCTCTTATTCATAAAAACTTACAAATGCAAGTGGTAATCCCTTCATTTATCTTCATATTCCACATTCCAGAAACTTGACATCACCTTAGTCAATCTTGTTTGGATCTGCTCCATGCTATCTGCATCCTCTTGAAAACCAGGCAATCAAATCTGTACATGGTAGTTCATATGTGGCCTGATAAGGCCTTATACAATGGACCCATTGTGTAAGACCATAAATGCTTTGCTTCTGCACATCAAGTTCCTTCTCATCATTATTATGATTGAGATGTTCCCACAATTTTAGAAATGTGACCTCCAAACTTTTGGTCCTTGTCTGTAATGTGTACTCTGAATCCCATCCTTGCTTACCAAATTTCTTGACATTGAACTGGTAGCTCCACTCACTCACCCACTCACCTACCCACTCGCTCACTTCTGATTCTTCTAAAGCCACATCCTATTCCTTGTAGTTCTCCCTGTTCTGCATCATCTGCAAGTAGATGTATATCTCAAATAATGTTTCACTTATCTGAATAGTTGTGGGGAAAATAAACTCAATCAGTACAAAAATTTTGTCTTATTTCTGATACTCCTGCATTAATAAATACATACAACAAGTTATTTTTGTATCTATAACCAATCCTACTTACGTAGTCTCTTAACTGTTACTTCCTCACTTCCCTATGGTATCTCCTCTTCTTAAAATTCTCTCTCTCTCTCTCTCTCTCTCTTCAATTCCCCATTTCCCTATCCATCTTGCATTCTCATTCTTTCTTTCCAATCTTTGAGACTAATGTCCCCTTCATTTGCAACCACTTCTTCAGTCTCAGCTATTCCTCTCAGCTATTTCTACACATCACCTATTAACCTGTTACTTTTTCTTTCTTTCTTTTTTAATGTGAATCTCACCTGTGAAAGGCTGTTATTCTATAGTACAGGGCTTCTTAAACTGTATTCTCCAGAAAGTGAATAAGTGTTCTGTGAAAAATTGTCCAAATTAATATGAGCCTGGAATGGTTTTAAATGCTGCAACAAGTTCAAACATGTTTGATAATCAGACGCTCCTCACTTTGCATGCAGATTGTGCTATTAAGGCCAGCATGTGCTGGCCTTGACTCAGCAGCCTGCAGTTGTCAACACCTCCGAGTGAGAATGAAGTATGGAGGTATCTATTCTAGGAAACATGCCATCACAAGCAAGGTTAATGCAATACTCTGCAGCCCGGCATGCCTGTAGTGTGCACTGTCACATTTTTGTGATGCGATACAGCCTGCTTCGTCAATAGTGTGCACTTAGCTTTACATTGAATATGAGACCAATGATACTCGACTCTAACCAAGGTGTTCCGTTAAAATTTCAGGATTTGTGAAGTGTTCTGTCATAGGAAAAAATTTGGGAAATGCTGCTATAGTACACCATATTTTTTTTCTGAAATCCAATTAGTTTCTCTTGCTTTCTAAGCCATTCCTATGTCCCATATGTTTACTCACTGCTGCTTCCTGCATCCACTCCTCTTATGCTGTCTCTCTTTGACCCCCTCCCCCATTTCTCTGTCCATTTTTCATTCACATTCTGTCATCTCCTTCACATTCACAACCACTTTTCATTTGAGAGTCTATAACCAGTTGTACTCATGAAATCTCCACAGACTCTACTATCCCCACCCCACCCCCCTCCCCATTTCAGTCTTAGTACAGTTAGTGAACTCAGGGGTTAAATTTTGTAACTTTAGAAACTTAACTTGAAAAATTTTTGAACCACTTCAGGCTTCCAGATAGTGGGAGATGCAATGGATAGATATCCTAAGCATCTGTGCTCATGGTGGTATTTGACCCCCCCTTCTCCCTAGCCTTTTGTTAGACAGCATATGATGCTAACCCCTCAATCAAGTAGTCTAGCAAATTACACTGCATTCCAGAAATAGAGTCACCATATGATTCACATGCAAGTCATTTAAGCATACTTCAAAATCCTGTTTTTACACAATTCCTCCCATCCTTCAAATTCATCCCATACATTATTTTGCATTCTTCACAAACTGCATCCCTTTCTCCTTACACAGCTATACTAACATATATTCACGATTTTTGCTGACCCTATTAAGTCATCATTTTCATATTTGTGCAACACTCACTCCTTTCAAACTACTGTCTTTTCCTTTCATCAATAATATTTAAGATCCTTGCATTCTCCTCACATTCCTTACATTCTTATTCTGTCTAACGAGATCATATAATTTTTGTTTCCATAACAACCACAGCCACTGCTAACATCACTTGTTTACTCCTCTTATTCAAATCATATCATTAATAACCTTGCTAATTTTTCCTCCCAGAAATGAACCTCATGCACTATCTTATTCACCACAACTTTATTAATGCAATCTCCATACAACACTGCTCTTCAGTCATTCATTACCTCTTTTTTTTGCAGCCATATTTCATGCAATTCTTCTGCACCTTTCCATTCACATATATAAATATTCTAATTTCTTTCTGCATATGCCTCATCTTATTTATTATCTTGATCAATTAAGTTCTCATTGTGCATTTCATCACCACATCTTCTCCACACTTGCTGTCTTACATTCTGACAATTGACACACTTTCAGATCAACAGTCATGCTCTCTTTCATATTCTCCCACTCACATTTTTGGTTGATGCTGCTTTTCACTCCTTTCTGTCCTATATCTAATGTTTATTCCATGCTTCATACTCTCATTATATGATGCCTCATAACCCATCAAAACACAACACTTCCTGGAGACTCACACACTCTCTTGTTTATCCTCTCCACATATACGTTTTCACATTCCTTCATTCATACATACATACAGGCAAATTGGTCATGAGAACACATGCAATGATAATAATAATCATAATAATTTATAGACAAAAAATACTATTATTATTATTATTATTACCCAAGACCCCATGGAGTCAAAGATTCATCTAGGAGGTCCTTTTATCAAACACACAGCTCATCATACTGTGTTTTAAACACATTCAAATTCTCTGCAGACACAACACACTCAGGCAAGGCATTCCAATCATTCACAACTCTGCATGAAAAAATCCTGCTTCTCACTCCCCTACTCACACCCTCTTTATAAAGTTTCAAGGGATGACCTCTGGTTCTCCCCTGATCTTCCACTACTTTCTGTAGAACCTCTCCAGCATTGATCCTATAACAATCCCGTACACATCTCCAACCCCCCCCCCCTTCCTGTCCACCAGACTCTGCAAGTTGCATCTTTTCAATCTTTCCTCATACTGGACATTCTAGAGGTTAGAAACTTAGTCAGTCCCCCTGGAGCCTTTCCAACATCTCTTCATACTTCTGAAAACCAGGTGACCAAATCTGGGCACAATAGTCCATGTGTGGCCTGATCAAAGCCTTATACAATGGAACAAGAATCTCCCTACTTCTACAAGTCTGTGTCCTCTGCATCATTCCCAGAAGCCTTTGTGTTGTTTTCACAATTTTGGCTATGTGTCCCCTAAATTTCAGATCCTTATCCACTATCACTCCCCCCCCAGATGTCTTATTTCCTCCACCTTCGACAATATATCCTCACCAAGCATAAATTCTGCATCCCATTTTTGTTTTCCAAATTTTAAAACCTTACATTTTGCAACATTGAACTCGCATCCCCATTCCCATGCGCAATCACTCAATTTATTCAAGTCTTCTTGTAAGGCCACAACATCTTCACTACTTTATGGTTCATCCAAACTTTGCATCATCTTCAAACAACTGAATATCTCCATCCAAATCTCCACCAATATCATTAATATACAAGTTAAACAGCAATGGCCCTAAAACAGAACCCCTGAGGCACACCACTAGTAATTTTCCTTTTCCAGGATATCGCTCCCCCCCCCTGCGCATACACAACTTGTCAATACCTATCAGATAGCCAGTCTCCAATCCACTGCACCAATCTAATATCCAACCCCATCCACCCCAGTTTGACTATCAACTTATCGTGCGGTAGTCTATCAAAAGCCTTTGCAAAATCTAAGTATATTACTGTGTATCTTTATCCTATTGGTAGTGGTTTACAGTAGATGGCTCTTTATGTTGATGGTAGTAGTGTTCTTGTGCAGTTGGAGGATTAAGCAGGGGAGAAGGTGAGTTGTGTAGTGGAGTGGTGTCCCTTTCACAATGAGTCCTTGGATTCCTTGGAAGTGTCACATAATAATAATACACAGCATCATTCACAGCAATGAACGATCTTCAAAAAATCTATCCTATTCACCACATCTGAGTTTTGTGCTGTCCAACATAATAACCTTTTACCAACAACACCATTTTGTTTTTGGCTGTAACCTAATGAAAAAAAATTAACACCTATACTGGCCGAGGTGGATAAAGAGTGAGACCGAATTGCACTTCTTATCCATGTTATTCAATAGGTGTTGCAGAATCGTATCCAGAATTTAGTTGCATGTCTATAGACATCCTGGCTGGTTTGGGGGTTAAATGACTGTAACCTAATTGATATAATCACTTTCAAAAACACAAGCAGTAATTCGGGACAAAATTACATTTACTAGAAATAAATAACATCCTTCATATGTAATAAAACCACTAGCACCCATAAACAATTTCACTGAGTGTGCCGCTAACTGAATGATAGATTATAATTTATAGATATAGTTTGCACCAGTGGTGTAGCTTGAGCTTTTGCCTCCCCTCTCAATACACACCAAAAATACTACAAAAAATCAAAACGACGTAGAGAGAAATAAATTAAAACACTATGTTTATTTTTGAAGTAAAACTTTAATTTCAACATTCTAAAATGTTATTTTTATTGCTTTTCTGTTAGCAAAATCATCAATGACATTGGTGAAGTCTATTTCATAGTAATGTAGGTAATTAATTCTTAATCAATTTTATTTAGCTCCTCTCACAACTAGCCACACTTACAACAATTGTGTGGAAAATTTGCAGTAGTATTTTAATATTTGGAAATAAGTTCTTGAGACTGTATTTTAGAATTAACTGCAAAAATTCAAAAAGGTTGAAAGTTCCACCTCTGCCCCTCTCTAGCTACGGGAGTGCACAAATACCATTTCTAAAAAAAATTACTTATTTTTATGACAGGTTATACAAGATGTGCAGTTGGAAAGGAATAAACTGACGCTCAAACTATTTTAATTTGATGCTTGCTTTTGTTTTTAATTATACCTCTTTTTCTTCCTTCATATATTAGGCCTAGTGGGCCATTACGATTCACAACCGGAAATCCTATGGAATAGGTCGGTCAATCCTTATTCCCAGAGTGCTCTATGTCTGTAGATATGTGTGTGTGTTCATTGGGTTGGTTTGCCTGTTCTGGAGGCTGAATAACCCAAGTTTCCAGGTGAAACCCCCCCCCCTATCTCCATATGAGACCAGTTAACTCACCTTTTGTCAAAAGAGACCAGATAAAGATTCCTCATGTGACAGATGGGAATTGAACCCAGGTCTTTTTGACCAAAGGGCTTCGTCTATACAAGCTGAGCTATGGAGGCTCTTTAATAATACATATAATATATAATTATATATATAAATAATTTACTTAAAACTTAGTGAAAATAATTGAATGTGTTATTTGCCACAATAATTTTCAAACAAAAGGCAGTCATACATGAACAGTTATTTTATTTGTTTTGTCTATAATGATGATACAAATAGCATGAGACCCACACAAACAGGTACAGCACCATCTTATGAAATCAGTGTAATACTGTTGGTTGTAATGTACAGGGAGGCCATAAAATAACTTTCCCTCTTTGTAGGCATCTGTAGCTAAAACCAATAAACAGAATAAGATCAAATTTTATATTGAGACTTTTGAAGGCATGGGGAGATGATTTCTGCGAAAAAAAGATTTTGTACCAAATGTCGCCAACAGGGGAAATTTTGTCACTGGTGAGCAGAAAACAAGTAGATAATTACATTAAAGACAGATAAAATGGAATAATAACATTTAAACAGTGTAAGCAACAGCCGTGTCACTCATTCCAGTTGGATATGTGGCGCATTACAATGATAATAAGAATAATAATTATACGGAACTGCACTTATATGGATAGAAGTGAAGCATTTTCCGTAAGATTTTCCAGACTGTACTATAAGCCATATCAAGTTTGCGAGCTATGACACAAGTACTGGTCCCTGTGTTGTCGAACACAGGGACCTTCAAACACCGCAAAGGTGGAGAAAGCTATCATCACTCCTATCTCAGTATCTCCCATAATGCAAAGCACATAGTCTAACCAAGTGAAAAATAAACTCTCAAAATCAAACTTTATTTGCTTACAAATAATGATTAAACAAGAAGATAATTTGTTGTAAAATATAATTTACCAATTAATGCTCTGGTAGACAGGTTAAACCTATCTGTACATTGGATTATCTTGTCGAGTGCATGTGTTCTCTGAGATAGTTTGACTACTTGCAGCATGAAACATCTGAGTTTCTGGAGAGAGAAAAAATATCACCTGAGTTGTGACAAGCCATATGAAGACTTCTGCAAGGAAAGAATATATGTGGAATTACAAGGCCTGGTGATAATGAACAGCTTAGAAGACGGCTTGCAGCTATAACATGGAATGTTAAGCAGGAAGGAGATAAATTCTGTGTGGAACTAACCAAATGATATTTAACAACATCAATATGAAAAGTGCAAATGTATTCTAAGGTCAAAAGAGTGAATGAAGTATGTGTCAAATGGATGAATAAAGGGATTAAGCATGAAATTTGGAAAATGAAGATACTGTAGAGGTAGCACAAGATGAATAATGGTTGCAATTAATTGCATGAAGAGAATAAAGAGCAGGCCAGGAAGGTGACTCAGTTGGTAAAAACAGCAACATTACAGTATGAGCAGAAATTAGCAAATGAGGCCAAGAAAACCCTACAAAGTTTGTCAGATATATGGCAAGTAGAAGGGAAAATGATCTTGGACAAGGGAGATGCATATACGGTGATATACTTAGATTTTCAAATGCTTTTGATCGATTATTACATGACAAGTTGTTTTATAAACTGAAAGAAATGGGATTGGATAACAGACTAGTGAGTTGTTGGATCAGTGATGGGTGTCAGACAGTTATCAAAGGGTGTAGTGTACTGAAGGAGGATGGCCACTAGTGAATTGCTGAAGGGAGGATCTGTATTTGAGTCATTGTTTACAAATTTGTCTATTAAAGGTATTGGGATGGGTTTAACTGGTGATATGCAGCTGTTGCATATGATGCAAAATTGGGGTAAGCAATGCAGAGTCAGGAGGATGTTATGGCCTAACAGAAGAACTTCAATAGATAGCATGATGGGCATATAAGAGGAACTATCAGTTCATTGTTACAGAGTGCAAGGTTTTGAAATTTGGTAAGCAACAATAGGGATGCAAAGTATACACTTGGTGGGAAAATTTTAAAGGAGAGAGAGAAGATGAAAGATCTAAAAGTGGAGTGGTGGTTGATAAGGACCTGAAATTCGGAGGCTTACATTGCACAAGTTGTGCTGTTGTTAAATCAGATAATGGCAATGATGCAAGGGACCCTGACATAGAGAAATAAAGAGGTTTGATTCCATTGCATAAGGCCTTTATCAGACCTCATATGGATCATTGTATGCAGATTTGGTCACTGGGTTTCATGGTGATGAGGATATGTTAGAAAGGGTCTAGAGAAGTTTCACAAGGTGGTCAGTGGTCTTTATGTGGAGTATGAAGTCATATTGAAAGAATGTAAGTTGTAAAGCCTCAAATGGAAGGAGGATATGATTGGGATATATAAGTTAATCAGGGGGTTGTTATCAGGTTGACATAAAAATGATTTTTCATAGAATGGGAGAAGGGGGGGGGGGGTAAAACAAGAGGCCATCTCTAGAAACTGTACAAAACAGGGTGTGAGCAGAGGAGTGAGGAGAATGTTACTTGCATAGAGAGTGGTTGGTGGGTGGAATGCTTTGCCCGAATGTGTTGTGAATGCAGACACATTGAATCAGTTTGAGCCATGGTTGGAAGAGCTTTGAGTGTGATAGCATTTACCTTCCACGATACATCTCTGACTCCATGGGGTCTGATGTTAATCATAATAATAAATCCTAATATATATATTAGGTGGGTAAAGCTCTGATCACTATTCTTAGTATTTTAACATAGTTTTTAACATTGAAACATAGTTCAAGTCTAAAGATGGTACAACACCAGAGCAACTCATTGTAAAGTGAGATGTGCTTTACATTATGGGAAAATACTAAGAATAGTGATCAGAGCTTTACCCGCCTTTACAATGAGTTGTTCTCGTGTTGTACCATCTTTATACTTGAACTATGTTTCAGGTGCAAACTTAATTGTTTGCTTACTTGGGATTAGGAGTTAAATAACCAAGCTTAAAAAATTACTTGGTAACCCTAATATACAATATCCCCAAGTTAAAAAAATTTATTACATATATATATATATATATTTCTTTTTTTAAGGTGGGAAAATCATTTATATTTAAGGAATATCATTTATATGACTACATACCTGAATGTTAAAATAGAATATAAGGTACTACTAGTTTCATCTTTCTAGATGACTTCACCAGGTACACGCATCCATCTGGTTAGAAGAACACAGTTCTTACATCTGCAAACATGATTATGGTCAATATGGCCTTGCAGACCATGTTTTGGATACATCCCACAGGATCTCCTGGAAAAAAATACCATGCTCCACCATAGTAAATTCAAAAAAGAAAGACTATTCTTTGAATCTGCATCTGCACTCAGGAATCAACCTAATTTAAACGAATACGGTTGCATTAAACTTCCCAAAATGTGGGAAACTTTAATTATCAGAGATCCCTCTTTACATCCCAGGCCACCTGCAAATGCCCATAGAGGGGGTGCACCACCTAGATAGGACTTTAGTTTCACTTTTTTATTGTATTTGTATGTGTGTTGTTACAAAAATTTTTGTAATCCCTAAAGATGTCTCTGTGACGGAGACGTAATATTGGAAGTATTAAAATTAGTTTTAATCCTTTCTCAGTGCTGTTAATATTCCACTAAACCTCTAACATGATATACTACTTTCTTTGACTGCAACTCATCAGTTATCATCAACAGTACTCCTCCCCCCATTCTATCTTCTCTATCCTGCCTGAAAATACTGTATCCATCACGCCTGAAAATACTGTATCCATCACGCCTGAAAATACTGTATCCATCACATTCAGTTCCGGTAACTACATTTTCTGCTGACATCCAAGATTCACTAATGCCTACAACTTTTGGTGAGACTGCACTGACTAATGCCAAAAATTCTTCCCTCTTATTTCGAATGCTTCTTGCATTAGTATACAAAAATTGCAGATTTCCTTTAGTTCTTGTACCAGCTTTAGAACTGATATACATGCCACTCATTTCAGTAGTCCCGTGCCGATTTTTATCCACTCTATTCTGCAATTTATTCCTCGAATAAGGATCAACAAATATACAGTCACTGCTTAAGTTTCTCCCTCTTACACCCACTTTTCAATTTTAGTTTCCCTGCCCAATTACTTCAACTTGTTCAAAAAACAGTAACTTCTTCAATCGCTTATGACCTTCCATGTTCAGATGCAACCCATGTTTTGCATACAGCTGTCTTTTGCCTTCAAACACACTCGACATAAACAAATTCCAGACCTCTTTTTTTGCACATTCTTGCAATCATATCATTCATTATCATTGCTCATCTACTTAACTCATAATTGTCAAAATGATGCAGCACACACACACTATCCTCCCTTTGACACTTTTCTTCTTCACGATATCTAACAATGTTCTTAAATCTTTTGCTACCTGATTTATACTACCACTCAGGTCATTTGTACCCCCCATAACTATCATCTTTTCTGCATCATGTCCTCTCTTTATTGCTAAAGCCACTCTCTCTATTGTTCCACCAGCTAAGCACTCCTCAGGCATACCACTCTCCATACCCTTAGTCATAGAATCATCATATATTGTACCACTCGTAACTTCATTCAAGTCCAAACAAGCATCACTCATGGCCTCATTTTCTACACTATTCAGCATGACACTCCCAGTGTTTCATTACTCAATGCTCATTTACTTACTCCCTCATTCTCATGACATCTCGTTTCTTCTAGACCTCTTGTGCTTTCATTCTGTTGACTCCCAATCACTCCCATACTTAATCCTGTTCTAGTTACTTCAGCTAAAGTAATCTCCATAGTCTTAATTTCTCTATTCAACACATTTAACTCAGTTTTAATTTCCAGAACCTCCTTACTGAGCACTTCCAATTCCTCTTGCAGAAGATTAAGGTCACATTTTATTTTCACGAACTCCTGCCAAAGTTCTTCCACTATGGTCCCGACATCTGCTTCCATTCCTAATTGCTCCAGCCTATCCCGACACTTCTCACATATGTCGACGTTTTCATTCTTATCATTTAGCCAAACAGTCCACAGATCCTTCACATTCTGCAGCACATACATATAGCAGTTTCCGCAACACATCCATTGTGAAAAATCCAATGCAGAGCTAAACTTTCATATAGAAGTCATCCGAGCCACTGACGTACGTCTCTTGTTGGATGCCATCTTTAGATGCTGAAGTAGTGAAGCAAATAGCAGCGAAAATGCAATATATAAGAACAGAGTTTCAAACAATAACATCACTGAAGGTCACTTGTATCCAACCGAAGCACAACTGCAGCACAATTTGAGACAAAAAGCCACACTATACTTTAATTTAAAAACACGTTTTCTAGCATAACTCAACATGACTGCCACGTTCACTAGCGACGCCAAAACCAAATCCACTGATAATGGCTTTATAGTGAAAGGTGCAAAATTATAGCAATTTTGGGGGAATACAGAAGCAGGTTAATAGCAGTTTAGAGCTATGGCATGAATTTTGGGCAAATACAAATACAGTTTCCAGAGACCATGTTATAAATAACTATTTTAATTTCCCGATGTTTCGTCCTTTATATTAAGATTATCATCTGGAGTATACACATATATACAGAGTTACTGAATTATAAACTGAATTACATTTCACACAGTATGCTAAAGACAATAATTTGATCAACGGTTATTCTACTGACATGACCTCTAGTGAAAAAAGAATATATAAAAAAATATATATATAAAAAATAAAAAATAAATAAATAAATAAATAAATTAATTAATTTAAAAACTACTTCAAAGCTATATTCTATTTAAGATAACATCAGAGAAACATTCCTTCATATAGATAGTTTTCTTACAGTAACACTGATGTCCTAATTTAACATGACAGTTGTGTATATTAGATTTAAGATTCTGGATTACCTATGGTCCTATTTATAGTTAACTCTTAGGGAGAAAGGTTAAGTGGGTAGAATATGTGCCTTCCATATTCTTGGGATTTTTAGACCATCATTATTGTTAAGATTATTATTAAGATTAAGGTTAAGATTGTTAAGACTAGGTGTCATTAATACTCTAAAAAACAGGGTTTGAAGATTTGTTCCAAAACAAGATGAATTTAAAGTTATCAGCAATACTTTCCTAAAAATTAGTTACAGCCAAATCACTATCAATAAAATTCTCCTCAAGACCTCACTTAAAAACAAAGATAAACTAGACTACAATAAAACTGTAACCATTCCATACATTAAAGGGACATCAGATAAAATAAACATAATACTACAGAAATATAACCTTAAATTCACCTTTAAACCTCCTGCCAAATTAAAGCGCTTACTCAACTCATCCAAAGGCCCACTCCTCCTGTAACCATTAACACTTTCATTGCCAAGCTGAAAATTGGAATTTCGTGTGGTGGCCAAATTTTTTTATTTTTTCATTTAGTTAGCGACATCCATGCGATAACACCTGATCGGCCGTTTGGTGAGAACTCGCATCATGCGATATCGCTTGGGAAATGAACATGTTAAATAAAAACTGTAACCATTCCATACATTAAAGGGACATCAGATAAAATAAACAGAATACTACAGAAATACAACCTTAAATTCACCTTTAAACCTCCTGCAAAATTAAAGAGCTTACTCAACTCATCCAAAGACCCACTTCTCCGCTGGCCCACCCCTGGAGTATATTGCATTTGCACCTGAAATCTAACCTATATTGGGGAAACAGGATGCACAATTCCTATCAGACAAAATGAACATAAACGACACATTAAATATAATAACTATGGTGAAGCTGGCCTTTCTGATCATGCCCTGAACACTTTACATAGGATTGACTGGAAAAGCACCAGTTGTTTACATCACACCAAAACATGGTATGAACGTAAATTTAAGGAACGCCTGTGAGATTCTTATCAATCACCCTAATCTTAACAATAATGCTGGTCTAAAAATCTCAAGAATATGGAAGGTATATATTCTATACACTTAATCTTTCTCCCTAAGAGTTAACTATAAATAGGACCATAGGTAATCCAGAATCTTAAATCTAATATAACAATTGTCATATTAAATTAGGACATCATTGTTGCTGTAAGAACACTATCTATATGAAGGAATGTTTCTCTGATGTTATCTTAAATAGAATATAGCTTTGAAGGAGTTTTTTTAATTAATTAATTTATTTATTAATTTATTTTTATTTTTTATGTATTCTATTTTCATTAGAGGTCATGCTAGTAGAATAACCGTTGATCAAATCATTGTGTCTTTAGCTTACTGTGTGAAATGTAAATCAGCTTGTCTCTGTATATATGTGTCTACTCCAGATGATGACCTTGATATGAAGGGTCGACATGTTTGGAAATTAAAATAGTTATTATAATAGAGTTGAAGAGTCCATAATTTGTCTAAAATGAATGCACTAAATCTTGTTCACCTTAATGTCAACCGCAGCACAACCTTTCTCATTGTTACTCCTCAGCTATTCAACTATGGTGGTCTTCAGACCACGTCCTCATGCATAAGAACAATGATGCAGCTAGTCCACGAATTCATTCTAATGTGAGCAATCCGTTAATAATTTAGAACTTTGGTGATGTACAAAAGCAATGTTTTTTATGCATCTCTTTTTTTTTCTTCTATGTATTGTATACCTGGTGACGTCATCTAGAAAGATGAAACTAGTAGTACCTTATATTCTATTTTAACATTCAGCTAGATAATCATATAAATGATTTTCCTTAAATATAATTGATTTTCCCACCTTAAAAAAAGAAATATATATATATATATGATATATATATATATATATATATATATATATATATGAGATATATTAGGATTTATTATTATGATTAACATCAGACCCCATGGAGTCAGAGATGTATCGTGGAAGGTAAATGCTATCACACTCAAAGCTCTTCCAACCATGGCTTAAACTGATTCAATGTGTCTGCATTCACAACACATTCGGGCAAAGCATTCCACCCACCAACCACTCTCTATGCAAGTAACATTCTCCTCACTCCTCTGCTCACACCCTGTTTTGTACAGTTTCTAGAGATGGCCTCTTGTTTTACCCCCCCCCCTTCTCCCATTCTATGAAAAATCATTTTTATGTCAACCTGATAACAACCCCCTGATTAACTTATATATCTCAATCATATCCTCCTTCCATTTGAGGCTTTACAACTTACATTCTTTCAATATGACTTCATACTCCACATAAAGACCACTGACCACCTTGTGAAACTTCTCTAGACCCTTTCTAACATATCCTCATCACCATGAAACCCAGTGACCAAATCTGCATACAATGATCCATATGAGGTCTGATAAAGGCCTTATGCAATGGAATCAAACCTCTTTATTTCTCTATGTCAGGGTCCCTTGCATCATTGCCATTATCTGATTTAACAACAGCACAACTTGTGCAATGTAAGCCTCCGAATTTCAGGTCCTTATCAACCACCACTCCACTTTTAGATCTTTCATCTTCTCTCCCTCCTTTAAAATTTTCCCACCAAGTGTATACTTTGCATCCCTATTGTTGCTTACCAAATTTCAAAACCTTGCACTCTGTAACAATGAACTGATAGTTCCTCTTATATGCCCATCATGCTATCTATTGAAGTTCTTCTGTTAGGCCATAACATCCTCCTAACTCTGCATTGCTTACCCCAATTTTGCATCATATGCAAACAGCTGCATATCACCAGTTAAACCCATCCCAATACCTTTAATAGACAAATTTGTAAACAATGACTCAAATACAGATCCTCCCTTCAGCACTTCACTAGTGTCCATCCTCCTTCAGTACACTACACCCTTTGATAATTGTCTGACACCCATCCCTGATCCAACAACTCACTAGTCTGTTATCCAATCCCATCTCTTTCAGTTTATAAAACAGCTTGTCATGTAGGAATCGATCAAAAGCATTTGAAAATCTAAGTATATCACTGTATATGCATCTCCCTTGTCCAAGATATTTTTCATCTTGTTATAGTACTCAAGTAATTAGTAAAACATCATGTCCCATTAAAAAATTCATGCTGACAACCACAGAGAATGCTGCTGTTATGAATTGATTTCTGCATCCTAGTTCTCACTAATCTCTCCAGTATCTTAACCACAACTCTAGATACGTAGATTGGTCTAAAGTTTGTAACCACAGCCATATCACCACCTCTACGCAGTGGAACAATTTTACCTTCTTTCCATCATCTTGGAACATGCACTGTTGTCAGACTCTTATTAAACAGGTATGCCAATGCTACATCCATTTCCCTGAAACATTCCTTTAAGACACATGGTGATATGTCATGAAATCCTATCGCTTTATTGATATCAAGCTTATTCATTTCCTCATATACCTCTTGCATGCTCACAATTAAGTCTTTCTCTTCTATATCCTCTACACTTTACATCCTGATGAGTATGAAACAACCTTATAAACTGTTCACTGAACCCTTAGCAATGTTTCTTGCAATAATTACCATCCTGCCATTTTCATCCATTAACATCGTCTTACCGTAATCATTTTCCCTTCTACTTGCCATATATCTGACAAACTTTGTAGGGTTTTCTTGGCCTCATTTGCTAATTTCTGCTCATACTGTAATGTTGCTGTTTTTACCAACTGAGTCACCTTCCTGGCCTGCTCTTTATTCTCTTCATGCAATTAATTGCAACCATTATTCATCTTGTGCTACCTCTACAGTATCTTCATTTTCCAAATTTCATGCTTAATCCCTTTATTCATCCATTTGACACATACTTCATTCACTCTTTTGACCTTCAGAATACATTTGCACTTTTCATATTGATGTTGTTAAATATCATTTGGTTAGTTCCCACACAGAATTTATCTCCTTTCTGCTTAACATTCCATGCTATAGCTGAGCCGTCTTCTAAGCTGTTCATTATCACCAGCCTTGTAATTTTACATATATCCTTCCTTGCAGAAGTCTTCATATGGCTTGTCACAACCCAGGTGATATTTTTTCTCTCTCCAGAAACTCAGATGTTTCATGCTGCAAGTAGTCAAACTATATCAGCGAGCACATGCACTCGCATAATCCAATGTACAGATAGGTTTAACCTGTCTACCAGAGCATTAATTGATAAATTATATTTTACAACAAATTATCTTCTTGTTTAATCATTATATGTAAGCAAATAAGGTTTGCTTTTGAGAGTTTATTTTTCACTTTGTTAGACTATGTGCTTGGATAAAGGATTAAACTAAACTTATTAAATTTTGCTTTTGTCAGTTTATATTTAACAGTGTAATTCACAATGCAGAATAATTAGAAAATAATTAATATTTTTTTAACTTATTTGCTGATATTTTGTTGGTATTATATCCAGCAAATGACAGTGCTCTGGCATATATTTCACTGGTATTATATCCAATGACAATGCTGTTCACCACTGAACTCACTTACTTGTAACTCACTTTTTTAGCCAATGGCTATAATTCCCAAAGAATAGATAAAATACTAAATGCCCCCCAAAAATCCCCTCCATTATCTAATGCACAGGACTACAGCAAAACTGTTACCATTCAAAATTCAAGGCACATCTGAAATGATATCTAGAATGCTTAATGAATATCAGCTCTTCACTACATTTCAATCTTATGTCAAATTGTCAACTCTCATCTGTTCACCTAAGAACAAGCTCTCTCCTTTATCACATCTAGGAGTATATGTAGTGCCTTGTACTTGTGAACTGGTATACTCTTAATAGACAGGAAGAACTGTTGACATTTGCCTTGGAGAACTTGAAAAATACATTCGGCACTATCGTTATGGCAAGTCAGGACTGACAGACCATGCTTTGGATGCCTCTTCACACAGAATCAAATGGAAGAAAAACAAAAGTTCTACACAATAGTCATTATAAGTCATCGAGATTGTTTTTGGAATCATCATCAGCAGCTTTAAAACATTTTCCAAACCTCAACAAGTATGGCTGTATCAATTTACCAAAGATCTGGGAGACAGTCATTTTAAGATCAAATTAATACTGATTTTTTTCTCTCTTTATCTATGTTGTCCTAAATTTTTTAAAACTAGTTCCACCGTTATACTGAATTGTTGCTGTTCATGTACAGTGACACACTGTATTTGTGCTCTGAAGATGCCAGATATAATACCATCAAAATATCAGCAAATGAGTTAAATAAATATTAATGATTTTCTTATTATTCTGTGTTATGAATTATGCCATTAAATATAAAACATGAACTGCCAACATATGTCTTTCTACTCATTAAAGTTTGCATTTGAAGCACCTTTACACTAGGCTACTTAATATATACATTTGATGTGAAGTCAGCATTCCTTTTTTAAGTGTATATTGCTGTGCATCATGAGAAGGATCACTACTAAGACCAGTTTTGTCTTGTATCATTCAGGTCTCACTCCCATTGATAGGTCCTTAATAAAAGTCAAAACCACTATGGGTAGTGATGGTAACAATATACACATCTGGAAGGGAATGTGCTGTGCATTATGGGATACTGATACAGTTCACGTAAAGTCAACAGCCTCTGTATGCAAGTAGCCCAGTGATGAAGATACTTTGCATGAAAGCTTAGTTTATATCATTTGGGTGAAGCATTACACAGGAACATAATTTCTTGTCATGTATAATTTACTTTGTAGCTAAGTTAAAAACTTTCTATAACATAAATTAGGTTTCAAAGAAGCCAAGTTACTTGGCCATGACAGGCCATCAAGCCTATTATATTCTAACATGCAAGGGAAAATGGGAATTAGAAATATATATATATATATCATATTTTAGCTGATCTCTTGAATTTCTTTTTTTTTTCTTTTTTTTATTAGGAAGAGGCACTTTCTGTTTTAAAAGCAGCTCAGGCTGAAGCCACAATTGCAAAAGCTGCTGCAACTGCTGCTCAGGAGGCTGCTAAAGCAGCAGAAATTGCAGCTAAATTAGCTCCTGTTGAAAAGGTTATTATAACAAAAGAAGAGTCCATTCCTATGGAAATAAAACCATTACCAGTGATGGTGAAATCAAAAGCTCCTATATTTGTAACATCGCTTGCAGATGCAGAAGTTATTGAAGGTAGTAAATTTACCTTTGAATGTAAAGTAGAAGGATATCCTCAACCTAATGTAAGTAGGTTTCATGATATGTATATATATGTACACAGTAATTATTCTATTGACATCTTCTTTCTGCTTAAATATCAGTAAGCTCAATGCTTCCAATCCAGTAAATTCACTATTATTGTTTTGGAAGAAGTGGTTGTTGTGAGCACTGAGCATGCTATTCTGGCTGGTAAAACCAATGGATATTTTGCATCTGTTCTGTTTCTTACTTTCCTTTAAATTTTTTTATATTTTTTATAAACATCCCTTTCCCTATACATACCCACACACAACAGAGGTCACACCACAACATTGGCATATCTTGGCAAGGGATGAGACAGAAAGAAATAATCTGTTAAGAATGTGTTTTTTTGAAAACCTGGAAGTTGTATTCATTGAGAAAAATATTATGAGGAAGGCCTGTCTACATCTGTTCCTAGAGAACAGATGTAGACAAAATTAAGGATGAGAATGAGAAGTTTATTTAATGCATATGGAGCTGAACCTTATTTGGATGTTAGCCAGTGGCTGCCCCCATGTTTGTTCATTATTACAGGAGATCAGAGGCATGGTGTTGGCCATTTCAGTGGAGTAGCATCCAGTTAAGTACCTATAAAAGACAATGGAAACAGAGTGTCCATGAGAACATGATTAGTGAGAATCGATGTAAGAGGGATTCTCTCATTTTGAGAGAGGGTTTTGGGTACACCACCCCAAATATTAGAAAAAATATTTTAAGGTTGACTGGATTTATTTTGTTATTAACACCAGCCCTCCACTGAGTCAGAACACTCATTGTGGGAGATACATACCATTACACAGAGTTCATCAAACTGTGCTTTAAATTGATTCAGTGTATCCACATTCGCCATGCTGTCAGGCAATGCATTCCACTCATCAGACACTTTCTATGCAAAGAACTGGCTCCTTACTCCTTTGTTCACATCCTTTTTATACAGTTTTCGTGGAAGCCCCCCTTTTTCTATCCCCCACTTCTGGTCTGTGAAAAATATTTTGTTCATTAACCTGGAAATAACCACTTTTTTTTTTTTAACTCTAGCTAGTGCCTGGATGGGGCTGGCTTCCCCTCTTCCTTAACCACTACACTGCTGTGGGTGCCACTGTATGACTTGTCCATTAGTTTCTTGCCTAGTTTTATAAGTGGTAAGGTCGCAGATGCCCTTTCCACACAGAGTTGGAATCACAAACATCTGTGTCTTAGACATGATTCAAACCCACAGCCTCTTGGTTGGAGAGTAGATATGCTAAACACTCAGCCAACCAGGCCAGCAAGGCAATGACCATTTACCAACTTAAACGCCTCAATCGTCTCCTACTCTTATTCATGAGGCACTGCAAATTGCATTCCCTCAATCTGTCTTCATATTCCACATTCTAAAGACCACTTACCACCTTAGCCAGTCTTCTCTGGATCCTTTCTAATATATGATCATTACCATGAACACCAGGTGACAAATTTGTGCACATTAAGCCACATGAGGTCTGATCAAAGCCTTATACCATAAGGCTTTGATTTTGTTTTTACTCATTGTGGTCCTCTGCATCATTGCACTGTGGTAGCAAGGTTTTTTCTCCCGGAAATTTGGGTTTTTTTTCATCCTGTGTACAGACACATCAGCCTTCAGAACATACAATTTACAGACAAAAAATACCTATGTTGGTGAAAATGGGCAGTAGATGGTGTTGATGGTAGTAGTGTTGTAGTAGGCGAATTAAGAAGCATTGGAAAGGGTGAGATGTATTTAGCAAAGTAGAGTCGAGTGCCCTCCTGCCATGAGTCCTTGCACTCCCTGGAGGTGTCATGTAATAATAATAATAATAATATATTTCTTTGTTTCGACTACATGTTGATGTACAATGATTTAATCATAAACTTAGCAACATACTATATTATTATTATTATTATTATTATTATTATTATTATTATTATTATTATTACCCCAAGACCTCATGGAGTCAAAGACTCATCTGGGAGGTCCTTTTAGCACACAGACACACACACACACACACAGCTCATCATACTGTGTCTTAAACACATCCAAACTCAGACACCGCACTCTCAGGCAAGGCATTCCAATCATTTACAACTCTGCACGAAAAAAAACCTACCTCTCACTCCCCTACTCACACCCTCTTTATACAGTTTCCAGGGATGACCTCTGGTTCTATCCTGATCTACCACTATTTTCTGTAGAATTTCTCCAGCATTGATCCTATAACAACCTCTTACTAACTTGTAGGTCTCTATCATATCTCCCCTCTTCCTCCTGTCCACCAGACTCTGCAAATTACATCTTCTGAATCTTTCTTCATACTCGACATTCCAGAGGTTAGAAACTAACCTTAATCAGCAACCTTTGGATTTTTTTCTAACATCGCTTCATCCTTCTGAAAACCAGGTGACCAAATCTGGGCACAATAGTCCATCAAAGCCTTATACAAAGGAACAAGAATCACCGAACTTCTACATGACAGTGTCCTCTGCATCATTCCCAGAGACCTTTGTGTTGTCTTCACAATTTTGGCTATGTGTCCCCTAAATTTCAGATCTTTATCCACTATCCACCCCCATATCTCTTATTTACTCCACCTGCAACAATATATCCTCACCAAGTTGCATCACATTTTTGTTTTCCAAATTTTAAAACCTTACATTTTGCAACATTGAAATCCATCCCCATTTCTGTGCCCAATCAGTCAGTTTATTCAAGTCTTCTTGTAAGGCAACAACATCTTCACTACTCTTCATGGTTCGTCCCAACTTCGCATCATCTGCAAACAACTGAATATCTCCATCTAAATCTTCACTAATATCATTAATATACAAGTTAAACAGCCCTAAAACAGACCCCTGAGGCACTCCACTAGTGACTTTCCTTTTCCTAGATATTGCTCTGCCATACACAACTTGCTGATACCTATCAGATAGCCATTCTCCAATCCAATGCACTAGTCTAATATCCAAACCCATCTGCTCTAGTTTGACCATCAACTTATCATGAGGTACTCTATCAAAAGCCTTTGTGAAATCCAAGTATATTACTGTGTATCCTTCTCCTCTGTCCAAGGAAGCAGTCACTTTATTGTAATAAGTAAGTAGATTACTAAAACATGACCTTCCTTTAGCAAATCCATGCTGTCCATCAACGATAATACCATTGTTTTCCACCCGACTCTGGATCCTAGTTCTCACAATCTTCTCCAAAAACTTAACCACAACACCTGACACACAGATAGGCCTATAGTTTGAAGCTTAAGTTCGATCACCTCCTTTATGAAGTGGCACAATCTTGCCCTCCTTCCACTCCTTAGGAACTTGACCAAGTGCAAGACTCATATTAAAAAAAAATTTCAAGGCAGGTTTCAATTCCCTTGCACATTCCTTCAGAATACGTGGTGATATATTATCAAGTCCCACAGTCTTATTTGCATCTAGTTTGCTCAACTCCCTATACACCTTTTGCTTACTTACAGTCAGTCTCTCTTCCCCATCATCAACTGCTCTCAATCTCTCCATGAAGTCACATTCACAAGATTGAAAGACCTTTATGAACTGCTCATCAAGTATCTCCACCACACATTCTGCAACAACTGTCTTTATACCATTTTCTCCAATCAATGTCATCCTTCCATAATCATCCTTTTTTTGCTGGCTATATATCGAAAGAACTCCTTAGGATTCTTTTTGGCTTCACTAGTTAACTGCTGTTCATACCTCTCTTTAGCTACCCTCACCAACCAAGTCACCCTCCTTACTTGGTCTTTGTAGACCTCATGGAATTGGTTATTTCCACTTTTCTTATGCTGCCTTCACAATGACCTTTTTCTCTGTATCACATGTTTAATCTCTTTATTCATCCATCTCACACCTACCTTATTTAGCCTTCTCACCCTTGGAATACATTTAGACATTGCATCTGCTAGATAGTTTTTGAAAATCTCCCAAGCTGCATTGATCTCTTTTCCGGCTAACTCCTCATTCCATGCTACAATTGCAAGCTGTCATCTGAGCTCTTCATAAGCACCCCCCCCCCCCTTGTAGTTCCACATATACCCTTTTCTCACAGAGGTCCTCAAACTGTTGGCATCCACCCAGTTAATCACCTCATGGTCACTCTAACCAATTGGTGGATAATTTGACACCTTATTTATAATTACATCCTCTGATGAGATGACTAAATCCAAGACCCTGAATCCTTGTGTGCACTCTGTTACATACTCTCTGAGGTAGTTATTGCTCAATAACTCAAAAAACTTATTTTCTTTACTTCCAGTTGCTATCTCATTACTCCAGTCTATATTGCCATAACTAAAATCGCCAATTAATGACCACTCTTTTTTTATTAGCTTGGCTAATTTGATTATACATTTCATAGTCACTTCCATCCACATTTCCTGGTCTATAACAACATCCACCCCAGTATTTGATTCCATTCACCTCTATCTCACACTATACTTCCTCAAACCCACTGGCACTATTTCCCTCTTGCATCTCTACTTTGTATGGACATTATTATTATTCAGGCCTCCATGAAATCAAAAGACTCATCGTGGGAGGTCCCCCACCCTAAGAAACACAAAATCTATCATACCACTCCTTAAACTCATTAACCGTTCTCACTCTCACCACTCCATCAGGCAATGCATTCCATGGTTCAACCACCTTCTACGCAAAGAAACCACTTCTCACCCTCTTGCTTACAGTTTCCTTTCGTAACTTCCAGGGATGGCCTCTTGTCATCACTCCTTCCCACTGTTCAACCAAGCGAAAGAACTCCCCAGTGTCAACTCTGTAACCACCTCTCAACAGTTTAAAAATCTCAATCGTATCACCTTTCCTTCTTCTATCCAACAAACTCTGCAGTCCACATTCCCTCAGCCGATCCTCATAACTATCCTTGTACAGTCCTGAAACCATCTATGTCATCCGTCTTTGTATCCTTTCCACAGTTAATTTATCCCCTTCAAATCCTGTGGACCAAATCTTAGAACAGTAGTCCAGGTGTGGTCTGATCAGGGTCTTATACAACAGAATGATAACTGTTTTATCTCTTCAGGTCAGCATCCTTCTCATTATTGCAGCAATCCTGTGTGTTACCTTCACCACCTTTGCAATATGTCCACTAAATTTCAGGTTTCTGTCAACCATCAACCTCAAGATCTCTTGTCTCTCCTACTTCCTCCTGTATAACTCCTCCAATAGAGTATGCAGTGTCCGATCGATGCTTCCCAGACCTCAAAACCTTCATATTTGCTGCATTAAACCGACATTCATGTGCCCATCTATCTAGCTTATTCAAATCCTCTTTCAGGTCTGTTGCATCTTCACTATTACTAATACTCCTTCCCAGCTTCGCATCATCCGCAAACAACTGAGTATCCCCTTGCAGTCCACTGACAATGTCATTGATATAAAGGTTAAACAATATAGGTCCCAGTACTGAGCCCTCTGGGACCCCATTTGTAACTCTCTGCTTCCTTGAAACTGCTCCACCATACAGAACTCTCTGATACCTATCGGACAGCCAATCCTGAATCCAGTTGACCAATCTGACATCCAGACCCATGTGCTGCAACTTAAATATCAGCTTATCATGTGGCACCATGTCAAATGCCTTCGCTAAGTCTAAGAAAATCGCAGTATATGCATTTCCCTCATCTAATGTTCTTGTAACTTTATCATAAAAGGCTAGCATATTGCTAAAACAAGAGCACCCCTTCACAAATCTTTGTTGACTCTCACAGATAATATTACCCTTATACGGTCCCTCACTAATTTCTCCAAGATCTTATAAACTGCTGATGACACACAAACAGGGCTATAATTAGACACTTCCCAGTCTGCTACCGCCCTTATGCAATGGCACTATCTTACCTTCTTTCCGTTCCATGGGCATCTTTCCCGCAGCCAGAATTTCATTGAAAAGCCAGGTCAAAGGCACTGCCAGTTCCCTAGCACATTCTCTCAAAACCCGTGGTGAAATACCATCCAGTCTCACAGCTTTACTGACATCCTTAGTACTCAGTATTTGAAACACACTCTCCTTCTGTACCTCTAATCCTCGAACCTGCCCAAACCCCTAGCATTAAAACTGACTCCTCCAGGATGAAATACTCCAATAAAGTGTTCATTGAACAATTCCACTATGTCCTCTGCATTAGTCACTCTATTCCCATTTTTATCCCACAATATCATTCTT
This sequence comes from Typopeltis vanoorti, assembly GCF_054136105.1. NCBI lineage: Eukaryota > Metazoa > Arthropoda > Arachnida > Uropygi > Thelyphonidae > Typopeltis > Typopeltis vanoorti. The sequence continues at coordinate 117,796,127 of NC_143555.1, read as the reverse complement.
CCACAGTCATTTCTCCTCCTACTGGCCACATATCTAAAAAATTCCCTAGGATTTTCTTTGGATCTTAGGGCCAATCTCCTCTCATATTCCAGTTTCATCTTCCTTACCATACTAGTCACTCTTCTGGCCAGTGTCCTTATACTCTTCATGCATCTTCTCTTCACATGTCTCCTTATATCTCTTCCATAGCCTCTTTTTTGCATGTAATTCCTGTTTAATATTGTTTGTCATCCACTTTATTCCAAATTGTGTCCTCTTGTTCAGTCATGGTATACAACTTACTATTGCTGCTAACAAATATTCTTTCATAATTTCCCATGCACTAATGATATCCCGGCCTTCCAATTCCTCCCTCCATGAAACTTCCCCATGTTTTTGTCTTAGACTATTATAATCACCTGCCTTATAATTCCACATGTGTTCGCATCTCTTTGATACTCCTGATACTCCTGTATGTCTATTCATTTTCCAAGTGAAATATGGTCACTCTCTCCAAATGGTGGGAGAGATGTCATCTCAGTTATTATCAACTCTTCTGATGCTCTGACCAAATCCAAAACTCTTGAATCTCTTGTTCCCTCTGTTACATGTTGCCTAAGACATTTGTCCCTCTAGAATTCTAGAAATTCCATTCCCTTATTGCTACATGCATCTTCCTCTCTCCAATTTATACTGCTGTAGTTAAAATCTCCCATAACAATTATTCTTCTTGCACTTGCCAAACTGAACTGTCTAAACATTTCCTGCCTCCCACCCCTCTGTACTCCTGGGTCTGTAGCAACACCTCACTAAATATCCTATCTTGCCTGCCTTTACCTCACACCATATGCTTTCAAAATTATTAGTGCCACTGCCTTCCAAAGTCTCCATTCTTAGAGGACATAGGTCGTCACTTATCATAAGCAGTACTCCACCACCACGCTTTCCCTTCCTATCCTGCCGAAAAATTCTGTACCCAGCAACTTCTATTCCTGTTATTATATCCTCTTCTGTCAACCACGTCTCAGTGATCCCAATAATTTTGGGCCAGGCTGATACTATCTGCGCCACCAATTCCTCTCACTTATTCTGGATACTCCTGTCATTAGTATAAAGCATATAAATGCCGTTGTTTCTATACCCAGCATTATTCCCTCTAGACTCCACTGGGCTCAGTGTTAGCTGATGTAGTCCCCCCCCCCTTCTCCCAAGTACCCATTCCCACAAGAGGCCACCCCTGCTACCATCCTCCCTGTTACACACTCACACTGACTTGTTCAGAAAGACATAACTATTTCTCTATCATCAATAGCACCCCCCCACCTTTTTATCCCTTCTATCCTCACGAAAGGCATCATACCCTTCCATCTCTATTCCTGTGAGGATGTCGTCCTCTTCCAACCATGTCTCACTTATTCCGACAATCTTTGGGTGAACAGTCGAAATTATTGCAACCATTTCATCTGCCTTGTTTCTTATACTTCTAGCATTTGTATACAAACACAATAGCTCATTTCTGGATCTACAGCTAATTCCACCTGTACCACTCTTTCGATGTAATCTCTCCATGCTTTACTGGGGCCATTTCCCTTTCTTCCCATTTCTTCTAGAACCTTCCCCAATTCCACCTTTGTTTCATGTCAACCTGTATTACAATTACATCAGTTGTTATAGGCAAATAAGAGATATTAGGAAATGTTCTAATGGAATAATCATTTGTATTTGAATTATTCTATTATGTTTATTAAACAGATAAAAATATTGAATAAGGAAATGGATAATGTAAATTATTTGATTATTATGAAATATTCTTGATTACTATGAAATTTACTGCTGGTAAGTGATGGAGAAATACAAATGCTCTAAAGAAGGGATTAATTATTTCAGCATTACTACAAAAAAAACAAGATTGAATATTTCATATTATACAGTAAATTTGGATTGTGAATTTCTTTGGATAAATTTACTGAACTATACTTAAACATCACGTAATTGAGTGTTATTCAACCAGTGTTTTATGTATATTCAAATTATATTGTTTTATGGATTACAGATTCAGTGGTATAAAGATGGAATTATGGTTCAAAATAATCCAGATTACCAAACATGTTTTGACAATGGTGTTTGTTCGCTAACTATTGAGGAAACATTTACTGAAGATTCAGCACGGTTCACATGTAAAGCCACTAATATGGCTGGCACAGCTGAAACTCATGGCCACCTAACTGTTACAGGTATTTTCTTTTTATTATTATTACAGCAGCCTCCATGAAGTCATTAGACTTGTTATGGGAGGTCCACTTAACTAGAAATATATTCACATATATATTGAATGTTAAACTCATTTACACTCTTAGCATTCACAGTGCATTCTAGTAATTTGTTCCACCACTCACTATGTAATAAAAAACCAACTCTTCAAATCATCTTTGCCACATCTTTACTCCACTTCCAGGGATGGACTCTCATTCTTCCACTCTTAAATCTCCTCTGTATTAATCCATTAAAATCCACTCCCTAACTTAAGCATCTCAAACATATTACCTCTTTTCTGCCTACCAACCAAACTCTGCAGTTTGCCTTCCCTTAAAATTCTCTCATAACTGTCATTCAAATATCCTGATGTTGTCTTTGTATGTAGACCCTCTCCAGTATTTTCACATCACGTTGAAAAGTACATGACCAGATATAGATATAAGCACAATAAGTCTTTATACAATGGCATAACCACAAATAAGCGTTCAATTAAAACAATTGAGATTCAGATGGTGTTGTAAAGTTTTACAAGTTTCCAGGAACAGGCACTCAAATTTTAAATGATGAAAATTGAAATTTCTTGGTTTGATTACAAACCAAGAAATGCAAGCAGCATGGGAAGGAAGGCTAGATTTATCAGATTCCAGGAATATAATGCTATTATAAGTGCAGAAATCAGTTTTTCTGCAGATTATCTAGGTATTGTGCAGATTAACTACGGTGATCCGTTAATGTGCGGAAAATTGTTTCATTTCTCAAATTACCTAGGTAATCTGCAAATTACCTAGGTAATCTGTACATTACCTACTAGGCACTCGTTAAAGTGAAAATAAGATCTTTGCTGGAACAACAGCAACGTTTCTGTACGCTTAAATTAACATAATGTTATTTATTTATTTTTCGATATCTAAAGAATCAAGTTAATGCAATCAAAAATCAACAAATTAGTTGATAGAATCAATCATCAATCAATTAATATAATACAAGGAATCAAACGGTTTAAAATATTATTACAATTAAGAAAAAAAACATATGATAAAATTATGTTTACTTATTAAAAAACCAAACTAAAAGTGGAGGGAGAGGAGGGAAGGAGTAGGGAAAGGAAATGAGAGAAACAAACTTTTGAACTTTAACGATACGGAAGCCATTAATGTGCACATTACCTAGGTAAAATGTGGAAAACTCTTGATTCTGCACGTTAACGGAGCAAATCAGTTAATCTGCAGATTAGCCAAGTAATGTGCACATTAACGGTTTTCGCACTTTAGCGGTAACATTAATACCAAACCTCCATGGAGTCAAAAGACTCATCTGGGAGGCAAAAACTGTTACACACAAAGCCCATCAAACCATGCTTTAAACTCATTCAATATATCTGCATTCACCAAAATGTCAGGCAAAGCATTCCACTAACAAACCATTTTCCATGCAAAGAACCTACTCCTTATGCCCCTATTTACACCCTCTTATATATGTCCCCTTGTTCTACTCCCTTCCCCCATTCTATGAAAAATTTCTTGCACATTAACCTGGTAACAACCCTTAACCAACAACTGAAATGTCTCAATCATATCCCCTCTCTTCAGAAGGCTTTGTAAACTGCATTCCCTCAATCTATCCTCATAACCCAAACAGTTATGACCTTAGTCAGTCTTCTCTGAACCCTTTCCAATATATATTCATCACCACCACCATGTAAACCAGTGGACCAAATCTATGTACAGTAATCCATATGAGGCCTTATACAATGGAACTAGAACCTCCTTATTTCTACAAGTTAAGGTTCTCGGCATCATTGCCATAATCTTATGTGATGTATTCATAACTTGTGCAATGTGATTTCTGAACTTCAGATCCTTGTCCACCACCACTTCAAGGTCTCCTATCTCCTCGACTTCCTCCAAAATTTCTCCACCACATGTATACTTTGCATCCTGTTTTTGCCTACCAAATTTCAGAACCTTACACTTGGCAACACTGAATTGATAGTTTTGTACCATTGCCATCTCAAACAATTTATTTAAGTCCTCCTCTATGGCCACCACAACATCTACTGGATTTCTCATCACTCTCTCCCCAGTTTTGCATCATCTGCAAACAGTTGTATATCACTCATTAAACCTATCCCAATATCATTAATATACAAATTAAATAACATGGGTCCCAAGACTGACCATTGCAGCTCACCATTAGTGACTTGCCTATTTTGAAATAGTGCCTTCCCCCATTCACAATTTGCCGATACCTATCTGATAGCCGTTCCCCTATCCAAGGTCACCAAATTTAGTGACTGACTTGTGGCATGGCAATCTATCAGAAGCCTTTGCAAAATCCAAGTGGTATATGCATCCTTGCAAAGATGCATATACCACTGCATATGCATTCTTCTTGTCCAATACATTCATGCTGATAAGCACAAAGAGTACCACTGTTAGCAACCAACTTTTGTATCCTATAGCTCTCCAGCCTGTCCATTACCTTAACTAACAACGCTAGACATACAGATCAGTGTACAATTTGTTGCCTTTGGCTTATCATAACCTTTGTGAAGTGGAACAATTTAGTTTTTCTTCCAGTCCTTTGGGACTTGTGCTCTTAGAAGACTCTTGTTAAGGTAGGCCAAGGCTGATGCTAACTCCTTGGAACATTCCCTTAAGACACATGTAATATGTGATCAAGTCCTATAGACTTATTGATATCTAGCTTACTTAACTCTTTATATATCTATTGCTTGCTCACAATTAAGATCTTCTCTCCTTTCATTATCTACACTTGAGATTCTGAATTCACACTTAGGATGAAGCACCGTGATGAAGTATTCACTGAAAACCTGGACTGTGTCCTCTGCAGAGGTCACCGATCTCCCATTTTCATACATTAACAGCATCTTATTATAATCATTCTTCCTTGACCTGATTTGCAACTTTTTGCTCATACTACACTTTTGTTGTCCTTACCAACTGAGTCACTCTCCTGGCCTGCTCTGTATACTATTCATGCAACTGATTATTACCATTCTTCAACTTGTTCTGCCTCCAAACTGCCTTCTTCTTCTTCTTCTTCTTCTTCTTCTTCCAGATTTCATATTTAACTCCCCTTGTTTATCCCTTTTACTCCTACTTTATTCAGCCTTTTTACCTTGTGAATATTCATACATTGATGCTGTTATATATTTCTTCATCAATTTACAAGCAGTATTTATTTTCTTAGTGCTCAATTTCTCATTCCATGCTGTAGCTTCAAGCTGTCTTCTAAGCTTATCCTAATCATCAGATTTGCACTTCCACATATATCATTTCTTCACAGAATTCTTCACATGGCTAGCCACAACCTGTATGATCATTTCATGATCACTCTCCCCAACTGGAGTGATATGCGAAATCCCACTTACATCCCATTGCCAATTACAAATATCAATTACATCCTCTGATGAAATGATCAGATCTAAAACTCTTGATCCTCACATGCCCTCCTTTACATACTGCCTGAGATAGTTGTCTCTCAAGAGCTCGAGAAATTCATTTTCCTTATTCCTAAATACTTTCTCTTCATTCCAATTATTATTATGTGACACCTCAACCTGTCCAAAAACTCATCGAGGGAGGGCACCTACTCTGCAACTCTCTGTCTCCACCACTCAAATCCATTAACTCCATTGAACCACATCATCTACATGAACACCATCTACTGCCCACCACCACCACCACTAGTATTTTCACAGACAATCACAATTATACTACCACAATTAAAATTACCCATAATAATCACCCTTTCCTTGTTCACTAACCAAAGTTGCTGATGCATCTCTTCATCACCTTTCTCCAGATTCCTTGGCCTATACAAACATTATCTCTTCCTGACAACTTCCACCTCACATCACACCACACTGCCTCAGAACCATTGACATCATTTCCCCTCTTTCATGCCTACCTTCGTGGACATTATTCCCTAGCTATCATCAGCAGCATTCCTCCCAAGTCACCCCCCCCCCTTGTCCTTTTTATTCTGATGTAGTCTTGATGTTCTTGGATTCTAATTTTAATAGAACAGCCTTGTATCAAAATAACAAAGTTGGCATGAACTGTGTTCTTGGTTAACATTAAGCAAGTAGAGATTTAAATTTGGTTTGTAGAAAAGATAGTTTCTGAAATGGTGTGATGGGGAGGTGGGGGTGCATAGATTATACTTGTGACGAAGCTATGCTATTTGGTTGTGATGCTTCTTTAACGTAAGGTATGGAAACTCTTTATACATTTAATTGCTATCTGGTTCAGGAATGATATTTATTAATGTTTTTTTTTTTTTAATTTTTATTTTATTTAAGTCTTCTTACAGAAAGGAGTCAGCAGAGCACATGTACCAAGTTTGATGTATAAGAGTTTTAATAATACTTTTCTTCTGTGATAAATGATGATGCGTGTGTGGGTGGATTATCCATTGATAAAAGAATGTTTTCAATAAACAAAAAATTGAATACCGCATGTAGAAATATGATTATTAAAATATCCACACCTTTACTACCAGACTGTTGTTAGATTCATATTCAATAGTGAATTTGACATGGAAGTGCATGGAATTTATTTTATGTAGAAATTGTAGTAATTCTGTCTCTGAATTTGATCATACTGAAAAGATATACATGAAATAAATGACTAATAATGATTATGCAATGCCGAATGGGATTTCGCAGCTCTTCAGTTTAAATGAACTGGTAATGACATTACACAAGGGTAACTATGGGTACAAAAGAGACATTCAAATGCATGTTCATGAATGCAAGAAGCATCAGGAATAAGGGTGAGGAGATTTTGGCATTAGTAAGCTAAACTTGGCAAAAAATTATAGGTATTTCTGACTCCACGTGGAGACAAAAATAACATTAATACTCAATATTGTATGCATTTTGTTCCATTCTTTTCTGATTTATTTCCTTATCTATAGATTGTTAATAGATATGTAGATGGATAAAAACAGCTAAATTGTAATTATTTATTTTTCAGAATCAAGACCTCATGATGGACTCATTCCTCCACATTTTTTGAAAGAGCTAGAGTGTGGCACAGTACAGGAAGGGAAGTCATTTCAGTTTGAATGTCAAGTAGCTGGTAACCCTTTACCTGTTGTTTCCTGGTTTAAGAATGATTGCTGCTTAGACAACTTGCCAGATTATGCTATTATATACAACAATGGACTGTGCACACTGAAAATAGAAGAAGCATATTTAGAGGACGATGCAAGATATACCTGTCGAGCAGTCAATCAAGTTGGACAAGTTGCTTGCAGTGCGAATCTTACAATCCAATGTATGTATATGCACACAATGTATAGCCATTAAATTTCCTAAAAAAAAAAAAATATATATATATATATATATTTATAAAATTAAAATTTAACTGACTAGAACCCAAGAAAGTATAACAGAAACCTGTAATAAATCACGACTAGTTTCATTGGTGTTCCGACTTCTTCAGGTGAGTAAGAAATAACATAAGACATAAAAATAACAAGGTAAAAAACATGGATCTTTTCCAGCTTAATAAAAGAAGCAGAATAGTAACAGTCATATTCGAATAAGTGACCGCGTGCTACTGTTGGCATGACTTGAATGTGTGTGACAGCTAATTTTAGTGCGCTATGGGAATCAGACAAATTGTAGCTTAGATTGTGTTCAAGTGTGAAGGGTCCAGACTATTTCTTTTGATTCTATAATTCGTCTTTCAAATTCATCCTTGTAATAGGAGAGAGAAAATGGTAAGAGGTATAACGTATGGCGACTCAATGATCCGTGGCGTTCAAGATAGGATGCGTGAGGAGTGTTTGCCAGGAGGAACAATAGAAAGGGTGACTATGGCAATTGAGAGAGGTGAAAGGGTGGATGAGATAATTGTGATGGTAGGAACAGATGACTTGAGTGGTAATGTAAGTCAGGCAGCAAGAGATATGAGATTTTTGCTTGAGGCTGTACGGAAGAAGACAGAGAGAAGAAAAATAGTGTGCGTGTTACCTAGGTATGATAATCATGAGCTGAGCAGAAGAGCGGTGATATTGAATGGTTTAACAGCGAGAATGTGTGACAAGAGAGGACTTGTATATGTGGATGCTTGGAGTGCGTTTGATGAAAGAGAGGAATTGTATGCGAGAGACCGCTTACATTTGAATGAGGAAGGACGTAGGCATCTGGAGAGATTGCTGTTCTGAACGAGTCAGTGTGTCCCAGGGAGGATGATAGCTAGGGGGGGCCTCTTGTGGGAATGGATACTTGGGAGAAGGGAGACGATGTCAGGTAACACTGAGCCCAGTGGAGTCTAGAAGGGATAATGCTGGGTATAGAAAGAATGGCATTTATATGCTTTATACCAATGCCAGGAGTATCCGGAATAAGGGAGAGGAATTGGTGGCGCAGATAGCATCAGCCTGGACAAAAATTATTGGGATCACTGAGACGTAGTTGACAGAAGGGGATATAATAACAGGAATAGAAGTCACTGGGTATGGCATTTTTAATCAGGATAGGAGGGGAAAGTATGGTGGTGGTGGGGTAATGCTTATGATAAGTGATAACCTATGTCCTCTAAGAGTGGAGGCTTTGGAAGGAAGTGAGACAAATGATTTTGAGAGCATATGGTGTGAGGTAGAGGTAGACAAGACAGGATATTTAGTGGGGTGTTGCTACAGACCCAGGAGCACAGAGGATGGGGACCAGGAGATGTTTAGACAGCTATGTTTGGCAAGTCCAAGAAGAATGATTATTATGGGAGATTTTAACTACAGCAGTATAAATTGGGGAGAGGAAGATGCATGTAGCAATAGGACAATGGAATTTCTAAAATTCTTGAGGGACAAATGTCTTAGGCAACATGTAACAGAGGAAACAAGAGGTTCAAGAGTATTTTTAGATTTGGTTATAGTATCAAAAGAGTTGATAATAACTGAGATGACATCTCTTCCACCAGTTGGAGAGAGTGACCATATGGTTTTGACGTGGATAATGAATAGACATGCAGGAGTATCAAAGAGATGGGAACTTATATGGAATTATAATGCAGGTGATTATAATAGTCTTAGACGTCAACTTCAGGAAGTTTCATGGAGGGAGGAATTGGAAGGCCGAGATATCATTAGTGTGTGGGAAATTGTGAAAGAATATTTGTTAGCAGCAATGGTAACTTGTATACCACGAGTGAAGAAGAGGACACAATTTGGACTAAAGTGGATGACAAACAATATTAAATAGGAATTGCATGCAAAAAAGAGGCTATGGAAGAGATATAAGGAGACCGGTGAAGAGAGGATGCATGAAGAATATAAGACAAAAGCCAGAAGAGTGACTACTGTGGTAAGGAAAGCGAAACTGGAATACGAGAAGAGATTGGCCCTAAGATCCAAAGAAAATCCTAGGAAATTTTTTAAATATGTGGCCAGTAGGAGGAGAAATGACTGCAGAAGAATGATATTGTGGGATACAAATGGGAATAGAGTGACTGATGCAGAGAACATAGTGGAATTGTTCAATGAACATTTTATTGGACTATTTCATCCTAGAGGAGTCAGTTTTAATGCTAGAGGGATAGGGCTGGTTCGAGGTTTAGAGATACAGGAGGAGAGTGTGTTTCAGATATTGAGTACTCTGGATGGTATTTCACCACGAGTTTTGAGAGAATGTGCTAGGGAACTGACAGTGCCTTTAACCTGGCTTTACAGTGAAAGTCTGGCATCGGCAAAGGTGCCCAGGGAATGGAAGGAAAGTAAGATAGTGCCATTGCATAAGGTTGGTAACAGACTGGAAGTGTCTAATTATAGGCTGGTCTGTGTGTCATCAGTAGTTGTTAAGATCTTAGAGAAATTAGTTAGGGACAGTATACAACATTGGGCAGATGAGGGTAATGTTATCTGTGAGAGTCAACATTAATTTGTGAAAGGGCGCTCTTGTTTTAGCAATATGCTAGCCTTTTATAATAAAGTTATAAGAACATTAGATGAGGGAAAGGCATATACTGCGATTTTCTTAGACATAGCGAAGGCATTTGACATGGTGCCACATGATAAACTGATATTTAAGTTGCAGCACATGCGTCTGGATGTCAGATTGGTCAACTGGATTCAGGATTGGCTGTCCGATAGGTATCAGAGAGTTCTGTATGGTGGAGCAGTTTCAATGAGGCAGAGGGTTACAAGTGGGGTCCCACAGAGCTCAGTACTAGGACCTATATTGTTTTAACCTTTATATCAATGACATTGCAAGGGGATATTCAGTTGTTTGCGGATGATGCGAAGCTGGGAAGGATTATTAGTAATAGTGCAGATGTGATAGCCCTGCAAGAGGATTTGAATAAGCTAGATAGATGAGCAAATGAATGGGGGTGTCGGTTTAATGCAGCAAAATGTAAGGTCTTGAGGTTTGGGAAACATCGATGGGACACTGCATACTCTGTGGGAGAGTTATACTGGAGGAAGTAGGGGAGATGAGATCTGGGGTTGATGATTGATAGAAACCTGAAATTTAGGGGACATATTGCAAAGGTGATGAAGGTAACACATAGGATTGCTGCAATAATGAGAAGGATGCTGACCTACAGAGATAAAACAGTTATCATTCCGTTGTATAAGTCTCTGATCAGACCACACCTGGACCATTGTTCTAAAATTTGGTCCACAGGATTTCAAGGGGATAAATTAACTGTGGAAAGGATACAAAGACGGATGACAAAGATGGTTTTAGGACTGTAAAAGGATAGTTATGAGGATCGGCTGAGGGAATGTGGACTGCAGAGTTTGGTGGATAGAAGAAGGAAAGGTGATACGATTGAGATTTTTAAACTGTTGAGAGGTGGTTACAGAGTTGACACTGGGGAGTTCTTTCGCTTGGTTGAACAGTGGGAAGGAGTGATGACAAGAGACCATCCCTGGAAGTTACGAAAGGAAACTGTGAGCAAGAGGGTGAGGAGTGGTTTCTTTTCATGGAGGGTGGTTGAACCATGGAATGCATTTCCTGATGGAGTGGTGAGAGCAAGAATGGTCAATGAGTTTAAGGAGTGGTTATGATAGACTTTGTGTTTCTTAGGGGGGATCTCCCCTCGATGAGTCTTGACAGACTTTATGTTCTTAGGAAGGACCTCCCATGATGAGTCTTTTGACTCCATGGAGGCCTGAATAATAATACTAATAATAATATATATAAATTGGTTGTGCGGTCCCAATCAACTTAGTGTGGCCGTTCTTCGACGTTAGAGTTTGCGGAGAAGAGAACATGACTGGAAAGGGCGAAGGATCGTGTTCTACTGTAGGAGATGTAACGTCTATGTTCCTCAAGACGAAGTGAAACAGATTTATCTGTCTGGCCAAAATAAGGTCGACCACAGTCGCACATAACTTTATAAACACCAGGAAAATGCAGTTGGTTGTGTTTTGGTTTTGGTCGACTCAGAAAAGAACAAAGTTTTGGCAGAGTAGTATAGTCGATCTTTATGTTGAATTTCTTCATAATCCTAGATAGTTTTGGGGTAAGAGAGCTGATAAATGGTAACCGTATATGAGTGATAGGGTTGGATTCATCTTCTTGTCGAGGTTGTTGGCATGGTCTCAAACGTTTAGTGATGTTATGAGATGAATATCCATTATTTAAGAAGGTGTTTTTCAGGAAGTTTAGCTCTGTTTGAAGGTCTTCTTCTGTGGAATTGAGACATCTTGCTCGATGGGCAAGAGTGGAGATGGGCAGTTTCTGAGGAGGGAAGTGATGAGAAGAGCCATGCAAATATCTGTCAGTGTGGGTGGTTTTTCGAAAAATTGAAAATTTAAGACAGTCAGGTAATCTACTGATCTTTAGATCCAAGAAGGGGAGAATGCCGTTAATCTCTAGTTCTGATGTGAATTTAATGTTCTGATGTTCATTATTTAAATGGTTTAGGAAGTTTTGAAGTTCCTCTAAACCATGTTCCCAGATAAGGAAGACGTCATCAATGTAGCGTAACCACAGTTTAGGTTTTAAAGTAGCTATAGAAATAGCTATCTCTTCAAAATCTTCTAAAAAAATGTTAGATAAGACTGAGGATAGAGGGCTGCCCATAGCTAACCCACTAGTGTTTGTTTATATATTTTATCTTCATAGCAGAAATAGCTGGAATTGATGCAGTGAGTTAGAAGAGCAAATTTTTTTTAGAAACCTTGACCTTAAGAAGAGTCAGAACTTCATCTGTAGGTACATTCCTAAAAAGAGACACGATGTCAAAACTCACCATTCTGTCAGAGTCTATGAGATTTAATTTTTTTATTTTTGAGATGAAATCTTCAGAGTTTTTGATGAAGGAGGAAGAATTGCCAACTAGATGTGTTAAAGAAGCTGCAAGATATTTAGACAGATTGTACATAGGTGAGTCAGTACCTTCCACAATAGGTCTTAAAGGAGTGTCAGCCTTGTGGATCTTAGGCAGGCCATACAAACGAGGAATGAGAGAGATGGAGAGAGCGTTGAGATAGTCTTGTGTGTCTAGGAAGTTCAGAAGTTGATTTCAGAAGATTGTTTGTACAGTTATGAAGTTTTCTTGTGGGATCACTTTCTAGAATAGAATAGATATCAGAACTTAATAAGTTGTTATCTTTGAACGATAGTCAGATTTGTCTAAGATTACAGTTGCATTCCCTTTATCAGCAGGTAAGATAATAATGTCATTGTTGTTATGAAGCTGGTGTATTGCTTTTCTTTCTGTCGGAGATAGATTATCTATAGGACGACGACTTTTATTTATGGTAAAGATGGCATCGATCCTAAGTAGATTCGCAGTTTGTTTTGGTAACTGTTCAGCTGCCTTTTCAACTTTTGTAAGAAACAGTTCTTTAGGAATGGAGAAGGAATGAAGTTAAGAACTTTTGAGAGCACACTAAGTTCTTCAGGAGAAAGTGTGTGTGTGTGTATGAGGATTTGTTAATCACAACATTGTTTTAATTTTGTAAATTGATATGGGGTTGGCAAGTTTGCTCCTGTTTAAGTTGGTTGAATTTTCTGATAAGAATTAATTTGTTGGAGAGTTGCGATCTAGAAGCACGGAGAGAGCTCATCTAGGACCTGTTATCTAAAGATGAACTTAAGTTATTTTCAAAAGAATCTCTTTTACAAAACAAAGAAGCTAACGTGGACTTGGTATCTGCGATTCCTTCATTTAATAAATTAAGTTTTGCCTTGTGGTAGATATTATAAGCATGTTTAGTGTGAATCGATACTTTGAACTCTAAAGACTTTGGGATGACAGAGTGAAATTTGCATCTTTTCAGAAAAACCAACCTATTAATGAAAAGTCCAATTTTTACCAGAGTTTTTTCATAATCTTTGATATGATGTACATTAACCTTGTCAGAAGGTAGATATATATTGTTGTAATTAAGATTGACTCGGGATGTATACATTTATAAAATTAAAATCTAACTGACTAGAACCCGAGAAAGTATAACAAAAACCTTTAATAAATTACGACTAGTTTCATCGGTGTTCCGACTTCTTCAGGTGAGTAAGAAATAAAAATAAATAAATAAATAAATAAATATATCCTCTTCTAACTTACTGCATCAATTCCGTTTATTTCTGCTATGAAGATAAAATATATAAACAAACTAGTGGGTTAGCTATGGGCAACCCTCTATCCCCAGTCTTAGCTAACATTATTTTTAGAAGATTTTGAAGAGAGAGCTATTTCTATAACTACTTTAAAACCTAAACTGTGGTTACGCTACATTGATGACGTCTTCCTTATCTGGGAACATGGTTTAGAGGAACTTCAAAACTTCCTAAACCATTTAAATAATCAACATCAGAACATTAAATTCACATCAGAACTAGAGATTAACGGCATTCTCCCCTTCTTGGATCTAAAGATCAGTAGATTACCTGACTGTCTTAAATTTTCAATTTTTCGAAAAACCACCCACACTGATAGATATTTGCATGGCTTTTCTCATCACTTCCCTCCTCAGAAACTGCCCATCTCCACTCTTGCCCATCGAGCAAGATGTCTCAATTCCACAGAAGAAGACCTTCAAACAGAGCTAAACTTCCTGAAAAACACCTTCTTAAATAATGGATATTCATCTCATAACATCACTAAACGTTTGAGACCATGCCAACAACCTCGACAAGAAGATGAATCCAACCCTATCACTCATATACGGTTACCATTTATCAGCTCTCTTACCCCAAAACTATCTAGGATTATGAAGAAATTCAACATAAAGATCGACTATACTACTCTGCCAAAACTTTGTTCTTTTCTGAGTCGACCAAAACCAAAACACAACCAACTGCATTTTCCTGGTGTTTATAAAGTTATGTGCGACTGTGGTCGACCTTATTTTGGCCAGACAGATAAATCTGTTTCACTTCGTCTTGAGGAACATAGACGTGACATCTCCTACAGTAGAACACGATCCATCGCCCTTTCCAGTCATGTTCTCTTCTCCGCAAACTCTAACGTCGAAGAACAGCCACACTAAGTTGATTGGGACCACACAACCAATTTATATATATATACAAGGATGAATTTGAAAGATGAATTATAGAATCAAAAGAAATAGTCTGGACCCTTCACACTTGAACCACAATCTAAGCTACAATTTGCTTGATTCCCATAGTGCAGTAATCCAATACTGGCGCTCTAAAATTAGCTATCACACACACATTCAACTTATGCCAACAGTAGGACGCGGACACCTATTCAAATATGACTGTTTCTATTCTGCTTCTTTTTATTAAGCTGGAAAGTCCATGTTTTTTTACCTTGTTATTTTTATAAGTCTTATGTTATTTCTTACTCACCTGAAGAAGTCGGAACGCCAATGAAACTAGTCGTGATTTATTAAAGGTTTTTGTTATACTTTCTCGGGTTCTAGTCAGTTAAATTTTAATTTTATAAATGTATACATCCCGAGTCAATCCTACTTACAACAATATATATATATGTGTGTGTGTGTGTGTGTGCGTTAAAGATGCCAAGCTATTTTATTTTAAACCCAGTTTTTATTCCATTTCCCAAGTAAACAAACAGACAAATATAAGTCAAGTTTGCACCTGCACGTAGTGCAAGTGCAAACTTGACTGACCCATAAACTTTGTACTACTTTGCGGGTCTAACTGACCCGTAAAGTAGTACAAGTCTAGGCAACTCGTGGTAAAGGTGGAATAAGCTCTGATCACTATTCTTAATATATATACCCTTAATGCAAAGCCCATCTCCTTTAGGAGATGTATGATGCTGTGCATTAAAGGCAAGGGGGCCACTTCCCAGACCGGTTTTGACCTTTATTGAGGTCTCATCAGTGGGAGCCAGGCTTAGAAATACTAAGGTTAAGTAATACAGAGTTTATAAGTATTAAAGTTTATAAGTTTATAAGTATGGTAAAGTTTATAAGTATGGTAAAATACTTATAAACTCTGTATTACTTAACCTTAGTATTTTTATGATACTGATGAGACCTCAATATAGGTCGAAACTGGTCTGGGTAGTGGTCCCCCTTGCCTTTAATGCATAGCATCATACACCTCCTAAAGTAGATGGGCTTTGCATTAAGGGTAAATATTAAGAATAGTGATCAGAGCTTATTCCACCTTTACCACGAGTTGCCTAGACTTGTACTACTTTACGGGTCACTTAGACTTGCTCTACGTGCAGGCACAAACTCGACTTATATTTGTCTGTTTGCTTACTTGGGAAATGGAGTAAAAACCAGGTTTAAAATAAAATAGCTTGGCATCTTTAACATATTTTATACCTAAGGTAAAAAACATCCTACATATATATATATGTGTGTGTGTGTGTGTGTGTGTGTGTGTGTGTGTGTGTGTGTGTGTGTGTGTGTGTGTGTATATATATTATATGTATGTATGTATACCATATTTTTCTGTGTATAAGATGAACCCAAAATTAAGAAATCAATATTTTTAACATCTCCACTGTCTAATCATACATGCAGTGGGAGGAGGTCCAAACTGTCTCTCTGAAGCTTTATTTTCATGTTCTTTTGTGTAATTGATGACTTTTAACTTGAATTTTGAAGAATATACAATTGTTTTTTATTTTTGGACATTTTTATGGGCTAGTGCTCAAAATATTGTTAATACATTAAATTACCCTACTGGTTCTTTGTCAGCTGCCTGTTCTAATGACTCAGAAAATGCTTTCAGAGTTCTGATTGGTTTATTCAGAATGACATCAATCAACAGAGTAAACAAAGGCTAGTGATTGGTGGAAACCTGTTCACAGAGACAAGGTACTGACAGTTTCGCCACAGCAACCGCGGGTCTCTCAGTCGGTTACCCCCCCCCCCCCCGTGTATAAGATGACCCCCAATTTTTGGTCTAAAAATTTTAGAATTTTAGGCATCAATTATAGTTGTTAAAATCTTAAAATATAAGTGGTCTCTAAAAATTAATACATTGAAATAATCTTTTCGTGTTATTATTTGCTAAGGGTGATTTGCAGAGTTTGAGATTCACAGATGTGAAAGAGGGAGATTACATTTTGTATTAAATTAAATAATTAAATCATAATATAATTTATATTAAATAAATAAATTATATTACATTTAATTATATAAATTAAATTTTGTATTTTGTTAATGCACATTGCAATAGTATACAGGAAAACATCCACTGTAGTCTACAGAAGAAAGATATCACCGTGGAAGATAATTAGAGTGGTTGTTAGTTTTATGGTTAATGGGCACATGGAAAGCACTATATTACAATGGATGTAAACTGAAGACAAAATTATTTACATGTAATGTGTGATGGTTTCATTGTAGGAGGCAGATAAAAGTGGATGAAAGAAGGGAGCAGTATAAATGATATTAGAGATTGATGACAACTGAAAAATGAATTGAGGAGTGTTCAGAGGGTGATTATGATTGGAGAGGAGACTGAAGAGTGGGAGTGGTGTAGAATACTGGGAGTTGCAAGTATGCTTGTATAGGGAACATTGCAGAGTGTTACTGAATGTAGGAAATGGTTATGTTGGTTGGCACAAATGAGGCATCAATTTTAGTTGTCAAAATCTTAAAATATAAGTGGTCCAAGAGGGAAAATATGAAAGGGTTTGCTTTTGAGAGAGAGAGAGAGACTACAGGGATGACTTTAAATGGTGCAAAATGAATGTTTTGAGTACTGGTAGAGATGAAAAATGGCTGGATTTCCATGTCTCTTTTTTTTATTCCTGTCATTTTACACTCCACTTTCTCAGTCAACTCACTTGCTCCTCTCAGTTGACAGTCACTTAGAACAGACTGATTATCAATGCTACAAACTCCTCATCCTTATTTCTAATACTGCAGGCATTATTTACATAAATTCTATAACTTTCATATTGTTGAAGAAACTAGAGTAGCTATTTCTTTTCAGAATGAAGAATCAAAAAGATATCAATCACACTATGTGGGGGGAAATAGAAGTGAGCATGATACATTATTTACTTGTTTATAGATGTAAAATGCTAAAGAGATCATAGTTATAGTTAGGCAATTTAATTATCATACAAGAGTAATAAATTATGGGAGCTTTAAAAAATGATGCACGTGACCATTGTAAGGGTACTTTAATAAAATCAAACTATCAACATACAGATATTTTAGTCTGTGTATTGCAAACCATCTTCAGCATAATGAACAATGAAAAATACAATACATTGAAACTATATGCATACTACACACAGTGTTTATCTTTTTATCTGCAGTTGCAAGGATTTCAGGTTATAAACTGTTTCAATTTCACTATTAGTAACCCCCCCCCCCCAAAAAAAAATATATATATATATATATTCTACAGCTGCTAATAACAATTTCCCACATATAATGTCATTGAGATTTGAGGTTTTGGTCAGGTTGATGTGAAAGAACCTCTGAGAGGCATTTGAATTTGAAGATGCTTCTGTGTAGTAACTTTGTAAAGAGATGTATAAAGAGAAAACATCCAAGAAAAATAAATACAGTATAAGTAATATAATACAAAACAGGCAAACATACCTTCATCTATGTAAACAACCTGATTTATTCCTGTAAATTTCATGAAGTTTTACAAATAAGTTATAGCACAATTACTAGTAAAATAAAAATATAACACAATTGCTACAAATATCTCAACAAAATAAAGCAAAAATTCAAACTCATTTTGTTCTCAACTAATAGGTCAGTCACAATGCATCATAAAGAAAAGGAACTTACTCTATAGCATAATATGTTAGATAATCAAAGTGATATTCCAGTGAGTTAACTGTATAATTGTTGCATGAGCACAGGAGTAAAAGATCAGAATGAGAAAAGTATACTGTATTATAATAATCTGCTCTATATGCTGCCCAAGCAGTGAATAGAGACAATTCCTTAATTCTAGCTATTGCCACAATTCAGAGAAGTCATGAAGGAAATATAAAGAGAAAAATGTGCATGTGTCAGAAGCATACACAAATGATGTTCTATGTGCACCTCCCAACCCTAATTTTGACACTGAGTAAACTTGCACCATGCATGTTACAACACCAGGCGATGGAAGTAACTATGTCATTATCTGCTACTACATTATATTAGTGTCTCTCTGGTAATGGTTGGTGTCACCTCATTTTGTGAAAACTGGACTATTTTAAAAAATTCCGATTATAGTGATTTTCTTTTATGATTGTGAGTGAGAAAAACATAAAGTTTTGAAATTGTAAACAAAAAATAAAACATCATTATAGACTGCCATGGTAATAACTGTCACCGAAAGTTAAAATGCTTATGACTAGTTAAATGCCTCTAAACCAAAGAAGATTCAGAAAGAGAACTGATCGAATCACATTTCATGACTAAATAAGAAGCTGATAGACTTTGTCCCAATGGTACAAGACTTTCTTACTTTAGCAATTATTCTATAAGCTGTTATAATAACTCAATGATTAACTCATCAGAAGATGAGTTGACTTCATTTGCTCAAGACATATTTATCAGGTGCCAGAACACGGAGCAAGAATGGAGGTTTGTGTCAGCTGGCAAGCATTGAATTTAAAGAATACACATCCTATGTTAATGACTTTGGATCAGATTTCCAAAATGTTACGTGATTTGGATTCTATTGTGGTCAGATGCTGCAGGTCAATTGTGTTCAGAATAACAATAAAACAATGCCAGTTAAATGGAATTCATTCAAGTGCCATCTCCTATCTAGGAGGTTGACTACCATGATGTGACTCATGGTTAACTATGGGCATTACAACATGTAGTGAGGACCCTATCTCTTCCACATATTGTTGTAAGTATTCATGGCCGTAAATCCATGCATGTTCACAGGACTGGTTCGCCTGTTCTAGCCTCGCCTCACCTTTATATGAGAGTCCGCCTCACCTTTATATGAGACCAGCTAAATCAACTTTAGTCGAAAGAGACCAGATAAAGGTTCTTCACATCATGGTTGGGAATTGAACCAGGTTTTTCTGACCAAAAGCTTTTGTCTATACTGACTGAATTACGGAGGCTCTTAAATGGAATCACTTTTCCTTGATTCTAATTTGTATCATAACCATTCATGAATCTCAAGGAGGAACTCCCAATTTGGTTGTGTATGAATATGAAAAAAACCACAAGCAGTTATTAGTTTATGTTGCCTTGTCTAGAGTAACTGATATAAATGGACTCTACATCATTTCTCCTACCAGTGACAAGACCTTTTCATCACACATTGGAAAATGAACAATTGATGGTGCTTCTCCAAAAGGTTAGCAAGTAATCCATTATGAATTACATGACTCTCTACTCGAGTTTGTCAAAGACAGAAAAGCGTATTCGTTCTTTCTCTTAATGGTCAGTCTTCCAGCTCATTCAGAAGATCTCACAGACATAGTTACTCAGCTTTTCTAGATGTTATCTGAAAATTGGCTAAATAACAGTGAGTGTATTAGCATGCATAGCTCCTATAGTGTCATGCAAATAAGGCAAGATTGTCAACAAGCCAGTGTAGCTACAGTACACCATAACAAGAATAATGCACGTATTATTATTCCTCATCTCAATATTATTATTATTATATAGATATCTCCATGGAATCAAAAGACTCATCGTGGGAATCCATTATTCACACAATAACTGTCATACTGCTCCATAAACTCATTCACTGATGAAACACTCATACCCACCTCTGACAACCCATTCCACCAATTCACCACCCTGCAAGCAAAAAAATCTACTCCTAACTCCCTTGCTGACTACATTCTTACACAACTTCCACTGGTTACTCCTTGTTTTCTCCCTTCTTGCCATGTACTGAAAAAAAAGGTCTTGAGTGTCATTTCTATAGAAGTATTTAAATTACAATAACTCAAATGCTATTATCATGTCTCTTCTTTTTTGCCTATCAGCTAATTTTTGATGCCTATAGACCATCTATATATTCTCATAGGGAGCATTCACCTGCCACAATCTCTGTCATTTGCCTCTGGATCCTCTCTGCCACTTCTTCATCCTTATGAAATCTGTGAGTCCAAATCCGTGTGCAGTATCCAGATAAGCCTTTTATAGGAGAAATAGTAACCTCTCTATCCCTTCAACAACCACATCGTTCACTTCATCTGACGTGCTGTTTTGGTTACCTTTGCAATATGCCCTTTAGACTTCAACTCCCTGTTCACAATCACTCCCAAGTCCCTGACCTCATCAGTTTCTTGCAGTTCAGTTCCTTCAGCATAGTGCAAGGAAGGTGACCTATATATAGGTCACTCTTCTTGCCTGTGTCTTATACAGATCATGACATGCTGATTACCATTTTCTTTTTAATCCCTTTGCAACCGTTAATAAAGCTATTCATTCATCTAACTCCTACCTGATTCATCCTTCTGACTCTCGGTATACATTCCGATACTGATGTCTTCAAACACTCTTGATGACCTCTCATGCATCACCAACATCTCTCTCCTCCACATTCTTATGCCATTGCTCTGCTTAAAGCATACTCCTTAGCTAGTCATAATCAACTTTTTTTTAATTTCACATATATCCCTTCTTAACAAAAAATTCTGTTAAGAAGGGATAAGGGAATGAAAATGTCTGGCAATCTCCCAGGTCAGTAGTATACGATCAGTTTTTCCAAGCAGAGGCAGCATATCTAGATTGTTAATGTTAAGTTGCCTGATGCAATGACCAGATCCTGCACTCTTGAACCTCATATTCTCTCTGTTCCTCAGGTAAGTATCTCTCAGCAGCTGTATAAATTCCATTTCCTTCCCTGCCTGTGACCATTTCTCCTCCCAATCTGTGTCCCCTTAGTTGAAATCCTCGATAATAATTACTCGACCTGTATTCATCATGCTAATTTGCAAGTGCATGTCATTTACATTCTCCCTTATACCCCCTGGATTATAGCAGCAACCAATTATATTAGTCCTGTTGGCCTCTATCTCATATGAGATGACCTCAAATGTGAATTACCCTTGGAATCCCTGCCCTCTTGATGTACTTCTATTCTTTTTAGCTTTAAGTCCTCTGCTATCATGCAGAGGACTTAAATACAAAACCCCTTCCTCAATCTTGTTCCTTCTGTCCTCTCTGAATACATAATATCCCTTATTTCTGTTGGGACGAAGTTAGTTTGTTGAAATCCAGTTTTATATTTACAATTTATAATAAGAATGATTACAAAATTTTGCAGAAAGTTCTGACTGCATGGATCAAACTATTTAAATTTAAACCTTAAATGCTAATAGTTCAAATCATGCACTAGAAACAGGATTGTGCTGTCAACCTAACACAGCATTAATGGAAGTCATTTGTACATGCCAAGAGATACATTTTGTTTAAAGCTTCCATTACATTATTTAGTTATTGAAGAAAAATTAATTAAAAAATGAAGGAATAGACCTGCACTTATATGTGATAATATAGCTAGAAAAATATAAAAGTAAAATAATAATAATAATAATCAAAATTTTAAAAACAGTTTGTTGTAATCACCCCCCCCCTAAAAAAAAGACATTTCACATACCTCGAGGTATGCATGCCACACTTTGGGAAACACTGCTCTAGATAAATTTTGTTTATCACTCTTGTTCGTTTATTCACTCATAATAGTACTCTAGCTACATAAACATTAAAACTTATGAAAGTGTATGAATACAGATACTCATCACACCTATGTCGATAGTAAGGATGGTGCCCGCATGCAATGTATAGGCTGTCTGCCTTGTAGATGATCACTTTTAGCAAAAATAATTTGTATAAGTTCAATTTACATAAGTCTAATTTCCATAAGTCAGAAATTGCCTTGCCTGTGTGTATGTGTATAATAAATATATAGAAGGAGGAGTATTACTAATGATAGCATACAACTTAAGTCCAGTTAGAGTGAAAACACAAGAAAACAACGATGGTAATAACGTCCCATGTAGCAGTGGATTTGAGGCTATCTGGTGTGAAATGGAGGCTAAGAAAATGAAATATAGGGTAGGGTGTTGCTACAGACCTGGCAGCTCAGTTGCAGGAGATGCCAGGTCTTCATTATGGGTGACTTTAATCTTCCAAACATTTATTGGATAGAAGAGAAATCTTGTGATAAGAAAGAAGAGAAATTTATTGAATTGTTGCAAGACAACTGTTTCAAGCAGCATCTAAAAGTAGGAAAACTCGAGGTCAAAGAGGTTAGATTTGTTCATAATGTCAAAAGTGGTCTATGTTAAGAATATGGCTATTTTATCACCAGTTGGTGACAGTGATCATGCTGTGCTTTCTTGGGAATTATCTAATTATATTGATGTTCCCATTAGAACAGATTACATGCTGAACTACAAATCTGGAAATTATGATCAACTTAGGAGAATACTTTCTTTGATCCCATGGTATCAGTTACTGAATGGAAAAATGTCAGCAATGCATGGAAATCTTTTGAAAAAGTGCTTAAATGAGGTGGTATCTGAATGGATCCCTGTGTTTGAAGAATAAATAGGTTGGGAGTGAAATAGATGTGCAACCTTACTAAGCAAGAGATCCACAAGAAGAAGATGAAGTGGAAAGAATATCATGAGAATAAGAGCAAGAGGAGGTATGAAGTATATAAAGCTCAGGCTAGCAAGAACCACCACCACTAGTATTTTTGTGGAAAGCTATATCTCAGTGTGAAAAGCAATTGGCTATGCAAGCTAAAGGCAGTCCAAAAGAATTTTATCATTATGCTGCAAGCAAAAAAAAGAATGAATGTAGAAGAATAACTTTGTTGAATGCATATGGTGCTCAAGAGTCAGAAGCTAATGAGATTGTTCAATTAATGAGTGTTCACTTTGCTAAGGTATATGCTGGCCTGGTTGGCCAAGTGGTCAGTATATCTATTCTCCAGCCAAAAGGCTGTGGGTTCGAATCTCGCCATGGGCATGAATGTTTGCAATTGTTTGTGAAAATACTAGTGGTGGTGGTGGTTGGCCATGGATGGTGTTGGTGTAGTTGCAGTTCATTGTAGTTGGTGAATTGAGTGGTGGAGACAGAGAGTTATAGAGTAAATTAGTTATAGATAATTCGCTCTTAAGGTGGGATTGAGAACTTCTTCTTGGACTCACCAACTTACAATGCGTCTAAATATCTCACCTTTTCCTTAAGCCTAACAGGAAAATCCTCTTCTTGTATAAAAAATTCAGCTGACTTCATTTTGACGATAAATAACCTCAAACTAAGAAAATCTTTGCCTTACTCTCCCACTGTGTCAATTCAGGTTACTTTAGATTCGAAGACAAGATATTTAAACAAAACTCAGGATTAGCTTTGGGCAGCCCGCTCTCCCCGGTATTAGCAAATATTTTTCTTGAAGATTTTGAAGAAAATGCAATTAGATCGTCTACACTACAACCTAAAATCTGGCTGCGTTTTATGGATGATGTTTTCTTCATTTGGGAGCACGGCCTAGATAACCTTAACATTTTTCTGGATCATCTCAACCACTTTTACCACAAGATTAAATTCTGTGAATTAGAGACCAACAACTGTCTCGTTTTTTTAGACTGCAAACTTACAAGATGCTCTGACAATATCAAAATCTCCATCTTCAGAAAGCCTACACATACGGACAGATACCTTCATGCATCCTCCCATCACTACCCTCCACAGAAATTTGGCATTATATCCACCCTGGCACATTGAGCCAGCCATTATTATCAGATGAGATAGAACTTCAAAATGAACTTAATTTTCTAAAAAGGACCTTTCTCAAAAATGGTTTCTCTCTAAAAAATATTGAAAAATTTCTTTTCCGCCATCGTCAACCTACTACAGAAGACTCTTCCTCCCCAAGAGCATATATTTCTTTGCCTTTTATCAGTTTCCTCTCTCCCAAACTGGCTAAAATTCTTAAGGAATTCAACATCAAAACATGTTTCACTACTTTTCCTAAACTCTGTTCCATCCTCAGTTGACCTAAAGAAAAACATCATTTCCTTCAGTACCCAGGAGTTTACAAGATTATGTGTAATTGTGGAAACCTTACTACGTTCAAATGGATAAATCTATCCTTTTCCATGTTGAGGAACATCAAAGAGATATTTCCTACAACAGAACCTGAGCTAGCTCTCTCCAGCCATGTCCTATTCTCTATAAACTCTACCAAAGGCCGCCAACATCTTATAGACTGGTTTCAAACTTCAAACATATATAAGTGTTATAATGAACTTGAGAGATGCATTCACGAATCTAAAGAAATTTCACTTGGTTCAACCCACCTGAATAATAGCCTCAGCTACAATTTATCTGATATGCACATTTCTACTGTTCAGTACTGGCGTTCTCGTGATATCCCTGGCACACAGTTATTTACAGCCTGGAACTGTAGCACGTAATGCAGTTTAAACTATACCACAGTTTGATCTGTTGTCATTATTATGTAATGTTTCTGTAGTTTTTTGTGTATATAATTCTTTATAGTTAGACAACTGAAAAAGTTGTTCATCAACGAAACTAGTAGTGTTCATATTAAACCCCATTCTTTATTATTCTCGGTGTTTAGTCATTCAAACCTTATTAATTTCCATATCATTTTCACCGAATAAATGAATTCGAATATATACCATATTTTTCTGAACATAAGACGCACCTTGTACATAGAAAAATCAACTTAAAATTGGGGTGCATCTTATGGTTCGAAGGTAACATCAAAATCCGAATCATTACACTGTACCGAAGCTGTTAGCGAAATTCAATTACTGGCACAATATGTTAATAAAATTAGTAAGTATGCCACTGAAGGTAGGTACGTAAGTTCTCTTGCTGCATGTGGGTGAATCACCGATTTAGAGTGTCAATAATCATTAATGTGTAAACATATGTGCTTTTGTACAGTTCATTTGAATTATTTTTTATAAGTTCGTTAAAATTTTTATCTTAAAATTAGAATATATAAGTGTAAAACAAAAAAGACTTTCATATAATGTGAGTTATAAATTAAATGTGATAAATTATGCAAAATAATATGGAAACAGAGCAGCAGAAAGACATTTTGTCCACCACCAACAGAAAAAATGGTTCACGAGTGGAGAAAACAAGAGGAACAATTAAAACTGCTATGTTAACACAAGAAAACATTCCGTTCGCACCTAGAAAAATGGCCAGAATTATTAAGTACAAATGAAAAATTGAGTAACAAATCATCGAAACATGGGAATATTTGTTGCTACAAAAATGATAATTTTTGAAGTGAAACGATGGGCAACTGCTATTGGAATTTTAGATTTTACTGGATCACCGTCTTGGTGCTTTAAATTTATGAAAAGATATGGGTTATGCATGCAGACAAAACCACTCTAGCCCAAAAAATGCCAGCTGACTATGAAGCTAAAATTATAGAATTCCATGCAATTGTCATATCAGCAAGAAGGAATTTTAACTTTGAGCTTAATCAAATTGCAAACATGGATGAATTGCCTCTAAATTTTGATGTTCCTTCAAACTGGACAGTATAATCAAAAGGCACCAAATCAATAGTGATCAAAACAACAGAGCATGAAAAAACTCACTACACTGTAGTTTTAGCTTGTTTTGCAGAAGGAACAAAACTACCTCCCTCCATTATCTTAATCTTCAAGAGAAAAACGTTACTGAGAGATGAAATTCCTCGTGGCATTATTATCCATGTTCAAGATAAAGGCGGGATGGATGAAACAGGAATGAAATTATGGATACAAAAGATGTGGGCAAAACGTCCAGGTGCATTGTTTAAAAAGCCTGCGATGTTAGTGTGGGATCAATTCAGAGTGCATAAAACAGAATCCACCAAGAAGCTTCTAAAAGAAATGAATACAGAATTAGCTGTCATTCCTGGAGGCCTTAAAAGTCACTTACAACCCTTGGATGGATCTGTTAATAAACCATTCAAAAATTTTTTGCAGTAAGAGTGGAACAAATGGATGGCAAAGCCAAATCACGATGTTACAGCAACAGGATGTATGAAATGGCCAACAATTTCAGAAGTATGTACCTGAGTGAAAAATTCATGGGAAGCTGTGAAAGAAGAGACGATTATAAAGTCATTTAAAAAATGCGGGATAAGTAATATGATGGATGGTACCGAAGATGATGCAGTTTTTGAAGGGGAGTGACAACAGTAGTTCAGGCGAAAGTAATATGAACTGTGACATTAACGAGACCAGTGATAGTACCGAGAGTGAAGATGAACTGAATATTGCTGATACAAATGATTGTAACAATAAATATAAATTAAATAAGAATTTGTAAATATCTTTATATAATAAAATATTTTTTTCTAAAAATCGTCTGATAAATTTGGGCTGCGTCTTATCATCCGAAAAATACGGTATATATATTTCACTGCAAAATAAGTGCCTTATGTATTGAGCATATGAGATCACTGTCTTATATGCAAAGAGTTAAGGCACTTATTTTGCAGTAATATACATGTCTATGTTTGAGAAATTTTCACAACTAAAAACATCGAATTAAAACAGATTTTTTTTTTATATTAGTTGTTTATTTAGAAACTAATATACAACTAGTTTTTCTCACACTAAAACTGGTGGCTTCATCAGGGTTTTTGAATAAAGCACTGTGAAATTTTTGTTCTTTATTTAAAGCCTTGTTGTGGCCACTAGTTTTAGTTTTAGCAAAAACTAGTCAGTATTAGTTTCTAAATAATTAATATTAAAGAATATTATTATTATTATTATGTCACTCTCCAGGGAGTCCAAAGACTAATCATTGCACCACAATTCTCTGTCTCCACCACTCAATTCTCACAACTAAATTAAAACAGATTTTTTTTTTTATATTAGTTGTTTATTTAGAAACTAATATACAACTAGTTTTTCTCACACTAAAACTGGTGGCTTCATCAGGGTTTTTGAATAAAGCACTGTGAAATTTTTGTTATTTATTTAAAGCCTTGTTGTGGCCACTAGTTTTAGTTTTAGCAAAAACTAGTCAGTATTCGTTTCTAAATAATTAATATTAAAGAATATTATTATTATTATTATGTCACCCTCCAGGGAGTCCAAAGACTGATTGTTGCACCACAATTCTCTGTCTCCACCACTCAATCCACCAACTACAACAAACTGCAACTGTCATTATCATCACCTACACCAACGCCATCTTCTGCCCACCACCACTAGTATTTTCACAGACAATCGCAAACATCAAACATCCATACCCATGGCAGGATTCGAACCCACAGCTTTTTGACTGGAGAATAGATACACTAACCACTCGACCAACCAGGCAGGCAGGCTAAACATAGCTCGAAAAACACTCTGATGAGATTTGAACTTTGGTTCTATCAGTTAGCGAACGTGCGTCACTGATGCTATGCCACTGAGGTTCATATCTGTTTTAATCCTAGAATATGAATTTATTACTTCATTATATAATAAAGTAATAAAAATAAATTTTCTCTCTCTCTCTCTCTCTCTCTCTCTCTCTCAGCTTTGGAACCAGTTGAACAGCCAAAATTTATTATTCCTCTCTCAAATGTGATGGCAAGAGCTGGTCAGAAGTTAAGGTTAGAATGCAGAATTAAAGCTCATCCTGAGCCTGAAGTTTCTTGGTTGCACAACAACAGGTCACTAAAAGAGACGAGAGACATAAAGGTATTTACTTTTGTGTATTGATATTTTTGATATTTTATATATAGCAGTTTTTCTAATTATAGCAAATGAATATATGATGCAATTCTTTGTTTCTGCTTATGATTAGGTTTATATTTGAAGATGTTAAACCCTCCTACTACAAATGAACTATTCTGACTAAACTAATAATAATTTAATCTGAAGCAAATTAATTCAGAAACTAAGAAAATTTTCCACAGTTTCCGGTCATTTTATCATCATCATCAAATTCCTGCCATGTACCCTCAAGGGGTGTACAGGATATGATAGTACTACATGAAAAAAATTACATCATTATTAATTTCCTATCTACAATTTTCCTCCAAATCAGTCTGTTACTTGTCAAGACTCCAACATTATCAGATCTTATATTTCTATCGTCTAAAGCACTTTGTACCGTATCAATCCACCTATATCTTGGTCTTCCTCTGGGTCGTTTTGCTGCCAACCTGGCAGAGAACACTTGTTTTGCTAATCTTTCCTCGCCCATTCTATTTAAGTGACCATACCACCTGAGATTAGCTCTGCTAACACATTCCTGGATGCTGGCAATGTCAAGTTCTTTCCTAATATCCTAATTTTTAATATGATATTGCCATTGATGCCATCTGTTCATGCCTATAATCTTTCTCAGGACTCTCATATCTGTGGTCTCTAGTCTTTGGTCAAGTGTTTTTACTTCTGACCCAGCTCTCAGATCCATAAGTTAAAACTGGTTTGAACACTGTCTTGTATACAGCTAATTTAGTGTTCCGACTAATTTTAGTATGTGTAATATTTGGATAAAGCAGTCATATTGCTCAAAAGAGAAAAACAAGTTGATACAGAGTGATTGATTGATCTTTATCTTTTTATAATAAAAAAAAAGAAAAAGGAATTTTCTCTTAGTAAGTATCCCTACCAGGAGGTAATTAATTTTCTCCATTCTCCATTGCATACAATGCATATATTACATATGGTAAGTAACTAATTAATTAACATTTATACTTCATTTTTATTTTTATATCTGTGAGTATATACACTATCTACCAATAATTGCCTGAACACTTTAGCAATTTACAATTGATACAAGCAGGCACAACTTAATATTGGGTATGTCCACCTTTGATTTTGATCACCTCCTGCATCCTTTGAGGGAGGGTTTTCACCAGTGTTTTTTACTCTTTAGAGACACTTGTGACATTATGATTAAGAATTATAGACACGTAAACACAAGAATATTTTGATATTTGCCAAATATTTCAATTTGAAAATAACAGACTGTCTTCCGTGGCTACATAGGAACAGTTTTTAACAAGGTGGAATACCAACAATTGATCATTCAAAAGTAGAACGAGCCACGTGATGTTACATTGCTAAGCATTAAAGAGAGGAAAAATTTCATCCGAGTGATGATTAAATTATAGGTATTAATTCACAATTTCATATAATAATCTTAATTTATAAATAACATTAGACTAATGTAGGGATTAAAAGTCTCAATTAAAAAAAAAAAAAAATTAATGTGTTATCCTGATTAAACTTTCCCATATTTTTGATAAGGATATACAGTCATTTTGATTCAAGTTAGGGTGTTGAAGTAAGGCCTCAGCACTCTCTTTGAATAGGCATTCAAATTTATAGCAACATCTGTGTAGAAGGCGAGTCTTGGACCAGAGGATGTTATGGCTTGTCTCTATCCTGTGCTGAGCCAATCCAGACTTATCGGATTTGTTGTGCTGAATGTATGATTGATATTCTTGAATTCTTTTTTCTATAGAGCGTCCTGTTTGTTCCAAAGTAGGACAGATTCAGTTACAAGGAACTTGATACACACCAGGCAGAGACATAGTTGAGCATTTATCTTTAGAAGAGAGAGGGAAATAGGTGGATATTTTGTT
This sequence comes from Typopeltis vanoorti, assembly GCF_054136105.1. Taxonomy (NCBI): domain Eukaryota; kingdom Metazoa; phylum Arthropoda; class Arachnida; order Uropygi; family Thelyphonidae; genus Typopeltis; species Typopeltis vanoorti. The sequence continues at coordinate 117,765,925 of NC_143555.1, read as the reverse complement.
AATAGGTATATAAGTGGCTGTTAAATCATATTTCTTCAGAATTCTTGAAATTGGTTCTGAAATCCTGGAAATGTATGGAATCAGAACTCGACATATTGAATCTTTGTTGTTCTGGATCAGATTGTAGGAATCGAACAGATGTTGTGTACTTTTTTTTGGAGAAGCCATTTAATTTCATGTGATGTTTGATAGTTGAAAGTTCTTTTTATAATTCATGAGGAGTTGAACAATTAGTTCTAGCTCATTGGATTAAACATTTTATGATTCCTGTTTTTTGATAAGGATGATGAGCAGATTGTTTGAGAATTTCACTGTCCAGTGAAAATGGGTTTTCTGTAAACTGTTGTTGTTGTTGTTAGAATACCTGAAGGTGAATGGATGAGGAGGACGGATGTTGGCTAGAGCAGGTGAAAGTAGACTTCCCATGGCCGTTCCTTCCACTTGGTTGTAGAATTTGTTTCAACACAAGAAATATCCAGAGTACATCACGAAATCAAATAATTTTATAATGTCTTGTGGGAAGATGTCAGCAAGTAATTGTAAAGTCTCTTTGAGAGGTACATTAGTATATAGAGATTCTACATCGAAGCTCACCATAAGATCAGTAGGTTGTAATGCGATATTTTTTAATTTATTTAGGAAATCCAAAGAGTTTTTTCAAAAAAGAGCATGATTTGCCTGTATGTGATTTTAATAATTTCACTAAATATTTGGCTATGCAATAAGTAAGTGAATCAATACAGTCCACTAGAATGAAGAGGAATATCTGTATTGTGGATTTTAGGTAGACCATAAAATCTAGGAGGTTTTGCGAGATGTGTTTTTAGCCTTTCTATCGTGTCTGCATCCAAACTTATCACCTCATCTAGAAAGGAATTTAATGTCTTCAGTTGCCTGTTGGTGGGATCGTGATTGTGAATGTACCAAAAACTTAATCAAGATCCCACCAACAGGCAACTGAAGAAATTAAATTCCCTTCCAGATGAGGTGATAAGTTTGGATGCAGACAGGATAGAAAGGCTAAAAACACATTTCGCAAGACCTCCTAGATTTTATGGTCTATCTAAAATCCACAAGACAGATATTCCTCTTTCTCTTCCAAAAATAGGAAAATTTAATCAGGATAACACATTATTATTATTATTATTATTTTTTTAAAATTAAGATTATTATATGAAATTGTGAATTAATACCTATAATTTAATCATCACACTGATGAAATTTTTCCTCTCTTTAATGCTTAGCAATGTAACATCATGTGGCTCGTTCTACTTTTGAATGATCAATTGTCGGTATTCCACCTTGTTAAAAACCGTTCCTATGTAGCCACTGAAGACAGTCTGTTATTTTCAGACTGAAATATTTGGCAAATATTGAAATATTCTTGTGTTTGCATGTCTGTAATTCTTAATTTTCACCAGTGTGTGGCAGTCATCAGGTGGAATTTGTCTTCATTCCTCCATCAAAGCATCACTGAGTTCAACAAAAGATTGAGGATGTGCTGCTCTGGACCTCAATTGCCACTCCAATTCTTGCTACAGGTGTTTGATGGGGATGAGGTCAGGACTCTATGCAGGCCAGGGCAGTCGTTTAACACCCATCTCTTGATACCTTTCCATAACAGCTGCAGTTTTGTGGCATGGGGCATTGTCGTCTTGATAGTAACACTGGTCCATTCCATAAAAACTCCACAGTGTAGGTAGCACCTAATTATCTAGAATATCAAGGTACTGAGTTGCCTTCATGGAACCATGGACAACGACCAATGGTCCCACTCCAAACTAGCTGAATGCACCCCACACCATTACTCCTCCACCACCAAACTTTACTGTGGGTACAACACGTGTACCCACAGTAAGCCAGAAAAGCTGCCTTGTTTGTTGTTGTGATGTTCAGCTTGTGTGCTGCTACTCTTCTGTGGAAACCCAGTAAATGGAGTTCTTTTCATACAGTATTAGTGCTCACGTGGTATTACTGGTGCACTAATACTGTACGAAAAGAACTCCATTTACTGGGTTTCGACAGAAGAGTAGCAGCACAGATAGTCTCATCACTGATGGTCTGTGCTAATTGTAGCTGGTTTTTGTATGTCACACATTTTAGCACCCTCCTGTTCCCGTCAGTCATTTTCGGTGGCTGCCTTGAGTGTTTTCCTGCACTAGTGATGCCAGAACATCTCCATTTGTTTATCACATCACCAACCATTGATTTTGGATGCTCCAGTTAAGCAACAATAGCATTTATGGACATGCCACCAATGCAACAGTCCACAATGACACCTCTCTGAAAGTCACTGATTCTCATTATGTTGCCATACCACCTGTATTCAACTGCTACGATGAAATACTGCTTCCTACTGTCTGTAGAATGCTTCCTACATATACTCGTTTACATTATATTACATTACAATGATTGTAAGTTGATCTTGTTGGCAAAATTAAATAATTTTGAGTAATAATTTTTGTCCTGGGTTCTTTTTTTGTCATGTGTCCGGATGGAATCCAGTAGCTGACATCATAAAATAAGCGATCAGTACTCTGTTGAAGGTGTGGACAACAAAGACATAATGGCAATTCCAGAATATTGAATTTGTGTAGGTAGTGTTCAGGGGTGAATGCTGGTCTTGAAATTCACGCTTGCTCTTGTTGTCATTCGGAAAGTGAGAGGTGTGATTGAAGTCTGATTAGCAGAATAATGAATTACTGACCATTTAAAACTATATATTTAGATATTTATGTACATTTAATCATACAAATACAATATTTATTTTACAAATGATATTCTATCTTTTTCAATTTAGCTACTTGAATACAAATTCTACCCTATGGTTCTTCTTTATGAACTGGTCAATAACATTGTCATAAAACGTTGAGTGTAACTTAATTTTCCCAAGCAACACGCACACTTGTAAAGGCTGGGTGAAGCTCACTGGCTAGAGCTACTTTGACTGCGTATAGCCTGTGCTTAAGACAAAGTGAAGGGAGCGTAAATGGCTATGCGTGTGAATGAAATCACAGTGCTGCAGCGTGATTTCATCCAGCACAGGCCTGAAAGCTCACACAACCGAGCAAGCATCAGCCTTCGATACACAACACAAAGCTCAATTATTGCCGTGCAAGCTTAAGACGTCTTCTGTCTACAAAAATAAAAGCCTAAATGGAATGCTTATAAATCTATGCATTAATTAACAAATAAATATTACTTCTTTCTCAAGTAATGAGCTTGCGCAGCAAGCATAGAGAATTTGCCCCAGGTAGTGTCTTAATTTTCTATGCCCCATTAGTAGTGTGGTTAAACCTGGAGAGATAGCATCTATTTTCATCTAGAGTGTGCTTCTGATATCCAGCATGAATTCTTTTGCTGTTGATCTGCTTTTAGAAGTTTTCCATTCTTCTCCCAGTTTATACTTATTTCTTCTGGAATTATTTTCATAGCTGATTTTGAGCACTTTTGATAAATTTTTTCTAACCATTCATTCATTTATAGTTGGTTTTTTAGCCAGCTGATCCACTCACTCTCATTTCTTGATACTCCAGTATGCCCCTGTTGTGTCGGAAAAAGGGCTGACTCACTATCCATAAGCCAATTTGTTTCTGACCCAACACAGAGACAATGAAAACCTAAGGATAAGGACCTTATACTTCCAGGAACAGGGCTAAGGGAGTACTGTATATATATTCGCTCAAAGGTATATCAACTCGACTGAGATTATTAACATTAAATAAGCTAAGGAAATCTGTGTTTAGAACTAATATTGTCCTTGTAAAATAAGCAAAGGAAAACTGTGTTTCAGGACCAAAATTGTTGATTTTAAATGTGCTTAAGAGATCTATGTTTTAGAACCATGTTAAAACAGTTCAGAGTTGAGGTGACCAATCGGCCGTAGCTAAATATGTGACGTAGTCAACGAGAGAGAGGGCGCTCGCAGGGTAATATAAGGCGCAGCGCGAGACTCAAATGCTCTCTTGTTTTCTGTTCCTGTGTTCCCGTCCAAGCCTGGATAGCTGAGGAAGCTTGTTGCCGGTGCCCAGCAACAATTGCCCGGTTGCTGTTGTAACCGGGCCGAATAAAGCTACCTAAAGAATGAAGTCAGAATTTCAGTGAGGAGCCATTGGTGAACCACACCAATGTAAATCCAGCAAAGGGCAACCTTCGAAGAAAGCATAAGTAAGTCGCAGAGGCCATAGAAACACGTGGCTAGGGAATATGGAAGTCTGGCCATATCGGAAGTGAAAGACAAGATGGTAATGTACAACCCTTTCATATATATTCTAGAATTGTAAACCTCAAAAGGAAAAGGAGCCAAGGCTTTGAGGAGCTCCATACATTATCTTACCCATAGTGCCTTAATGACTGTTTGGACTAATTGTCTGTGTCAAGTAAGCCAGTGCCATTCCAAGCTTGTGCTGAGGAGGGAACCTAAATTTCGAACTGTTTGTCAGGAAGAAGCTATTTGCTGTAGTGTTAGATGTTAGCCTGATCTTCACTTAAATGTGGGGCATAGAGACTTTGCAGAATTGAAATTTGTTTTCTATGTTAGAATATAAGTTAGAAAGAGTTTGATATGCCATGTATAAAGTTTATATCTAATTGTGCTTAGAAAATGAGCATTAAGCATTACGGATAAATTGAGTCTGAGCTTAATCATAAGACAGAGATATATCATTGAGTTACCTAAGCATAAAGATTGAAATTTTAGATGTCTTAATCTAAAGAGGGGAGGGGGATTGAGACTCTCAATTTAGTTCAAAGAAGGTAACTTAGCATTGATATTTTTACTTAAAGTGTATCTTGAATGATTATACAAAAGTGTATCCATACTAGTGTTTTAATAAATGTATTCTTTTTATATAAAAGTTCTTGAGTTCTGTTCCTCTGAGACTCAGTTACCACTTATAAAAACTTTCAGACCTGTGTGAGTAAGGGAGGGGAAACAATCCATGAAGGAAAGAGAGGAGGGAACCATGACTGCACATCACGTGATCCCTATGTTAATCAATGTTAACTATTTGAATATCAGAAATTAGTTGCCGGCTGGCGCAGTCGTTCTTAAAATAAATTTGTCGGCAAAGAAATCTCTGATATGTAAGTGAGACAAATAAAGCATAGAATTTAAGAAACGATAATATAGAAGATAAAAGAAATAACGTAAAACGAGAGAGGACACATAAGACATAACACCCCCTCACCTAGCAAAACTTATCCCATCCCTCTAGAGTAGATTATTATTATTATTACCAAGACTCCATGGAGTCACTCATCTAGGAGGTCCTTTTATCAAACTCACAGTTCATCATACCGTGCTTTAAACATACTCAAATTCTCTGCAGACACCACACTCTCAGGCAAGGCATTCCAATCATTCACAACTCTGCATGATAAAAACCTGTCTCTCACCCCCTATTCATATCCTCCTTATACAGCTTCCAGGAATGACCGCTGGTTCTCCACTGATCTGCCACTATTTTCTGTAGAACCTCTCCAGCATTGATCCTATAACAACCCCTTAATAACTTGTAGGTCTCTAACATATCTCCTGCTCCTCCTGTCCACTAGACTCTGCAAGTTGCATCTTCTCAATCTTTCCTCATACTCGACATTCTAGAGATGAGAAACTACCTTAGTCAGTCACCTCTGGACCCTCTCCAATATTTCATCCTTCTGAAAACCAGTTGACCAAATCTGAGCACAATAGTCCATGTGCGGCCCAATCAAAGCCTTATACAACGGAACAAGAATCACCCAACTTCTACACGTCAGTGTCCTCCACATCTTTCCCAGAAGCCTTTGTGTTGTTTTACAATTTTGGCTATGTGTCCCCTAAATTTCAGATCCTTATCCACTATCATCCCCAGATCTCTAATTTCATCTACCTGCAACAATATATCCTCACCAAGCATAAATTCTGCATCCCATCTTCTTTTCCAAATTTTAAAACCTTACAATTTGCAACATTGAACTCACATACCCATTTCTGTGCCCAATCACTCAATTTATTCAAGTCTTCTTGTAAGGCCACATAATCTTCTCTACTCTTCATGGTTCATCCCAACTTTGCATTATCCAAACAACTGAATATCTCCATCCAAATCTTCGCCAATATCATTAATATACAAGTCAAATAGTAATGGCCCTAAAACAGACCCCTGAGCACACCACTGGTAACTTTCCTTTTCCTGGATATCGCTCCCCCATACAATGTGTTGATACCTATCAGATAGCCAGTTTCCAATCTAATATCCAACCCAACTACTCCAGTTTGACTGTCAACTTATCATGCGGTAATCTATCAAAAGCCTTTGCAAAATCTAAGTATATTACTGTGTATCCTTCTCCTCTGTCAATGGAAGCAGTAACCTTATTGTAATAATAAGTAGATTACTAAAAAACATGACCTCTCTTTAGCAAATCCATGCTGTCCATCAAAGATAATACTATTGTTGTCAACCCAGTTCTTGTTCCTAGTTCTCACAAGCTTCTCCAGCAACTTAACTACAATACCTGATACACAGATAAGCCTATAGTTTGATGCTTGAGTTCTATCACCTGCTTTGTGTAGTGGCACAATCTTGCCCTCTTTCCACTCCTTAGGAACTTGACCATATCCAAGACTCGTATAAAAAAAAAAAATGTCAAGGCCAGCATCAACTCTCTGGCACATTCCTTCAGAATACATGGTGATATATTATCAAGTCTCATAGTCGTGTGCTTAACTCGCCATACACCTCTTGTTCACTTACAGTGAGTCTCTCTTCCCCATCCTCAACTGCTCTCAATCTCTCCATGAAGTCACATTCACAAGATTGAAAGACCTTTATTAACTGTTCATTAAGTTTCTCCACTGCACCTTCTGCAACCGTTTTATACCGTTTTCTCCAATCAATGTCATCCTCCCATAATCATTCTTTCTTTCTTTTGCTGGATACATATCGAAAGAACTCCTTAGGATTCTTTTTGGCTTCATTAGATAACTGCAGTTCAAACCTCTCTTTAGCTATCCTCACCAACCAAGTCACCCACCTTGCTGGTCTTTGTAGTTGCTTTGTAGTTCCAGTTGCTATCTCATCATTCTGGTCTATATTGCCATAATTAAAATCGCCACAATGATCACTATTTTCTTATTTGATTATACATTTCATAGTCACTACCATCCACATTTCTTGGTCTGTAACAACATCCAACCAAGTATTTCATTCCATTCACCTCTGTCTCACACCATACTGCCTCAAAACCACTGGCACCATTTCCCTCTTGCATCTCTACTTTGTATGGACATAACTCTTTCACTATCATGAGTAGCACTCCCCCCTCCCTTTTTACCCCTTCTATCCTCACGAAACATCATATCCTTCCATCTCTCTTCCTGTCAGGATGTCGTCCTCATCTAACAATGTCTCACTTATTCCAACAATTTTTGGGTGAACAGACTGAATTAGTGCAACCATTTCATCTGCCTTGCTTCTTACACTTCTAGCATTTGTATATAAACACAACAGCTCATTCCTTGATCTATAGCTAGTTCCACTGATAACACTCATTCGATGTGATCTCTCCATGCTCGACTGGGGCCATTTTAGAACCCTCTTCAAATCTAACTATTTCTTCTTGATTCCAGGTCATCCCATTCCTTTCCTGTCTACACATGCTCTCCATTCTCTTGGAGCATCCACCTTTCTCACTTTGTGTACCCCTGTCCACTCCGAGGCTCCTTGTTTTCCCTGTTCATCTTACACACCCATTCTCTCATTTTCCATACTCATGCCGCTTACCTCCTCATTCATAACCATCTCTTAAATCTCTCCTGTCATACTCTCCTTCTCTTGCACATCACTTCCCACTTGATCTGATTCATTCTCTATACTCACTTCTCTACCTTCCAGCAACAGCCTCTCTCCAAATGACTCACACCATAACCACTCTAATGCAGTCCATCACTCCCATACAGTTCACTTCATCCTTCAAACTCATTCCACACATTAACAAATTGTACTCCCCTTTCCTCACACATTTCAGCCAACATACTATTCATAATCTTTGCTCTCCATCTCATCTCATGACAGTCATACCTAGGCAACATGTTTACTACCCTTCATGTCACACTATTCTCTTTTATTCGTCTAAGCAGCCTCTTGATATCCATTCTGATGTGCTCTTTGTCCTCTGATCAGATTTGTTGTCTGCTCTATTAATGCTGGCTCTGGATTTTTATGCTGTGTATAGTCCTTCTACTGTCGCTGCAAATTGTTGCAGCCTTTGGACGAGTGGTGTTGAGTTCTAATTCCCAGAGATATGTAAGTGAATAAACTATTGCAAGTTGTTCTGCTTGGTTGTTAGAACTGAGGAAATGAAGTCTAAAGCAATGTTATTGTACAATGAACTGTGTGCATTGTTCTATGAAAGAACAACTGATATTTTTTTTTACTCTTATCAGTGTATATTCAGTGTATATGAGTGATGAATATGTGGTATTCATCACTTTCAGAGCTTTCTTTCTCCTTAATATATGTTTTCTTTGCTGGGTGAGGCCACTTACTATAGTGAAGCAGAAGTTCATAGCAGTTTGGATTAATGTTTATTTTACATTGTATTATCATTCAGAAGACTTTTTTCCGAGAAACTTTGGTTTTTCATGCCATGTATAGATAAATTGGTCATGAGAATACACAATTTACACACAAAAAAATACTTAGTGGTGGTGGTTTTGATTGGCAGTAGATGGCGTTGATGGTAGCAGTGACATAGGAGAATTAAGTGGTAGCAGAGATGGAGAGATGTATGTGTGGCAGAGTGGAATGCACTCCTGCAGTGTGTCCTTGGAGGTGTCACATAATAGTAATAATAAGAGTAATAGTATAATATAAAACAGAATTGCATTTTCAGGAAGAGAAGATCAGTGTTAGACTGACAATAATGCAAGCTGTCTCAGAAAATATTGTGAATCCTTTAATTACTCATATAGTTATAAAACACTGAACTCTGTTTAACTTTTGTTGGTTTTTCTTAGATTTTATTGATTTTTCAATCAGGTACAACATGGTGGTATAGCTCTGGTGTATATATATTGTCTTTATTGCTCATTCTTCTAATTCTCAGTTTATCTTTGCCTTGTATTCACCATGCCTTGTATTTACTACTTTCATTGGATGCTACTTGTCTCTGTTTGATTACCAGTATAATTTTAGAGCATTTCCGTAATGAACAAAATTATTCTTTAATGAGACATTTAGTGTAAACTGTTATAAATTTGGGGAATTCAAGAAACATTCTTAAGAATTTGTTGCTAGTTACCCCATCCTCTCCAGTTGTTTTTCTTGGATTCATGGATCTTAATGTTGATTCAGTTTTATCAGATATGATTTCATCATTAGGAGTATCTGTGTCTTTCCATTCTTTGTCAGAATTTTTTTTGTGGATTTCTTCATCCGTTGATTGGGCATCATCAGGAATAAACCTGTTTATCATAATAGCTGCAGTTTCTGCTAAGTTTTTAGCATAAGAGCCTATGTTTTTTTTTAATAGTTGATAATTCTAATAATTTTAATAGTTGATGATGACACACACACACACACAGTTCCTAGGATTTGATGCAGTTGAAACAGTAGAGGATTTTTTTCCATGATTCTTATTTTGCATTTGTAATTTTGGATTGCAGTCAAGGTTTTAAGGTTTTAATACTATGCTTCAAATAGAGTCCTCCCTACATTTCTCTACATTTCCCTTTTATTACAAAGTTTAGTAAAAATGTACTTACAGATTTTCTGCTTGTTTGAAGAAGTGGCACTTCCACTGACTTGATCTTCAAAGGACTGTTGCTTGTGGCTTTGTGCACACATGCTTACACATGTGTAGTGGTGGGGTACTGGCCATTGTTATTGCAGCTAATCACATGGTGAGAAGAATGTTGCTGTCAAGGCTAACTGAACAATGCATACAGTCTCACTAGTTGTATTTGGACTAAAAGGGTGGAATAAGAGGAAGTTAAGACTGAGTACATATATGTGGTAAGTGGTAATAAAGGTGATTGGGCAAATCACAACCAACATGTGGCTTGGTTAGGACTGGCTGTAGACCTAAAAGTGAACTGCTGTGTTTGTTTACAAATGCCAGAAGTAGCAGAAATAAGGGGGATGAAATGGTTTCAGTGACTGAATTTATTCACCCCAAAATCATTGGAATAAGTGAAACATGGTTGAATGAAGGTGATATAATAACAGGAATAGAAATGAAAGGATACAGTTAAGAAAGATACAGAAGTATTTTTTGTGAGGATAGAAAGGGCAAGAAAGGAGTGGAGCACTGCTGATGATAGCAGAGGAATTAAGTCCACATAAGGTAGACATGAAAGAGGGAAATAGTGGCAATGGTTATGAGGCAGTGTGGTGTAATGTGGTGGTTGACAGGAAGACATATTTAGTTGGATGCTGCTATAGGCCTGGTAATGTGGAGGATGGTGATGAAGAAATGTATAAACAACTTGGATTAGTGAACAAAGGAAGGGTAATTATTAAGAGCGATTTTAATTATGGCAGTATAGAATGGGATGAAGACATAGCATTTGGGAATAAGGAAAATGAATTTCTCGAGTGCTTGAGAGATAACTATCTCAGGCAGCACATAAAGGAGGGCATGCAAAGATCGAGAGTTCTAGATCTGATCATTTCATCAGAGGGTGTAATTGTGAGCGGGGTTTCACACTTTCCTTCAGTTGGTGAGAGTGATCATGAAGTGATCACCTAAGTTGTGGCTAGTCATATGCAGACTTTTATGAGGAAAGGATATATGTGGAATTATAAGGCTAGTGATTATGACAAGCTTAGGAGACAGCTTAGAGCTATAGCATGGAATGTGGAGTTGAGCAGTAATGAAATAAATACTGCTTAGGAACTGATGAAGAAATACATAACAGTATCAATGTGTGAATGTATTCTGAAGACCAAATGGTTGAATAAGGTAGGTGTAAAATGGATGAATGTGGAGCTTAAGCATGAAACCTGGAAAAAGAAAGTACTTTGGAGGAAGTACAAGATGAATAATGGTAATAATCAATTACATGAAGAGTATAAAGAACAATCCAGGAGAGTGACTCAGTTAGTAAGGAAAACAGAAATAGAGTATGAGCAGAAATTGGTAAATCAGGCAAAGAAAAACCCTAGAGAGTTTTTAGATATGTGGCAAGAAGAAGGAAGAATGATCATAATAGGATGAAAGTAGTAGAATAGTAACTGCTGCAGAAGACATTGTTGAGGTATTCAGTAATCAATTTATAATGGTGTTTAATCCTGATCAAGGTAAAATCATGAGGAACTTGATTTAAATAGGCTGACAGTATAGACAAAAGGCAATGGATGCCATTTTAATGTGGAAAAGCATAAAGTTATGCATTTTGAGGCAAAAAAATATTAAGATGTATATATAATTCCATTGTCTGTGCAGTTAGCCTAGTGGCTATGCGCTTCACAACCATATGCCTGGGGAAGGAGTGTCCTAGGTTCGATTCCCATCGACGACGTGAGGAGCTGAAGGATCTTCATCAGCCATAGTCAAGTTAGCCGGTCTTGGACAGCAGGCAAACTGAACCTGTGAACACACACACATGGATTACAATCATGAATATTGCCTTTAGGGATGTGCCAGAGTAGTGAACTGGCTGCATTAATATGCCAGAAACCCCTCATTGGGAGGGGACTCAACCTGTCCTAGGATGGATGAGAAGGATAGGATATAATTCCCTTAAAGGGGAATTGTATTCCATTTGATAAAGATAGAGATGGGGGGGTATTGGTGGATAGGAAGTTGAAGTTCACAGGACATATTGCAGAAGTAATTGAAGTAGGTTATAGGATTACTTGGCCAGCGAAGTATGCAGAGATAGGAATTTTATCATTCCTCTTTATAAGATTACATGTTGATACTCTGCATAGATCTGGTTGCCTGAGTTTCTTAGTAACGAGAAAGTGGTGGAGGGATTCAGATGCCACTGACCAACATGCTGAATAGTTTATGGAATTCCCTCTCTCTCTGCAGTGCTAAGTGCTACAGTGAAGATTTTTGAGTTGTAGAAGTTGACTGATAGGCAAAAAAAGATAGAGGATATAATAGAGACATTTAAGTTATTAAAAGGGTTTACAGGATTGATATAGAGGAAATGGAAATTTTTTAGCTCTTGGCAAGGGGGGGGGGTAGATGGCAAGAAGTCATCCATGGAAATTGAGTAAGAGTATGGTTAGCAAGGTGGTGTGGACTAGATTTTTTACACGGAGATGGGTTGCCATAGTTTGTTGCGAGTAGTTTGTCAGTGAATGCATTCAGCAAGAGGCACAATAGATGTTATATGGATAGTCTGCACTTTCCATGATGAGTCTTCAGACTCTCTGGAGGTTCCAGTGCCATAATAATAATAATAACTACTATACTCATTTGGGTTGTCTATATAGTGGAGCTGCTTGTAAGAAATCAAACTTCTTTGTGAAGTCAACATTCACTATATCATACATTTGTTATATTATTTTTTGTGGGTGAGATCTATTGATCTCACTCACAAAAAAAAAAATAATAACAATAATAATAAATACATACTACTTCCAGTAATAAATATATAAATAAAATAAGCCACTATCAAAATGTTCCAGAAGTGCTGTGATATCAGTGCTATTCTAAAGCTTGAATAGTCAAGTAGTTAGTATCTTCATTTTGCTACCAATACACTAGAGATTTGAATCCCACAATGGCGCATGAATATTTTTGAGACTTTTTCAGGTGAGAGATGATTTTCATGACCTGCTGTGAGACCACCACTTTATTTATTAGATACCTGAATCATCTTTAAAGAGTATCATGTTTAGCTTCTGGATTAGTGTTTTTGGGTTGCCAACCTTTTATAGTTAGAATTTAAAAAATTCAGTACAATAAGAAGTAACTGTATAACATATGAAACTTTTATCTTTAATGAATGTTTCGTTCCTTTTGTATATATTCCTTCTAATACTTTCTTGTGATTAGAAATAATGATATTTTTACTGCTCTGCTTAAGTATATTGGTCTTTTTTAACATGATGCTGTTGTAGTTTAGATGCTTTCATTTCCAATATTTAAATTGTAAATATTTGATGTAGACAGAAATATATTTAACTGAATTTTCTTTGCAGTTACACTTTGATGGAGACAAAGCTACATTGGTTATAACTGAAGCCTTCCCTAAAGATGCAGGAACATATACTGCCATAGCCAAAAATCAAGCTGGAGAAGCTACCTCATCATGTACTGTTTCTGTGAAAGGGCGGCTTCCTTTGGAAACCTCGTATGTAAAGAAAAACTAGTCATTTTCATAACTGAACTAGATAAAGTCTGAATTCAGATTTAGCTCAAAGCTTATATTTCCTTGATACAGTTGACTCTCACTATAGTGAACACCACTATAGCTAACTCATTCCAAAAAACATTTAAAACTCCCATCCAACTTCTATAGGCACAGGGCTATGCTGAAATAAATAATAAATAAAATTTGCTAGTGTTGTCAGTGGAATTTTGTTTGTTTATTGTGTTTTCTTATTTGTTTGTTGCTACTGCTTCTGCTTTCTGAAAATGGCTTCCATAAAGAAATGTGCATGTGGGGCATGGAAAGCTTTAGCATGAAGATCAAGGAGATTTCCACAATGGTTGCATTGTGGAAATCTTCTTGCAAACTTTTCACACTATGATTGTGAAAAAAGGAATGTTGATAGAGACTTGAACAAGTTGTTGCCTGAGGTAAAGGATAATAGTGTTGTTGTTGGAAAAGTCATTAGTATGTTGCCCAGATATGACAATAGTTAATTGAGAAGGAGAGCAGAAATAATGAATAGGAAGATGGCTAAGTTGTGTGAGACAAAGAGGATTGAATTTGTGGAGTGAATTTGAAGGAAAGTTGGAATGGTTTAAAGATGATGGATTGCATCTGAATGATTTGGTGGTGGACATTTAGATAGGCTATTGTTTTCTGAGAAGACACAAAATCAAGAAGTTAATGTAGCTTATGATTAATGGGTACTTGTGAGGCTGGATAGCAAAAAAAAAGAACAAGTTGTATGATAGGAGGAAGATGTATATGAGAGTTAAAAATGTGGTTGTGGCAGGGCAAGGTGATGGAATGAATAAAGGTAATAATGAGACAGGTATGAATGGCAATCAGGATCAGGGAAATGGAAGTGGTTTACCAAAGAGAGAGAGAGGTTGTATGTTGACTACAGTAGAGAATGTTTGTCTCATAGAATGGCCACAAAGACACAGTGATTTCTATCTTTGTATTCAAAGATAAGGAGTATTTGAAATAAAAGAACTGAGTATGTTGCATTGATTGAGTCAGTATGCTCAAAGATAATCATTATAAGTGAAACATGGTTGTCTAAAGATGATGTGATATCAGGAATAGAAATGGAAGGATATAAACTTTTCCAGAAGGATAGGAAGGTAAAAAGAGGAAGAGGAGGAGCTGTTAATGACTACAGTGGAATTGTGTCTGCAAAATATGGAAGTTGATAGATTTTCACACAACACTTGTATGAAATTGAAATTAATAGGCAAGTATCTGATAGGATGCTCTTATAGGCTAGAGAATGTAGACAAATTGGTTGGGCATGTAAAAAGGAGGTGATCTTGATGGGAGACTTTAATTACGGGAATATACAATCAAAGGAAGATATAACATACAGAAACAAGGAGACTGAGTTTGTTTAATTTCTAAAGGATTAATATCTTAAGCAGCATGTGACCGAAGCAAATAGAAGTTTTAGAATGTTAGATTTGGTGAAAACTTCACAAGATGTAGTTGTTAATGAGGTATTAACACTGCTAAGATACTTGTTTCGAAAGTGGTGAAACAAGAAAAGGTTACTCTCAAAAAAAGGACACATGGAATTACAAACTGGATGATTATAGGATGATCTGTAGTCAACTAGCATCAATATATTGGGTAAATGAGCTGTGCAGAAGAGATGTTGACAGTGCATGAAAGTTTATAAGGTAGTATCAGCATAAGCAATGTATAACTGCATATCAAAGGTGAAGCAACTAAATAGAGGAGGAGTGAAATTGATGAATAGTGAAATCAAGCAAGCTGTGTTGGAAAAGAAAAAGTTATGGAGGAGGTACAAAACAGTTGATGGCTATTAGATACATGAAGAGTACAAACTGCAAGCTAGAAAGATGACGAGCACGGTGAAGAAGGAAAAGATACCAAACGAGAGGAGATTGGCTGATCAGGGCAAGTGAATTCTTTGATTTATGGCAAGCAAGAGGGAAAATAATTATGGCAGGTTAATACTGGTGGTAATGTTGGCAGCATTGGGAGTGGAATTAATAACTGATCACTATATCAGTGTATATCATACTGGTGTAAATAATGCCATTCAACATAAGGATAAGTATTAGGAGGATTGAAGTGAAAGAATCAGAGGTGTATCAGGCATTGATTGGGTTAGATGTTAATAAGGCTGTGGGAATGGATGCATATCACTGAATATTTTTAAGAAATGTGCATAACAGTTAGCTGTGCCCTTGACCTGCTTATTTAATGAAAGTTTTGTAGTGACTAATATTCCTAAGAAGTGGAAAGAAGGCAAAATAGTATCACTCTATAAGCTTAGTTCTAGGACAGAAGTTTCCAGTTATAGACCAGTCTGTATAACTGTAGTTGTAGTTAAGTTTTGGAGAGATTGGTTAGGAACAGAATATAAGATTGGGTTAATGACATAGAGTTCTTTATAATGGTCAGCATGAAATTGTAAAGTACAGGTCTTGCTTTAGCAATTTACTTGCATTTTAACATAAGGTAACGCATATGTTAGATAATGAAAATTTATGTATGGTGATGTTCTCGGACTTTGCAAAAGCATTTGATAGATTACAACATGATAAGTTGGTGTGCAAGCTGCAAGCTGCACAGGGTGGGAATCAATAACATATATTAGATGGATTGAACTGAAAAATCAGAAGTCTTTCATGAATGCAATAACTGTTAGAAATAAATCATTAGTTAAAGCTTTATTTATAACAGCTTTGCATATTGCAAAATCAAGAAACTCTTTACGATAGGCGAAAGTTTATTGAAACCATGCGTGCTTAATATTTACAAGGAACTGTTTGGAATATCAGAGGCTAATAAAATCATTGAAATACCTATGTCAAAAGATATTATTTGTCATACAACTACACTGATTGTGGACGATCTCCAAGAGCAGTTAATTCAAAATATTAAAAATTCTCGTGGTTTTTGCTATAAATAGATGAATCAACTGATGTTTCCAACAAGAATATCTGTTTGGGACGTGGATCATATATTGACCATAATAAAGAAGATATATTTGAAGAAATGTTGTTTTGTTTAAAAATAGAAACTGATACAACAAGCGAAAGTATATTTAACAAAATAAATTCATTTTTCACGTCCAATGACTTGCAGTGGCAAAACAGTGTGAGAATCTGTATAGATGGTGCAGCTGCTATGAAAGTCATCATATCGTTGTTGTCTTGAATAAAACAAATTGCAAATTCTAATATAATGGTTGCTCATTGTTTCATACATGATAACTAGTTACTAAACAAATGAGTAAGGAATTATACAAAGTAATGATGGTTGCTGTCAAAGTTATAAATTTTATGAAAGCAAATGCTCTTAATTCACATTAATTCATGCGACTGTTTTCTGCCCTTTGGCAGATATTTTCTCTATTCTAAATTAGTTAAATTTATCTTTACAAGAAATCCAGTCTAACATTTTTACTATGCTAGGTAAAATAGAGACAATGAAAATAAAACTGCTTAGATGGATTCAAAGAGTATATTCAGATGTTTTTGAAATGTTTCTGAACTATTTGCAAATGATTTAAGACTACAATTTTAAATTTGATAAACTACACATAAATTCTTTAATTATATGTCAATTAATCTCCAGAGATTAATTGAAAAGTTTGATAAAAATTTTCCAAATAATGAACTTGATTGTAAAAAATTGTGGATTCAGGATCCATATTATAACTGTGAAAATACAAATTTATAACCAATGGACAATAAAACACTACTGGAATTGATCTCCATTTTCAATAAGAAAAGTTTGGTCCAATTTTGGATGCATATCCAGAGGGAATATTCGCACCTGTTTACCATTGCCATTCAAAATTTGTTGCCTTTTGTTTCTACATATTTGTGTGAAAAGGGATTTTCCATGATGGAAAATATTAAAACGAAACAATGAAATCAACTCCGATAGACTCCTGTATATAAATAGCATTGAATAACACAGTTGTCAGTATAATCAGTAAGTAAAACCACTATTTAAAAAAAAAAAAGTTTAATTATTATTATTATTATGTTACTACAAATTAGGGGGCCATGAAAATATTTTAGGATACTTAGTGAACTGTGACTACTAAAATGTTAAGAACAACTGGTCTAATGTACTCTTTACAAGAGTCATTTTCGTCTTTCCTCCAATTCTAGACGATATTGAAAGCAATAATATTAATAATAATACTGTGTATCTTGTCTGGCTGTAGTCAGGTAGGATAGGGTAGATCCCTTGTTCTCTTCTTTTTTACTATATATTGAAAGATTTCACCATTTTATCTACCTCCTGTGCTATGTAATAATTTCCTTTACCAATGTGTGTGTGTGTGTGTGTGTGTGTGTGTGTGTGTGTGTGTGTGTGTGTGTGTGTGTGTGTGTTTGAATATGTATATCATATTACCTCTCCTCTGCCTTTTTATCAAGATTTGCAACTCATTTGGAATTAGGAATTAGCAGTAGCATTGGCATGCCTGTTAAATAAAAGTCTTACATCAGCACAGGTTCCAGGGGAATGGAAGGAGAATAAAATTGTTCCACTGCATAAAGGTTGTGATAAAGCTGTTGCTTCAAATTATATGCTGATCTGTATATCTGGAGTTGTGGTGAAGGTACTGGAGAGATTGGTGAGAGCTAGGATACAGAAATGGGTTGATAACAGGAGTATTCTCTGTGGTTATCAGCATGGGTTTGTTAAGGAGAGATCATGTTTTACTGACTTACTTATGAACTATAACAAGGTGACAAAAACCTTGGACAAGGGAGATGCATATACAGTGGTGTACTTAGATTTTGCAATGGCTTTTGATAGACTGCCACATGACGAACTCTTAAATAAATTGAAACAGATAGGATTGGATAACAGACTTCTGAGATGGATCAGTGACTGGCTGTCAGATAAGTATCAGAAAGTTGTACAAGGGTGGTCTAAAAGTTCTCGACCTAACAATGAAAAAAGGAATTTATAATTTCAAAATTATTTTTATTTTTCAACATAATCTCCCTTAAGACTAATACATTTATTCCAGCGATGCTACAGTGTCATTATCTCATCCCTGTAGCAGTTCTTAGTAAGATCTGCAAAATATCCCTCTACAGCTGCAATCACCTCTTGATTTGAAGAAAAACACTGACCAGCGAGGAAGAGGTTTAGTTTTGGGAAGAGATGGAAGTCAGAGGGAGCCAAATCTGGGGAATAGGATGGATGTTCCAACAACCATAGTGCAGGTACCTTAATTTTACAATTGCCAAAACACCTTTGTGGGCAGGTGCATTGTCCTGATGAAAGATGATTTTTTTCTTCTGCAAACTGGGTCTTTTCTCACGAATTTTTTCGTCTAGTCTGGTTAAAAGATTGGAATAATATTCCCCAGTTATTGTTTTACCCTGTTCAAGATAATTAATAAACAAAATGCATTTAGCATCCCAATACACCGATGCCATGACCTTTCCTGCTAATGGAACTGACTTTGTTTTCTTTGGTGCTGAACAACCAGCTACTGTCCACTGTTTTGACTGCTGTTTGGATTCTGATGTGTAATGGTGAATCCATGTCTCATCCATAATAATAAATCGACACACAAAATTGGTTTTTGTTTTGTTAAAATGCTCCAAGCACTGTTCAGAGAATTTCATGTGTGCGAAATCACAGCAGATCAAAACTTAGAAAAAAAAAATCATGCCGATAGTGTTGCCGTCTATGGTCGAGGCCAAGAACCTTACAGACCACCCTTGTATATGGTGGTGCAGTATCCTGAAAGAGAAAGGTCACTAGTGGTGTGCTGCAGGGGTCAGTTTGGGGGCCATTGTTGTTCAATTTCTATGTTAATGATATTGGGATGGGTTTAACTAGTGATATGCAGCTGTTTGCAGATAATGCAAAACTGGGGAGAGCAATGCAGAATCAAGTGGATATTATGGCCTTACAAGAGGACTTGAATAGATTGCATGAATGGACAGGGAAGTGGAATTATCAGTTCAATGTTGCAAAGTATAAGGTTTTGAGATTTGGTAAGCAATTCGATGGAATGCAAGGTGTATACTTTGCATCCCATCAAGGAAACTTTAATGGACGTAGAGGAGATGAGAGATCTAGGAGTGATGGTGGACAAGGACCAGTAATTCAGGGACCACATTGCACAAAGTGTGAAGACGTCACATCGGATAATGGCAATGGTGCGGAGACAGCAGACATGCAGAAATAAAGAAGTTATGATGCCATTGTATAAGGCCTTGATCAGGCCAAATATGGATTATTGTGCACAGATTTATTTGCTTGGTTTTTATTTTGATGAGGATATGTTGGAAGGGGTCCAGAAAAGTGGTCAGTGGTCTTTGGAATGTGGAGGACAAGGACAGATTGAGAGACTGTAAGTCGCAGAGACTTGTGAATAGGAGGAAGAGTGGAGGGGAGGGCGATATGATTGAGACAATGTAAGCTAGTCAGGGTTGTTATCAGGTCGACATGGATGAGATTTTTCATAGAATGGCTTCTTGTTCTACCCCCCCCTTTTTTTTTTTTTTTTCATAAGGGGGACAGAACAAGAGGCCATCACTGGAAACTGTATAAGGAGGGTGTGAGCAGAGGAGTAAGGAGTAGGTTCTTTGCATGGAGAATGGTTGGTGAGTGGAATGAATTTCCTGAGTGTGTTGTGGGTGTAGACACATTGAATCAGTTTAAAGCACGGTTGGATGACCATTGTGTGCAGTAGTGTGTAGCGCCCACGATGAGTCTCTTCCTCCATGGAGGTCATATTTTTATACTAATAATCAGTGGTAGCTCGTGTCTTGAAATCGTGGAAGTGCTTCAACTTTCAAAATATACATACACACTGTAAGTACAGTGTATACATGTTTGGATAAAATATCAAAATTATGGTAAAAATTTAAAAAAAATACGACCGTGAATGAGTTCAAGGCAAGGTATGATAGATACTGTGTGAATGTTGAATAGTTGTTCTTGACATGATGTTAGGGCCTCCCTCGATGAGTCTGTCGACTCCTTGGAGTTTCCCGGAACAATAATAATAATAATAATAAAAAAATGAAACGTGAAAAAATATTGTTTATTATCAATAAAATTATGCAGTTTGGTATAATTCAAAATTACTTAAAAATAAAATATATTCTTCTTGTTTTGTTTCACGAAAAAATATTGTTTATTATCGATAAAATTATACAGTGTAGTATAATTCAAAATTACTTTAAAAAAATCCATTCCTTTAATTGTAATTAAAGGAATGGATTTACAATTTTTTGACATTACAGTTAAATCCTTTAATTGTAATGTCCAAATATTTAAAGAGATGGAGTAAACACGATAAGCACTATGAATACTCTACTACTGGCGCAAACTGCATATAAACAACAGTGGAAATGCACGACAGACAGTGCCGCATTACGCTAATAGCTCGTATCTCACTATGACATGCATATGCTTGCACTCGTAGCAATATGACACTGTAATAAACACAAAGCTGCTAGTGTCCTTTGCTCTCCTAAGTGCTACAAGATGGATTTTTATTATTTTTTATACAAAATAAGAGAATTGTATAGGATTTTTGATGATAAAATTAAATATTACAAGCAAATATAAATAAATTAATAAATATATTTATATATCAAGAAAAATTGGGGGTGTTGCAATTCTGCAGCGCCTATGCACGAGCCGCCCCTGCTAATAATAATAATTTTTTCTTAAATTGCTTTTATCCTCAACATTCTTTAGTTCTGATATCTCCTTAGTTTCATGGCTCTCTATTCTATTTGATGTTATCCTCTTTTGCATTATTGTTGTTATCCCCTTTTACATTTTAGAACCTTTGTAATGCATAGCTGTCTCTACTAAGATTCTTAACTCCATTAGGTTTTTAATGTTTCTTTGAAACAATAGAATAAATTACTCATTATTCATATTCCTAACACATGTATGTATGTAAGGTCATATGCTTTTTTTTTTTTTTTTGCTTATAATTCACTATGCTATGCTTAAACCATTATGTTGTTATCCCATCTCATCTTCCTTTTTTCCCCCTTTTTACCTGCGGTGTCGAGGGTTTATTAATCATCAGACCTCAAACTGTTCACAGGATAAGGTGGTCAGCCCTACACCCTAATGTATCCTGTGTCCTGTAGTATTGAGTTCTCAAGGCCGGAACTTGCCTGCTTTGTGGGATGAAAACCCCCAGGATAAACTCGGGAAAAAACCCTACTGTCCATGCCCAAGACCGGCTAACTTGGCTTTGGCTGAGGAAGATCCTTCAGCTCCTCACGTCATCGATGGGAATCAAACCTAGGACACTCCTTCCCCAGGCATATGGTTGCGAAGCACACAGCCACTAGGCTAACCGTGCAGACTTTCTGTTGCTATGCCTTCACAAATTATAGAAGACACATCCAAAAAAATATAATAAAGTAATGCTTATGTTTTGAAAAGTTCTACTCATTAACCTAGTAGAGACTCAGTAGTCCAGTCAGTATAGATGAATCCCTTTGGTTGGAAAGACCTGGGTTCGATTCCCATCCATAAAACGACAGACTTTATTTGGTCTCTTCCAACGAAAGGTGAGTTAGCCAGTCTCATACAGATGTAGTGGGTTATTTTCACCTGGAAACCGGGGATTTTCCTCCCACAGAACAGGCAAACCGGTCCTGTGAACACACCGTGGATTACAGTCAGGAATACTTAAGACTCAGCCATAGGCTTGATTCATCACCTATGACCATCCTGAGCCTGGATAATTTTTTTTTTTTTTTTTTGGGGGGGGGGGGGTGATTGAGATGGTGCCGTACCTCCCCATAAAAAAAAGGGGCTCACAGCCATTGTATCTTCATAAAATAAATTAACTTAGTAATGTGATATTTTATTTGAATCAGTTCACTGAATTTCTAGTAGAAGTGCACACCCTTCATGAGTAACAATTTTAAATATTAAACAAGAATTAAATTAAACTTGCCAAGAAATTATATTTTTGTTTAAATCTTTATCCAAGTGTCAGCAAACCAAGTTTGCAATACTTGGGTAAAGGATTAAACAAGAATATAATTTGTTGGCAAGTTTAATTTAACTTATAACCAAGTTAAAAAAAAAACTACAATTAAATAAGAATGCTTATCCAGAGGTACAGAGTTCGTTAATGATAATAATTAATAAAATGAAGAATTGAACTGGGAATAGTTTTTTCTTAATAGTCATCTACTGAAATGATAAATAATTAGCAAACGACATAGAGCATAATATAACATAATATTTTTTTTAATGTTACTCCCACTTCGGATGGTTGTGAAACCTATAGTACCTTAGTACTGTGGGTGAGGTCAGGTGTTTTTTTTTTTTTTTTTTTTTTAATTTTAAATACACACACACACACACACACACACACACACACACACACACACACACACACACACACACACACACACACACACACACACACACACACACATATTACGTAGTCTGGAAACTCAACTCTCGAGACCAAGCATGGAACTTTTTCAAGCTCCTTCAGACCTTTAATAAGTAGGGCACTGGTCATAAAACACTCGCATACATTCATGTCTACAGTGGATTTGAACCTGCAGCCTGCTGGTTGGAGAGCATTTATAATACCCATTCAGCCAACCAGGTTGGCAATATATTTTTATGAAAATGTAAACATATATATTATTATGTGAATATATTCAAAATTAAGTGGGTATTGACCACATTACTTCTTAGCCGAATAAGAAACTCAAAGATAGGAAATCTAATCCAAGAGTTTCATGCCGAATATAGAAAACTATATAACGTTCGGAGAGACCAAGCATAAGCCAACATCTGGTTGTGCAATGCCAGGCAACTCATAGTAAAGGTGAAGTAAACTCCAATCACTGTCTTTTGTATTTTCCCATAATGTAAAACACAGCTCCTAGGAGATGTCTTATTGTTCTACATTATGAGAGAAGGTCACAACCCAGACTGGTTTCAACCTTTTTTGAGGTTTTGTCAGTGAGTAGGTAGACCTAGATGTAATACTAAAGATTCAGTAGTCAGAGCTTATTTCTTTACTGTACCATTCGCCAAAAGGTGGACAAATACAATTACTGAAATAAGAGTGAACAGGCTTCACTTCGGCGAAGTAAAATATTCAAAATTAAGTGGATATTGAATCCCACATTATTTCTTAGCCGAATAAGAAACTCAAAGATAGGAAATCTAATCTAAGAGTTTCATGCCGAATATAGAAAACTATATAACGTTCAACGAAACCAAGCGTAAGCCAACACCTGGTTGAGTTTCTTATTCTGCTAAGAAATAAGGTGGTATTCAATATCCACTTAATTTTGAATATTTTACTTCGCCAAAGTGAAGCCTATTGGCTCTTATTTCAGTAATTGTATTTGTGCACCTTTTGGCGAATCGTGCAGTAAAGAAATAAGCTCTGCTGACTACTGAATCTTTAGTATTACATCTAGGTCTACCTACTCACTGATGAGACCTCAAAAAAGGTCGAAACCGGTCTGGGTAGTGACCTTCTCTCATAATGTAGAACAATAATACATCTCTTAGGAGCTGTATTTTACATTATGGGAAAATACTAAAGACATTGATTGGAGCTTACTCCACCTTTACTACAAGTTGCCTGGCATTGCACTACCAGGTGTTGGCTTATGCTTGGTCTCGCCGAACATTATATAGCGTTCTATATTCGGCATGAAACTCTTAGATTAGATTTCCTATCTTTGAGTTTCTTATTCGGCTAAGAAATAGTGTGGTATTCAATATCCACTTAATTTTGAATATTTTACTTCACCAAAGTGAAGCCTGTTGGCTCTTATTTCAGTAAATGTGAATATGTATTTTTATGTAAATATATCTTTTTATGAAAATTATATATTATAACAAAGTGTTATATGTGCTTTAAAGCCAAAGTTTATCATTGCAGGGATTCTGAAATGGCATCAGATATGGAACCTGTCAAACCTCATATAAAGCAACATTTAAGAGATGTTGTGGTTACAGAAGGAAATAAAGTTCGATTTGACTGCATTATTATTGGGCAGCCTGAACCAGAAGTATATAATAATTTAGAATGTGGATCATGAATTTATTTGTTTTAAAATGTTTTCTTATTTTACAAATTAGTTTTCATTTTATTGCCTAAATTAGAAATTTCTTTATCATTATTATTGTTGTTGTTATTCGAGATGTCCATGCAGTTGTAAGACTGAACTCATTGTGGAAGATACAGTACAACTCTATCAGTTCAATTGTGTATGAAGCATTCTGTCAGTGGATTCCATATTTCAAACCTTACATTTAGCCGAAGTAAACTGAAATCCCCACTTGTTTGTTCACCGTTTTCCCTATAATCTCCAGTATAAGTATCATTGACATAAAGTTGAACAGTAATGTTCCAGTACTGACCCCTGTGCAACTCCACTTGTAACCTTCCTACTCTCCGATACTGCTCTCCCATTATCCAATTTTCTGATATCTGTCGGAAAGCAAGTTATTAATCCAGTCTGCTAACCTGATATCAAAATCCATATATTACATCTTAAATAACAACTTGTCATGCAAGTACCATATCAAATGCCTTTGCAAAATCCAAAAAAATTACAGTGTGTACTGTCTCCCATCAATTACTCTTGCTACTCTATTATAAAAGGCAACCAGATTATTGAAACAAGAGCACCTCTTAACAAATCCATGTTGGCTGGCATAAATAACATTGCCCTCCTCTGCTCAATTCTGTATACAAATTCTTACTAATTTTTCCAAATCTTAACACCCACAGAAGAAATACAAACTGGTCTATAGTTTAATCCTTCTATTCTATGCAATGGCATAGAATAGATATATAATTTAATACTTCTACCTTTATGCAATGACATTATCTTACCTTCTTTGAACCAATTACGAGACATTTATTAAACAACCTGGTTAATAGAAAGGTCACTTCCACAGCACATTCCCTTCAAACACTTGACAAAATTCTAGCTATTGCTCTGTTTCCTGATATATAGCTCAGAACACATCCTCTTCATTCACGTTGAATATTTCACCCCTAATTATTCCTCTACGAATAAGATCTGCTTACTAGGATGGAACACTGCTGATAAAGTGATCATTAAATAGCTCATCTGTGTCATATGCCTTGATCACCAGACTGCTATCACCATCCAGCAAGATAATCTGTCAACAATCATTTTTCTCCTTCTAGCTACATAGCAAAAGAACTCCTTGGGAATTCTCCTTGGATTGTTGCATTGGCTTCCTCTTGTATTCTGATGTTTCCCTATTTACTATACTAGTCTCACCTTCCTAGCCTGAGCCTTATATTCTTCATGCACCTGTTTTTTATTTCTCTCTTTATATGCCTTCTATAACTTCATTTTCATCTGTGATTCACAATCTGCCATTGCTTTTAACAAATTTTTCTTAATTATTTCCCATGTACTGCTGACCTCCATTCAAATTATTCCATCCATTTTGCTGTTCGAAATTTTTTTCTAAATCTATTATAGTTGCCTTTCTTATAATTTTGCTTAAATTCCTTTTGCCTTGATACTTCTACATGCCTATTTATTGTCCAAGTTGGGAGTACATAGTCACTATAGGAAATGAGACCATTCAACTCTTTGTGTAGTGTTCCACTATTAACCTAAGTTCTTATTGACTGTTTGACATTTGTACACTGTATTGTACTGTACTATACTATAGATATTTCCATGCTACTCTTCTAAGTAACTTTTGTCTCTTCCTAGTTCTTCCTATTTATTTCGAACAATGCAGTTATTTACCAATGTCAAACATATAGGCCACTATATGTCATTCTTTGATAGCATCTTTTGTTTTGAAATCAATAAATTGTTCTCTGAATATTCTTAAGCTGTTCTGACTTTAAGGGTATATCTAGCATATCTTACTTTAAGGGTATATCTAGCATATCTTACTGACATCTAGCAAGCTCGGTATTCAGAATACATCCTCTTCATTCACTTCCAGTGCTACTTATTCCTCTAGGAATAAGGCCTGCTTATCAGGATGGAACATAACTGATAAAGTGATCATTATCATGTTGGAGGCTTAATGGATATTTTACAACACTCAAAAAGAATTAAAATAGAATTTAATACTTCCTATATTTCGTCCTAGTCAGTAGGACATCTACAGGGATTACAAAAACAATTAATGTAACATGCACACACAAATCTTACAATACTAAGCCCAACCACGTGGGTGACACTAAAGTCCTATCTAGGTGGAGCGCCCTCTAAGGGCGGTAGTAGGTGGCCTGGAATGTAAGGTGGGACCTCTGGTGATGAGTGTTTCCCAAATCTTCGGAAGCTTAATACAACCGTATTTGTTAAGGTTTGGTTGGTTTCTGAGAGCTACTGCTGCTTCTAAGAAAAGTCTCCCTTTCTTGAATTTGCTGTGGTGGAGCATGGTGGTTTTCTTCCATGATACTCTGTGGGTGGTGTCCAAAACGTGGTCAGCCAAGTCTGAATGGCCATAGTTATGTTTGCATATGTAAGACTTGTGTTCATCCAGGCGGATGGATGCTGATCTGCCTGTCTGTCCAAAGTACACCAGCTTACTGGAACAGGGTACTTTGTAAACTCCAGGCAGCGAGAGAGGAGGGAGTTGATCTTTCGTAGACCAGATAAGGGTAGCAAGTTTGCGGTAGGGCTTATATGCTGTGTGTAGGTTGTACTTTTTTAGTATCTTGGCTATTTTATCAGATGTGCCACGGATGTCCTAGTGACTAGGACGAAATATAGGAAGTATTAAATTCTATTTTAATTCTTTTTGAGTGTTGTAAAATATCCATTAAGCCTCCAACATGATGTCTTCACAGCACTTAAGCCTCTACACATGAAAGTGATCATTAAATAGCTCAGCTGTGTCATCTGCTTTGGTCACCAGACTAAGTTGTTTTACATAGCAACATAGAGCACTTGTGATGACAAAAATAAATATTTATTGGTATGTTTCATTCTAAAAAAAGGAGAGGGATGACCTCTACTTATTTCATTTTAGAGTGGTTTCATTCTTTTGAACAGTTTTTTTCTGGGAATATTATTTTCAGTGTGTGTCATATTGTATCTTTCAGGTGCCACTCTTTTCACATACACAACACTTGGTAATTCATTCTGCTCACATGCAAAAAAACTCTCTCACTCCATTACTTGCCTCACTCATACAATTTTCAGGGATACTTTCCTTCTTCTCCTTCTCTCTCTCTCTCTCTCTCTCTCTCTCTCTTTCTTCTCTGTAGACAATACCTAGTATAAATTTGGTAAAACATTACAACTCCTATTAATTAAAGATTTGATAACACCAATTTTTTGAGAGGTGTGATGAGTAGACTTTTGATGAATGTATCTGCCAGTAAAGGTAGGTTTTCGATAAACACTTGTTGATAAATTACCAGAGGCTGTGCTTGTAAGAAAGATGTCCAAGAATGGTAAAGTACCATTCTCGGACATCATTACCAGTCTTTTCTTTTTCCATGGTGAATTGAATGCATGGATGAAGGCTGTTGATCTGTTGTAGGAAAGTGGTAAGTTCATTTTCATAGAGTACATAATGTATGCTCTTCTCCCTCAAGCTTACAACAAGAACTTCTCACTGTCAAAACATTAATGGAATTTAATGGTTACAAACCTAATCAAATCCAGCAGATAATTGACTCCTGTGTTCCAACACCTCGGGATTCTTCAACAGACCGCAGGGTTCCAATCCCTTATATTTCTGCATCCCTGAACCGATTGGTAGAATTTTGAAGAAGTATTATCTCATTCCCACATCTTTTCCTATCAAAACATTTCTCATCTGTTGCCATCTACAAAAGACAAACTGTTACCTCTATCATTAGCTGGTGTGTACCAGATAACTTGTGAATGTAATCTAACATATTTTGAGCAAACAGGCCATTCTGTGGAAAAAAATAATTAATGAACATCAATATTATATCGAAAACATGAAACCTCAAAAGTCTGGTCTGGCAGCTAATAGTATTGACACTAAACACAGTATCCAGTGGGATGAAGCTCGTCTTCTCCAAAGTTGCAAAGCCCTTTTACATTAACGAAATCTGAATTGGAATGATTGCCTCTCTCTCTCCCAAAAGTTTGGGAGATTCTTATTTTATGTAACCATCAAAAATGATTTTTAATAATATTATTTATTAATATTAATTTCTAGCAAGCAGCAACAGTTTTTAATTGGTAAACCACTGACTACTATATATACCTTGTATTCCTTTCTTTGATTTGCATGTTTCTATGCACTAATGATGTACTGTTATTTTTAGTAGGAAATATCTATGCTTTCATTTCATTAAAGTTAATTACTGTGGTTATCGTGTAATTTATTGCTACCTTGTATCTCTTTCATAACAAATTATTTTCCACAATGCATGCTTTTTAGTCTTTGATTCATTTCACTTCCACTTTATTCATCCACTTCACTGTGATTATATATACCATTATACATTACCCATTAAAGATGTGTTTGAACTGCTTTACATATTCTGTCAATCTCTTTCTTTTGCCATTCGTCATTCCAGTTACTAATGTAAACTGACCACAAAATTTTAATCACTAATCGCATAATTCAACACATATCTCCTTTTTTCACTGACACATTTCGGTGTCAGTGCCTTGTGGTCATTCTCACCAACTCTATAACCAAATCTTATGCTTTGTTTTATTCATATTTCCAGCTTTATTCATAATGTCTGAAATAGTTCCAGGATTCCTTGTTCCTACAACTCCAAAAATTAATTTTTATTTTTCATATACTGTCTCCTTTTTTTCCAGTTCATATTACAATAATATGTTACTGTATTATGGTATATAGATTAGAAAAAAGGCAATCACCTCTTTTCCCTAAATACAGGCATACCTTGTATTGCACGGTTTCGAACAACACGGGTTTTGGTCTAACGCAGTTTTTATTATTACATACACTAACATTGTCAACACTGACCGGCGATTCCTGGGCACCACAAGTGACAGTCAAGAGCCACGTTTATGCAGTAGTTATTTGATTGGCTCTCACGTAGACACGTTCTTTCCCCGCGGCATTTTATTATTTACGTTAATATTAGCATTTAATATTTTTTTATTATTTAAGTATGAGTGAAAAGAGATGAAACAAACAAGACACTGTTGGAGTAACAAAAAAACGCAAGTGGTTGACTTTAGAGAAGAAACTTGAAATTATAAAATGTCACGAGAATGGCAAATGAAATTCATTTGCTAAAATAGCATGTGAGAATTCAATGAATGAGTCATCTGTACAAACAATTATTCAGAGCAAAGAAAACATTAAACAACATGGAATGAGCACCGCTTCTTATATGTCAAAAGTGATCACGAGAAATCGATCTTCTACAATGGAAAATATGGAACGCCTTCTAATGATCTGGATTGAAGATTGTAATCAGGAAAAGATTCCTTTGAATCAAATGATAATCCAGGCAAAAAGCAACAAGTCTATATGACAAAATAAAAGAAAATGAAAGTGAAAATGAAGGAGGTACAACCAGCGAAACTTTTATAGCAAGTCACGGGTGGTTCTACAGTTTCAAAAAAGCGTATGGGACTCCATAACGTAAGAATCCAAGGTGAAAGCGCAAGTGCTGACACTAAAACTGCAGAATTATTTCCCAATGAATTGAAGGAGCTTATTGAGAAGGAAGGCTACACAGATGATCAGATTTTTAATGCTGACGAGACTGGCTTGTTCTGGAAAAGAATGCCATCGTGCACATTTCTAGCAGAGAAGGAAAAAACACAAGCTGGGTGTAAAGTGTCAAAAGTCCGATTGACACTTTTACTAGGAGATAATGCATCAGGTGATTTAAAATTGAAGCCACTGCTAGTGTACAGAGCGGAAAACCCAAGAGCTCTCAAGGGTTTTACAAAGAACAATTTACCTGTTCATTGGCGTTAAAAAAGCGTGGGTGACTTGTTCAATTTTCAAAGACTGGTTTAAAACTTGTTTTTGCCCTGAAGTTTAAAGCTATTGTAAAAAGAATTCCTTTTAAAATTTTTCTTTTATTACACAATGCGCCAGGCCATCCAACTCTATTGACTGACTTAGATGAAAATGTCAAGATTCATTTTATCCCTCCAAACACAACATAAATTCTGCGGCTGTGGATCAAGGCGTTATCTCCACTTTCAAAGCTTACTATTTAAGACGAACTTTTGCTCAAGCTATTAAAGCTGCAGAAGAAGATTCTTGGACTTTGAGTGAATTTTGGAAGAAATTTTACATAAAAGATGCCATTCAAAATATTTACGAATCTTGGCAAGATGTGATTCAAAGCAACATGACAGCCGTATGGCATAATATCTTGCCGCATTGTTCAAAGGACTTTGTTGCTTTTGTAACACAGAAATTGTGCAGATGGGCAAAGATCTTGGTTTTACAAGTTTCGGTTGTAACAATGTGAACGAATGTATTGATTCTCATTCAAATGATCTGGATGATGAAACCCTTTTGAAGTTGGTCAAACAATGAGCCTATGAAGCAGAATAAGATGAAAATGACCCCACTCATGTCATGGTTGAAGAATTTTCCTTTGCTGACCTTTCAGCTTTTGTGAGAAAAATCGACGAAGCTTCCAACTTTCTCATAAATGCCGACCTGAATTTGGAAAGAAGCATCAAAGTGAGACAAAGTCTCAATAATGCCATCAAATGCTACAGAGATCTAGTACTTGAAGAGACAAAGAAGACAAGGATGGTTCAAAGAACACTAAAAGACTACTTTAGTAAAAAGTAAATTACTGTATGCTAAAATTGAACAATATTTTTTGTTTTCTACAACGTTTATATCAGATTAAAAGGATTTTTATTTGTTATTCAGTTAATAAAAATAAATTTTTTTCTTTTCATTTTTAAAGATTTTTATTATCGTAAATTTTTGTAATAGACAAATTAAATCGAAAACCTTTATAAATTGATCTTGAACAACGCGGTTTTTGCATAGCGCGGACTCTTCTTGGAACCAATTAACCGCGCTATACAAGGTATTCCTATATATAGAAAAGAGATGCTGTAATCTCCCATTAGATCACCTTCACCAACCTGTTAGTATAAACATATGGATGACAGGGATAAGCCTGCCATTTGACCAAGTTGAGGAGGTAGGACACAGCAAAGTCATCACCAGTTTTCTGCAGTTGATGCTGATTTTTTAAGATGACCATAGGCTTAACCTTATTGGATATCTCAAATCATTCAGCAGCTAAGCTACATTGAACTGGATTTAACATTCTTGTTGTCATTGTTCATTGTTTTTCTCAGAATGTTAATGTAATTTTGTTCCTCAAAAGGAATTGCTATGTAAATTTAAACACAACTATATTATAATATCATATACTGTTTTTATTTTTGTTTAACCTTTTCTTTTCTTAAAATTAAAATTCAGTTATTACCTTTTAAAAGTAGATAAAGTTCTGCTGTACTGTTTTTTCCTCTAGTGTATTAATCATTGTTTTCACTGATGTGTCCTCAAAATGGAGGAGTTATGGGTCTCTATGTTTGTTATGTCCTTGATGGAGAAGAGAAATTTGAGGAACAGAAACTGGAATTCCTGCTCTGGAGACCAAAAATGGCATTTGCCACTTCATCCAATAAACTAGGCAGTGGTATTTCACTGGGCCATGAAGAACATCTGCCACCTAGAACTGCCATTCTATAATCCACTACTGAAATGCATATGACACTTAAGCAAAAATTTTACATTAAATAAGTTTTTTATGCGAATTTTCCTCCCCCATTTTTATGTTTATTATGATTACACCAACTCACACTCTTTCATAATTGAAACAAACTACTGGAAATGTGGTCCTCATAACAATCCCTCCTTTGAAAACTTAAGAAATGATCTATGGTAAGAAGGAAACAACTCATTGCACTTGAAGATGATAACTTGTGTCCTTCAAACATGTACAAACAGCAGAAAAATCTTTTCTTTTTTTTTTCTATGTAACTCCTATTGAGAAAGAGTGGGCTACAATTTTTCAATTCTTTATTGATTAATTATTATTATTATTATTATTATTATTATTATTATTATTATTATTATTTTACATAATCTGGAAATCTTGTTCTAGAGTCCAAGCATGGAACTCTTTCATTCCATTTCAGGTCTACAACAGGCATGATACTGTCTCACACTGGATTTGACCCTGCAACTTGTTGTTGGAGTGTGCTTGGATGATCAGCCTAATAAATCCATTGAGCTGTTCTCATTTTAATATGCTTCCACTTTTCCAGTTTACTACTTATAAACCCAAAGTGATTATTTTACATATGCATTTTAAAATAATAAGATTATAGTCATTGTCTGTGTCTTCATCACTATTATAGACATTGCACTTTAAAATATCTTACAGTTAAATTATTGTTAATTGTAAATGTAATCAGTCAGGATTCTTTCCATTAATTGAAAAGTAGCCACTGACTCATTTCTTAGCTGTAAAAATCATCTGCACATGTCTTTAGTTATGTTACTAGAGACAGTAAAAACTCTCTTTAGTATTATATTATTATTATTATTATTATTATTATTATTATTATTATTATTATTATTACCTCAAGACCTCATGGAGTCAAAGACTCATCTGAGAGGTCCTTTTATCACACACACACAGCTCATCATACCGTGTCTTAAACACACTCAAATTGTCTTAAACACACTCCTTCCAGACATCACACTCTCAGGCAAAGCATTCCAATCATTCACAACTCTGCACAAAAAAAACCTGCCCCCTCACTCCCTCTTTATACAGTTTCGAGGAATGACCTCTGGTTCTCCCCTGATCTCCCACTATTCTCTGCAGAACTTCTCCACCATTGATCCTATAACAACCCCTTACCAAATTGTAGGTCTCTATCATATCTTCCCCTCTTCCTCCTGTCCACCAGACTCTGCAAATTGCAAATTACATCTTCTCAATCTTTCCTCATACTCGACATTCCAAAGGTCAAAAAGTACCTTAGTCAGTTACCTTTGGACCCTTTCCAACATCTCTTCATCCTTCTGAAAACCAGTTGACCAAATCTGTGCACAATAATTCATGTGTGGCCTAATCAAAGCCTTATACACCCAACTTCTACACGTCCGTGTCCTCCGCATCGTTCTCAGAAGCCTTTGTGTTGTCTTCACAATTTTGGCTATGTGTTCCCTAAATTTCAGATCCTTATCCACTGTCACCCCCAGATCTCTGATTTCATCCACTTGCAACAATATATCCTCACCAAGCATAAATTCTGCATCCCATCTTTGTTTTCCAAATTTTAAAACCTTACAATTTGTAACATTGAACTCACATCCCCAATCACTCAATTTATTAAAGTCTTCTTGTAAGGCCACAACAGCTTCACTACTCTTCATGGTTCGTCCCAACTTTACATCATCTGCAAACAACTGAATATCTCCATCCAAATCTTCACCAATATCATTAAGATACAAGTTAAACAGTAATGGCCCTAAATGACCCCTGAGGCACTCCACTAGTGACATTCCTTTTCCTGGATATCGCTCCCCCCATTCACAACTTGTTGATACCTATCAGATAGCCAGTCTCCCATTCAATGCACTAACCTAATATCCAACCCTATCTGCTCTAGTTTGACCGTCAACTTATCATGAGGTAATCTATCAAAAGCCTTTGCACAATCCAAGTACTCCTTTGAAGCAGTCACTTTTATGTAATAAGTAAGTAGATTACTAAAACATGACTCCCTTTAGCAAATCCATGCTGTCCATCAAAGATAATATCATTGTTGTCAACCCAACTCTGGATCCTAGTTCTCACAAGCTTCTCCAACAACTTAACCACAACACCTGATACACAGATAGGCCTATAGTTTGATGCTTGAGTTCGATCACCTTCTTTATGAATTATCACAATCTTGCTCTCCTTCCACTCCTTAGGAACTTGACCGAGTGCAATACTCGTATTAAAAAAATATGTCAAGGCAGTGTCAACTCCCTGACACATTCCTTCAGAATACATGGTGATATATTATCAAGTCCCACAGTTTTATTAACATCTAGTTTATTCAACGCCTCATACACCTCTTGCTTACAGTCAGTCTCCCCCCCCCATCATCAACTACTCTCAATCTCTCCATTAAGTCACATTCACAAGATTGAAAGGCCCTTATGAACTGCTTATTAAGTATCTCTACCACACATTCTGCAAGAGCTGTCTTTATACCATTTTCTCTAATCATTGTCATCCTTCCATAATCACTCTTTCTTTTGCTGGCTACATATCGAAAGAACTCCTTAGGATTCTTTTTGGCATTATTTGCTAACTGTTGTTCATACCTCTCTTTAGCTACCCTCACCAACCAAGTCACCTTCCTTGTTTGGTCTTTGTAGACCTCATTGAATTGGTCTACAAAGACCAAGTCCCACATTCCACCTCTCGTATGTTGCCTCCACAAAGCCCTTTTTCTCTGTATTGCATGCTTAATCTCTTTATTCATCCATCTCACACCTACCTTATTTAACCTTCTCACCCTTGGAATACATTTATAACTAAAGACTTTACAAGAATTAATACACTCAGTGCATGGCTTATACTGAGTTTCAGAACTCTAAAACTTTTACAGAAATAGTAAACATTAAAATTCAGCATTATTTCGAGTGACCAAGATGATAGTAGGTCTGTGGAATGAACCTTATGAGAATAGGTTGAGGATTTGTGGGTTGCAGAAATTGGACGATAGGCGAAGGAGGGGTGATATGATTGAGACATTCAAATTACTGAAGGGTTTTTATAAGATTGATCCAGAAGATATTTTTGAAAATATGACTGGTGGTGGGTGGACTAGGGGCCATGCATGGAAGCTGGGCAAGAGCGTGGTTGACAAGGGTGTTAGAGGTAGGTTTTTTACTTGGAGAGTGGTGAATGAGTGGAATAAGCTTCCAGAGGCTGTTGTGGGTGCTACGACCGTGAATGAGTTCAAGGCAAGATATGATAGATACTGTGTGAATGTTGAATAGTTGTTCCAGACATGATGTTAGGGCCTCCCTCGATGAGTCTGTCGACTCCTTGGAGTTTCCCAGAACAATAATAATAATAATAATAATAATAATATATAGAAACTTCAGAAGTTTCATAATTTTGACCAGTGATGTTTGAATGGGAGTTCTTGCTCTCATAAGATTTCTCCCTAGTCTCTGAAGAGAGCCAACCAGTTTGAAACAGCTGTCAGGCTAGTCAAACCTTTATTAAAATGCACTACTAAAAGGCGAATATATATTTATATTTGGGCAGCACTCATGTCTTTTAGGTAGTGCAAGCTAAGACAACTCTGATGCCAAGAATTGTATTCCCATATGCTCACTGGTCAAAATTTCAAAACTTCCGAAGTTTCTACATATATTCAGCTTTGAAATAATTGAGATCTTTAATACCCATTATTTCTGTATAATTTATATCACGGAAATGAAGCTGTATAACTCTTTCTTCATAATTACTAAACCTTATATTTTAGCATTTATTTTTTTGACAAAAGAAATCATTAATTTCACTTTAGGTTATATGGTATCATAATGGTAAGCCTGTTAAAGAATCAGATGATTTCCAGCTACTTTTTGAAGGAGATCGCTGTACTCTTATAATCAAAGAAGCTTATCTTGAAGATGCAGGGGCCTATAAGTGTGTAGCAATCAATTCTGGTGGAGAAACATCAAGTCAGTGCACATTAACTATAGAACGTAAGTGTTTTTGCAGATTTTGTAGCAATGCTAACTAATTATATTTCTTAAACAGATTATTTTTCTTCTTTTATGAGACTCTTCCTGCAAAAAGTTGTAAACAATAGTGGTAATGGTGAGCTAAGAGTTTTTTTTTTCATTTTTTAATTATGATTTTTTTAGAATTTTTTGTCTTTTTTGGTAGATAACAGGCAGAGGAAATCACTGATTGTTATAGGAGGGGAAACCACAGGAGAGTTTTTTAATGAATTAAATGTAGGTACTAGATTATGTTTCTTGAGGATTCTTGAAATTGGTTTAGAAATTTCAGAAATATATAACAGAAACTTCAAAAACATTTAAAAAGACTAAACTCTCTACCTGATGAAGTCATCAATCTTGCCAGAGATGCTAATGCTACACCAAAGGCTTGCACCTCATGATTTTATGGTCTACATAAGATCCACAAAGATGGCATGCCTCTCTGCCCAGTCCTAAGATTGCATTGAATCTTCTACATATTGCATAGCTACCTAAGTTTTTATCCTCATTGCTAAACTCCCAAATTGACAACTCTTGCTCCTTCATAAGAAACTCTTTGGATTTTCTGCTAAAAATGAGGAATTTATCTCTTCAGCCATCAGATTTAATGGTTAGTTTCGATGTTGAATCCTTATTCACGTATGTACCTCTTGAAAATTCTCCATCTACTTGCGCAAACTTTCCTCCAGATATTGTCAAATTATTCAACTTTGTAATTCGCTATGGTTATTTCATCTGTTAAAATAAACTTTACAAGCAAATTGAAAGGACATCCATGTGAAGACCACTCTTTCCTCAAACTTTAAGATATTTTTATGCAAATTGTTAACAGTTAGAACTCCTGTTTTCCTTAATTCAGCCTCAACCTTCCTTTTGAGTGCACTGTGTTTTTGCTATTTGGTCCTTATCAGACCAAATGGCAAAATGACCAACCTTACAAGCCTTTCTATCAAAAATAAATAAGCTATATTCCCAGATAAATTTTACAATGGAAATTGAAAATAACAATAAACTGATATTCCTAGATGTTTTGCCATCTCGCTCTCCTTCAATTGAACTAATTACCTCTGTTTATTGCAAAGCTACCAAAACATCTAACATATTATGCAGTTGAATGACTTCTCAAAACAGAATGTGTAATATGTCTGTGATTCTTACAAACTTCCTTCCATCAATCCTGAAATAGTACAAAAAGCTCCAATTTTTTATATTTCTGGCATCTCTGAACCAATTTCAAGAATCCTCAAGAAATATAACATAGTACTAAATTTATTTCGTTCAACAAACTCTCCTCACAGTTTCCTTCTTATAATGATCAACACTATCCTCTTTCTCTGTCTGGCATCTACCAAGTTCCTTGTGTTATATCCTTATGTTATATAAATTTTATATCCTTATCCATTATCACCCCCAGATCTCTTATTTCCTCTACTTCCAACAATATATTCTCACCAAGCATAAATCTCACCCCGACTTAAGCAAATCCGTAGTTATGTGGTTTCTTATATGTACGTATTCCCGTCTCGCTTCATCTTTGTTTTCCAAATCCCATCTTTGTTTTCCAAATTTTAAAACCTTATATTTTGCAACATTGAACTCACATCCCCATTTGCTTGCCCAATCACTCAATTTATTCAAGTCTTCTTGCAAGGCCACAACATCTTCACTACTCTTTATGATTCGTCCCAACTTTGTATCATCTGCAAACAACTGAATATCTCCATCCAAATCTTCGCCAATATCATTAATATACAAGTTAAATAGTAATGGCCCTAAAACAGATCCCTGAGGCACTCTACTAGTGACTTTCCTTTTCCTGGATATTGCACCCCCATACACAACTTGGTGATACCTATCAGATAGCCAGTCTCCAATCCAATGCACTAATCTAATATCCAACCCCATCTGCTCTAGTTTGACTGTCAACTTATCATGAGGTACTCTATCAAAAGCTTTTGTGAAATCCAATAATCCACCTCTGGATTAATCTGATAAAATCCTCTCATTAACTTAAACATCTCTATCATATCACCTCTCTTCCTTCTATCCATCATTCCAACCTCCTGATATTGTCTTAGTCACTCATCTCTGGATCCTCTCCATGTCTCCACATCAGATTGAAAAGCAGGTGACCAGAGATCTGAGCACAGTAGTCCAAGTGGGGCTGACCAGTACCTTTTACAGTGGCACAACCACTTCCTTATCTTTGCATGTTAGAGTACTTCTTATCATAGCAGTGCTATAATATGCAACCTTTGCAACACTACCAATATGCCCTCTAAACTTCAGTCCACTATCAACCATCACTCCCAAAATCCCTAATCTCATCCACTTCCTACAGTACAGCACCATCGATATAGTACACAGCCTTATATTTCTGCACTCCAAAATGTGTAACACCTTGCACTTATTGATATTAAAACTACAACCCCACTCTTTTGTCCAAGTAAAAAGTATATTCAAATCTTCCTGAAAGGATTCAGCATAAGCAGTGCTGCTTATAATTCTTCCCAACTTTGTATCATCAGCAAATAACTGAAGATCCCCAGTCAGTCGGTCCACATGATATATCATTTACAAACAAGTTACACAGCAGGGGGTCCAAGGGGGACCCCTGCTGTGTAACTTGTTTATACACACTGGTTATAACTTGTTGAATCCTGGGGCACACCACTGGTGGTTACCTGTGGTGTGCCCCAGGTAACCAGTGGTTCTTTGAGACACTGCTTCATCACACACAACCTGCTGGTATTGTTCAGAGAGCCAATCACTGATCCATCTAACCAATATACTATCTATTCCCATCCTCTGCAGTGTGTACACCAACTTATCATGAGGTAATCTATCCAAAAAGTTTTGCAGAGTCTAAGAATATCACTGTATATGATTCTCCCTTATCTAACACGCTCATTACCTTATAAAATGCAAGTAAATTGCTAAAACGGGACGATGAAGGTCAGCATGAATTTATTAAGTGGCACTCTTATTTTAGTTATCATGCTGGATTTTTTATTATAAAGTAACAAGTGCAATTGATGAGGGAAAGGTGTATATTGCCATTTTTCTGGATTTTGCAAAAGCATTTGTCAGTGTGTCACATGATAACTTGATATTTAAGCTGCACCATATAGTTACAACATATCAAGTTACTGGACTGGCATTAAATTGACTGAGAGTTATTTCTATTCTAAGAATTATGTATGGGGAAGCAGTATCAAGGAGAAAGAAGGCTATAAGTCTGGTTCTACTGGGCTCAGTACCAGGACTTCCACGTTTCAATGGTATGACACTGATATTGTCATTGGACTTTAGAGTGATATTCAGTTATTTGCAAAGGATGCAAAACTAGGGAGGGTTATTAGTACTAGTACCAATGCTATTGTTGCTCTTCAGGAGGATTTGTATAAGTTACAAAGGTAAGTGAATGAATAGGGATTCAAATTTAATGCAAGTA
Source organism: Typopeltis vanoorti (assembly GCF_054136105.1). Lineage (NCBI taxonomy): Eukaryota > Metazoa > Arthropoda > Arachnida > Uropygi > Thelyphonidae > Typopeltis > Typopeltis vanoorti. The sequence goes on along the minus strand of NC_143555.1, from coordinate 117,726,392 downwards.
AATGTTAGGTTTTGAAATTTGGAATCAGCAGATGGGAAGCTGCTTTCTCTGTTAGTGGAAATATACTGGGGGAAATGAAGAAGCAAGGTATCTTGGCATTATAGTAGACAAAATTTGAAGTTCAAGCAAATTACAAACATGATGAAGGCAACCCAAAAGATTGCAGCAATGTGAAGAAGTACACTGACCAGCAGATATAAGAGCTTGGTGGTTCTGTTGTATAAAGCCTTTATTAATGGCATCTGGATTAATGTGCTCAGATCTGGTCATCTGAATTCCAGGTGATGAATAATTTTGTAGTGAGTTCAAAGGCAAATAACAAAAATGAGGACACTGACTAAATGGAACACATAATGAATCTTGTGACTCTATAGAGATTGATAGAGTAATTCTAGTTGTTCACATTTCTTTTTATTGTTATTCCTTTCATACTCTGCCTGAGATTCATTCAATACGGATGTGCATACCATTCACTCTTGGTAATGCATTACATTTCATTTGTCTCACTCATCCCCTATACTTCTTCTCATCCTTATCCTACCTATAATTAAATTTACAAGAATTACCTCACACCCCAAGAAAAATCTAAGTTTTAAAAGAGGTATACCGTGAGTAGACATATCGATACAAAATTAATAACGGAAAAAAAAAAAAAATCTACTTGATGGGCCATATATATATATATTCACCTCTCTCTCTCTCTCTCTATATATATATATATACATACAGTCATATCCCGACTTAAGCGACTTAAGACCTCACTAAAGGTTGAAACTGGTCTGGGTAGTGGCATTTCCCTTAATGCATAGCAGCATACATGTCTGCAAGAAGATGTGCTTTGCATTATGGGAGATACTGAGACAAGGAGTGATGAGAGCTTGGTCTACCTTTGCTTGGAGTTGCCTGGTGTTGCGCTACCTTACCTCAGTCCTGAAGATATTTTCAGGCGCAAACTTTGTTTGCTTACACTTGGATAAAGGATTAAACTAAATTTATTATAGATAAAATTGCTCATTTATCTAAACCAAATTCCATTTTGATGTCCTGCTGAAAATACGAACTGTGTTCAATAAAGAGTCTATTTGCTGGGCCAATTTTCCATATAGCTTCAAGTCATCCATATACAACAGATGGGAAATTTTAATATTACATTTAGGAATTTCATATCCAAGTTTTGTTTTCTTCAGAATCATAGACAATGTTGAAGAGCAATGGTGACAAGGAATCACCTTGGAAACTTCCATGTTTAATGCTGATATCTCCAAATCGTTCATTATTCACTATTAATGTTTATTTCCATGATTTCATAGCAGCAGCCAGAAACGAACATATGTTTTTTGCTAATTCCAAATATTTTTAGTGATTTTAGGATCCAGGCGTGTGGGAGGGAATCGAATGCTTTTTTGTAGTCTATCCATGCCATGTTCAAATTAGTTTTTTGTCTTTTTGAGTTTCTGAGAATCATTTTATTAATAAGGATCTGGTCCTTTGTTCCTCTAGATTTTTGAAAATTGCCTTTTTGTTCAATTGGATAAATCTGATTATCTGATAAGTAGTGGTATATGGAATTTGCTATGATTGCAGTGAACAGCTTAAGCATAGTTGGTAGGTATGTTATTGGACGATAGTTACTTGGGTCTGCATCCTTATCCTTATCATGAAGAGAAAAGTGCGCCCAGATATCATCCATTCTTCCACTGAGCCTGACTGCAACAAATAATTAAATTGTTCTGCCATTCGATCATGTAGACTGGTTAGATGTTTTAACCAAAATCCATGTAGTTCGTCTTTGCTAGGTGCACTCCAGTTTTTTAATTTTCTAGCTTGAGCACTGACCATTTCTTTAGTGATAATGACATTTTGCATTTTATTATTCTTCTTCTTATTATTATTATTATTATCTGAGACCTCCAGGGAGTCAAGGACTCATTGAAGGAGGCTATACATCACCCATCCTTTCCAGCAGGAAAGACTAATACTAATCCATTCAGAGCAGCAAAAAGGTATGAACTATGAATTACCTGATCCTGTGGTCCAACAGGTAATGATAGTAAGCATATCAACTTAGTGGTACTCGTTCTCAAAAAAACTATTCCCTTTTGTTCATTCATGTTTTTGTTTAATTTCTGATTCTATTTCCTTAATCCATAAAGCATCTTTATTGTGTTCAATAGGATTATCCCAGATTGACTTCCAAAATTTGAGTGTTTCTTCTTTTCCTGGTGAATGATGGCTTGCATTTGTATTTCTCTGGAGAGACTGAAAGAACTGACATTGGTTCTGTCGAAATTGCATATTTTGTACATATTAGTTTATTCTTGCTTCATAATCTTTTAATTTTTTGTGCAGTCACTGTAATTCTTTGTTTTAGCTCTTTGGTAACTTCAGCAATTGTTTTGTTGGCCAAATTATATGTGTTAATCAGTTTGTTTTTGATGTTATTATCCAGAGAAATACAAATGCAAGCCATCATTCACCAGGAAAAGAAGAAACACTCAAATTTTGGAAGTCAATCTGGGATAATCCTATTGAACACAATAAAGATGCTTTATGGATTAAGGAAATAGAATCAGAAATTAAACAAAAACATGAATGAACAAAAGGGAATAGTTTTTTTGAGAACGAGTTTTTTGTTCTGTCAAAATTGCATATTTTGTACATATTAGTTTATTCTTGCTTCATAATCTTTTAATTTTTTGTGCAGTCACTGTAATTCTTTGTTTTAGCTCTTTGGTAACTTCAGCAATTGTTTTGTTGGCCAAATTATATGTGTTAATCAGTTTGTTTTTGATGTTATTATTTTTCAGCCGTCCTTCTTTAAAACTCTTTAAGTTGCTTAGATCAGCTCGAAGTGTGTTGACCTTTCGTTCTAACTGGATTTTCCATTGTGCAGATTGTTTCATCCTCGGCTTTTGCTCTTTCGGTTTGCAACCAAGCTTCACCGAAATGATATAGGGTGTGCGGTATAAGAGCAGATTTGTTTCCTTTATACTGTTGGTTGTGATGGTTTCAATTACAGCATTTGCATCTAAGAGGAGCTGTTTTAGCTTAGATTGTTGTAAAGCTTTTAATGGTGGTAGTCTTATACGGTCATTTATGGAGTTCATATGTTCCAATATCCCTGACTTCATTTTACACTGCTCTTCTGTCAAAACATTCTGAGGTATGTTGTCAGGGATATTTGAACTTGAGCTGCAAGAGTTATGTAATAAACCAGCAACTCCAGTAACAGAAATATTTTTTTACGGAAAATGAAATTCTTTTGGTCCATAAGTCTTTGTTCTGTTATTGCAGATTCTGGGAATTTTTGTTTCCAAATTAAATGCATACGCTTTCTGAAACCTCATTTTTCTGGTGTTGATCTGTAAAAACATTTCATAACTTCTCTGTTTTCTTCTACAGTCTATTTTTTACGTTTGGTTCCTTCCAGTCACTTTTCAGCTTCCTGCCCTGATTGCCCAGCAAGGAGAGCTCGGTCCTGTAGTCCACTTGTCACCTGATGCCCAGGATCCTCAACATCTGACGCAGTCCTTGATGACCAGGGCATCGACTGATCCAGTATGGATCTCTTCTTCCTTTTCACCATTAAGATGGGGGATGGAACACTGTTAGGCTGGCTCCTCAGTTGAGACCTGTCTGACAATGGTGGCCCTGCTGGCAGCTATGCAACCGCCAGAATAGCTCTCAACATCACTGAAGCAACCAAGTCCCACCGCCACGACAAGGCCATGTTCCTTCAGGGGGATAATAATAATAATAATTATTATTATTATTATTATTATTATTCCAAGACCCCATGGAGTCACAGACTCATCTAGGTGGTCCATTTTGTCATAAACAAAGCTCATCATGCTGCGCCTTAAACATTCAAATTCTATGCAGACACCATGCTCTCTGGCAATACATTCCAATCATTCACAACTCTCCATGCAAAAACCTGCTTCTCACTGTCCTTGCTCACACCCTCCTTATATAGCTTCCAGAGTTGACCTCTTGTTCTCCCCCATCTCCCACCATATGATGACAAATCTTCAACATTAACCCTAAAACAACCTCTTACTAACTTGTATGTCTCTATCATATTGCCCTCTTCTTTCTATCCACTAGACTCCTCAAATTGCATCATCTCAACTGATATTTTATTTCATGTTCAACATATTCAACATGAAATAAAAAATCTGTTGAGATGATGCAATTCAACATATTTATATTCAACAATCCAGAGCTCAGAAACTAGTTTGATCAATTGCCTCTGGACCCTACTCCAACATCTCTTCATCCTTTTGAAAACCAGATGACAAATCTGTACACAGTAGTCCATATGTGCCTAATCAGAGTCTTATACAATGGAACCAGAATCTCCTTACTTCTAGAAGTCAGGGTCCTCCACATCATTCCCAGAATTAGTTCTGTTGTCCTCACAACTGTATGGCCTCTAAATTTCAAATCCATATCCAGCATCACCCCAAGATCTCTCATTTCCACCACCTTAAACAATATGTCCCCACCAAGAGTAAATTCTACCTCAGATCTTTGCTTTCCAAATTATAAAACCTACCTTACATTTCGCAACATTCAATTCCCACTCCTGTTCTCGTTCACTCAATCTATTCGATATTCTTGTTAGGTAACATCTGCTCTACTCCTTATAGTTCGTCCCAACATTGTATCATCTGCAAGTGACTGAATATCCTCATTCAAATCTTCCCCAATATCATTAATATACAGATTAAACAGCAATGACCCTAAAACAAACTTCTGAGGTATACCATTAGTGACTTTCCTCTTTTGAGATATTGCTTCCCCATACACAACTTGTTACCTATTGGACAGTCAATCTCCAATCCAGTGTACAAGTCTAACATTTGAACCTATCTGCTCTAGTTTCACTATCAACTTGTCATATGGTAATCTATCAAAAACATTTGCTAGTCTAAGTATACTACTGTGTATCTATCTCCTGCATCCAATGCTGCTGTCACCTTATTCTAATTAGTATGTAGATTACTAAAACATGAACTCCTTTTATCAAATCTGTACTGACCATCAAATATATTGCCACTGTTGTCAACCCAATTCTGAATCCTGATTCTCACCAGTCTTTCCAACATTTTAACCACAACACCTGACACACAAATTGGTCTATAATTTGATGCTTGACTCATGCATCCTTTGCAATCTGACTCAATTGAACACTCATATTAAACAAATATATTAAGGCAGATGTCAACTCCCTGGCACATTCCTTCAAAATATTGAGTAATATATAATCAAGTCCCACAGCCTTATTAATATCAAAAGTTTGGTTAATTCCCCATATACCTCTTCCTCACTCACAGTCAGTTTCTCCACCTCGTCATTCACTCCTTTGAAACTCTACATGATGTCACATTCACAAGGATGAAAAACTCATTAAATATTCTCAACTATATGCTCCGCAGTAATAGTCCTTATACCATTCTTGTGGAAAGGCTTATGTGTTCATCGTACATGTTGATTGGATTTTAACGGTGTAGATGTGAACACAGATTGATAAGAAAATAACTATTTACTGACTTAATTGCTAATATTTCACTGGTATTCTATCCAGCATCTTCAGAGCACACAAACAAAGTTTGTTACTGTAGCGAGACAACCACAATCCAGTATAACAATGGGACTAGTGTGAGCAATTGTAGCATGCAGCAAAAAGACTAAAGTCCTAATCAGGCGGCATGTAAGTTTAAAAAATATATATATGTGAGAGAGAAAGCAGATATTAATTTGGTCTTACTATCTCCCAAATCTTTGGTAGATTTATACAGCCATAGTTGTTGATTTGGAGTATGTTTCAAGGCTTCTGCTGATTCCAGGAACAACCTCTCTGACTTGTAAATCTGTGCAACACTTTTGTTTTCTTCCTATCAATCCTGTGTGTGGGGGTATCCAGAGCATGGTATGCTAGACCCGATTTGGCATAGCGAAAGTGCTGGATATATTTTTTGTGTTCACTGAGGCGGATGCCCACAGTTCTTCCTGTCTGTCCATAGTAGGCTCGATGATGTGAACAGGGCACTTTATAGACTCATGGATGTGATAAGGGAGAATCTGTCCTTAGGTGAATGGATGAGAGTTGCCAATTTCACATAAGGTTTAAATACGGTGTGTGTAGTTGGTGTTTGTTAAGCACTCTAGATATGTTTTTGGATGTACCTTTAATCTATGGAATGGTGACAGTTTTGTTGTAGTCTTCTGTGGTAGACAGCGGGAAGGGGATTTCTGGGGAGCATTTAGTATTTTATCTATCTTATGAAGATTATAGCCATTGGCCAGGAAGGTGTGACGTAGGTGAGAAACTTCAGCAGTGAGAGCAATGTCATTGGAACAAATTGCTCTAGCTCTATGGGTTAGTGTTTTTAGAATACCATATTGTTGAGATGGGTGATGGTGTGCTTGTTTGTGTAGATATCTCCCTGTATATGTGGGCTTTATATAAACTGATTATGATAAGGAACCTTGTGGAAGATGTATGATTAGTGCATCCAGGAAGGGCAGACAGTCATTGGCTTCTAGTTCCATTGTCAAGTGGATTTTTGGGTGCTGGCTATTTAAATGCACTAAAAATGTATTCAATGTGTCTGGGCCATGTGGCCAAATAGCAAACACATCATCAGCATAGCATAGCCAGATACTAGGTTGGAGAGTGGCTGTATTGATAGCTAGCTTTTCCAGATGTTCTATGTAGAAGTTTGCTAAGGGGGGAGAAACGGGGATCCCATAGCTGTCCCATCTAATTGTTTGTATATTTTGGCTTTTACATGTAAAATAACCTGCCTGTATTGTGAATTTAAATAGTTGAAATATAACGAGGGGGGGGGGAATGTGAATTTAGTAATTAAGGACTTCAGTTAATGGTACATTCGTGAATAGTGAGGTGATATTAAAACTCACTATTGTTACCCTTACCAACTGAGCCACCTTCCTTACCTATTCTTTGTATTTCTCATGGAATTGATTATTACCACTCCTCTTACATAAATGACTCTTGTCATTTAACATATATTTCTTGTCATTTAACATATATTTAAGAAAAAAGTGTACAAAAAACTGTATATTAAATTAGCAGAGAATAACAATGGTAATAAAGTTTTTTTTTTTTTTTAATCAGAATTAGCTGTAGTCCTTTTACTTTAACTTGTGAGAATGATATTAGTTTATTTCAGTTCTCCAGCTAAGCATATCTTAGCCATGTTGTTTATATAATGCATCAGTGGTTTCGTAATAAACCAACAAAATGCTGCTTTATATAATTATGTTTTAAATTAAATGATAAATTTACTAAAAAAAAAAAAAAAAATCAGCTAATGCCTTTTTATTTCCATATACGGGAGTAATATAAATTTAAATATAAATTTATATTTAAATTTACTAATGCAAAAAAAAATTTACTAATGAAAAAATTACTAATGCAATAAAGTAAATTTCTTTCTTTATATATTACAGCTCTCAGTGAAGTTGAAGAAAAGCGGTAAGGATCAAAATTTAGATTGAATTTTTAATCTTTTTTTTTTTTTTTTTTTGGAAAAATCATATTTTATTAATTACATTAAAATAAGATTTCAGAATTCATATTTCTAATCATCGGGGTGAGGGGGATGCTGGTCTTGAAATTCATACTTGCTATTGTTATCATTCAGAGAGTGAGAGGTGTGATTGAAGTCTAATTAGCAGAATAATGAATTACTGACCATTTAAAACTATATATTTAAAAATTTATGTACATTTAATCATATAAATACAACATTTATTTTGCAAATGATATTTTATCTTTTTCAATTTATCTACTTGAATACAAATTCTACCCTATGGTTCTTCTTTATGAACTGATCAATAACATTGTCATAAAAAGTTGGTTATAACTTAATTTTCTAAGCAACACGCATACTTGTAAAGACTGGCTGAAGCTCACTGGCTAGAGCTACTTTGACTGCGTATGGCCTGTGTTTAAGACGACATGAAGGGAGCGGAAATGGATATGCACTCGCATGAAATCACAGTGATGCAGCGAGGACCTGGTAGCTTTGACAACCGAGCAAGCCAAGGTAGCTTTAACTAGAAAAGCAAGCATCGGGCTTCAATACACAACACAAAGCTCAATTATTGACACTCAAGCTTAAGACTTCTTCTGTCTACAAAAATAAAAGCCTAAATGGAATGCTTATAAATGCATGCATTTATTAACAAATAAATATTACTTCTTTCTCAAGTAATGAGCTTGCGCAGCAAGCATGGAGAATTTTCCCTTGCTAATCACAGTGTCCTATGCTTACCTATCTCATTTTTTCTTTTTTTCTGTCATTCATATAAAGTATAAAGCCAGCCTGGTTGGCCGAGTGGTTACCTTATTCACTCTCCAGCCAAAAGGCTGTGGGTTTGAATCCTGCCAGTGAATATTTGTGATTGTCTGTGAAATTACTAGTGGTGGTGATAGCCAGTAGAGATGGCATTTTGTAGATGATGATGGTAGTTACAGTTGATTGAATGGTGAAGCCAGAGAGCTGTGGAGCGGATTCCCTCCCTTGATGAGTCTTTGGACTCCTTGGACGTGTCACGTAATAATAATAATAATAATAATAATATTACTATTATTATTATTACTTCGGGCAACTCCAAGGAGTTGACAGACTCATCGAGGGAGGCCTCGATGAGTCTGTCAACTAGCATCATATCAAACACAACTATTCGACATTCACACAGTATTTATCATACCTTGCCTTGAATTCATTCACGGTCATAGCACCCACAACAGACTCTGGCAGCTTATTCCACTCATTCACCACTCTCCAAGTAAAAAACCTACTTCTAACACCCTTGCTAACCACATTCTTGCCCAGCTTCCATGTATGGCCCCTAGTCCTCCCACCACCAGTCCTATTCTCAAAAATATCTTCCAGATTAATCTTATGGAAACCCTTCAGTAATTTGAATGTCTCAATCATATCACCCCTTTTCTGCCTATCAACCAATTTTTGCAACCCACAAATCTTCAACTTGTTCTCATAAGGTTCATTCCACAGACCTTCTATCATCTTGGTCATTCGTCTCTGGATCCTCTCCACCTCCTCTCCATCAAGAAGAAACCCTGGCGCCCATATCTAGGCACAGTAGTCTAGATGGGGTCTTATCAAGGCTCGATATAGAGGAACAATAACTTGTTTGTCTCTGCTTGTTAAAGTATTTTTCAGCAACCAAGTGATTTGATGAGCTGATTTAGCCACTTTTAAAATGTGCTCCCTAAACTTCAACTCCCTATCCACCAACAATCCCAAATCGGATTGTTGGAGGATAGGGAGTTCACTTCATTCACCACAATTCCCGTATAATCTATTGGTTCATTCATTTCTCCTGGAGTACGGTTCCACCAATGTGATATGCTGCTGCTAATCTTTTCACTCCAAAATGCATAACCTTACACTTTGCCACATTAAATTGACATCCATTTTCCCTAGCCCAGTCCTCCAAACTATCCAAATCATCCTGTAAAATTTTGACATCCTGTGCACTCACAATTGCTCTACCCAACTTTGCATCATCAGCAAAATTCCTCTCAGATCCTTTCCTATATCTTTAATGAACAAATTGAAAAGTAGTGGTCCAAGAACAGAACCCTGCAGCACACCACTAGTCACAAGCCTTCTTTTGGACTCCCACTCCTGAATAAACCACTCTCTGGTATCACTCCATCAACCACCCTCCTATCCATCTCACCAACCCTATATCTATTCCCATCTGCTCCAGTTTACTGATTAGAGTTCCATGTGGTATCCTGTCAAAGGCCTTGGCATGGTCCAGTAGAGCCAAATTCTGACTGTGAACCTATTACCCTTATCCAGTTCAGCCATTACTGTGTTATAAAATGTGAGCAAGTTACTGAGGCATGATCTACCCTTCAAAAAACCATGTTGTCCCCCATACAGTATCCCATTTTCATCTATCCAATTCTGTATTCTTCTGTTGACTCCCTTCTTTCCACACCCTCAGGACTAACACAGACCCGAGACTCAAATTAAACAAAATGGTCAAGGGTACTGACAGTTCTTTAGCCGCTTCACGTATGACACGAGCTGGTATATCATCCACTCCCACAGATGTATTGACATTAAGGTTTTGCAATAGACTACTCACCTCCACTTCATTCACCACAATGCCCATATAATCTATTGGTTCATTCATTTCTGCAATGTCACCACCTGGAAGATATATTCTTGCAAAGTACTCGCTCAGTAATTCAAATATATCAACTGATTCGGTTACCTCCTTACCATCGGCATTCTTTAAAATCATTCAGCCATATACATTTTTTTTTACTTGCAACATATCGAAACAACTGTTTTGGATTCTCTTTAGCCTGCATGGCCAATGTTCTTTCGTAATCCTTTTTTGCTTTTCTTACCACGCTCGTTACCCTTCTGGCCTGCGCTTTATACCGTTCATGTGCCTGCCGGTCACCTTTCTCCTTAAATTTCCTTCATAGTTGATTCTTTTTTTTGCAGCTCAACCTTAATGGTGTTATTCATCCATTTAACCCCTACTTGATTTATTATTCGGACTCTAGGTATACAGTCAGCCATTGCTTCATGCAAACACTTCTTAACCGCTTCCCATGCATTATCAACTTCTAGCCCTTGCAGTTGTACATGCCGTTTCACTGAACAAATCAATCTCCTAACCTTGTCATACTTACCACCTCGATAATTCCACATGTACCCTGTCTTAATTGTAAATTAAACACCTTTAGCCACCTCCCAAGTCAAGACCCTATGATCACTCTCACCAATTGGTGGCAACGTGGTCATATTCATTACAGCCAAATTCTCAGATGCAATTACCAGATCAAGCACTCTCTGACCCCTAGTATTTTCCATTACATGCTACATGCTGTCGCAGATAGTTATCCCTTAATAACCGCATAAAATTCAATTCCTTCCTCCCATGTGTCCTCTCCTCCTTCCAATCAATGTTACCATAGTTGAAATTTCCCATAATAATTACCCTCCTTCCACTCATTTCTTCTATTTGCTTATGCATACTATCTCCACCATCTATTCCATCACCTGGTCTATAGCAGCACCCAACTGTATATTTTGTTCTGCTAGTTTGAATCTCACACCAAATAGCCTCAAATGTGCTCTTTTCTCTATCGTGCAGTTCCACACTTCTATTCTTCTTGGCTATAGCTCATCAGCTATCATCAATAACACTCCCCCCCCCATTTTATTCTCCCTGTCACTCCTGAACACACACCATACCCCTCACATTCAAATATAAAGTTTTTGTAATTGTGGAAAATTATGTCTCAGTTTGGTTTAAATGAAATAAAAATAAAAATTTAATTTATTTAAGTTAAGGGATATTACATCCCATATTGTTTCATAGCCGAATAAGAAACTTAAAGAGTTTCATGCCAAATATAGAAACTATATTCGGCATAAATATAGTTTCAGCAGTTACAAAAAATTTAGCATTTTCAGTTTCAGCAGTTTCAAAATTTAGCATTTTCAGTTTCAGCATTTGCCAAAAACTGCTGAATATAATTTCAGCAGTTTTTGGCACTCGCTTTTCAGCGAGTCCAACGTAAGAAAACACCTGAATAGTGCAACACATAACCCATTTGGTAGTGCAACACTGAGGCAACTCATAGCAAGGGTGGAGCAAGTTCCGATCACTGTTCTTGGTATTTACTCATAATGTGAAACCCAGCTCATAGGAGCTATATTACTGTTCTACATTATGAGAGAAGGTCACGTCTTTCATAATGTAGAACAATAAATCTCAATAAAGGTTGAAACCCAGACTGGTTTCAGTCTTTATTGAGGCCTAATGAGTGAGCGGGTAGACCTAGTTATTAATATTTTTATTATTATTTCCTAAGACCTCATGGAGTCAAAGACTTATCTGGGAGGTCCTTTTATCACACACATCTCATCATACCATGTCCTAAACACACTCAAACTCCTTGCAGACACCACACTCTCAGGCAAGGCATTCCAATCATTCACAACTCTGCACTAAAAAAACCTGCCTCTTACTCCCCTACTCACAACCTCTTTATACAGTTTCCAGGGATGACCTCTGGTTCTCTCCTGATCTCCCACTATTCTCTGTAGAACTTCTCCACCATTGATCTTATAAAACCCCTTACCAACTTGTAGGTCTCTATCATATCTCCCCCTCTTCTTTCTCTCCACCAGACTCTGCAAATTACATCTTCTCAATCTTTCCTCATACTCAACATTCCAGAGGTCAGAACTACCTTAATCAGTTGCCTTTGGACCCTTACCAACATCTCTTTATCCTTCTGAAAACCAGGTGACCAAATCTGGGCACAATAATTCATGTGTTGCCTAATCAAAGCCTTATACAAAGTAACAAGAATTTCACTACTTCTACACGTCTGTGTCCTCCACATCATTCCCAGAAGCCTTTGTGTTGTCTTCACAATTTTGGCGATGTGTCCCCTAAATTTTAGATCCTTATCCACTATCACCCCCCCCCCCCAGATCTCTAATTTCCTCTGCCTCCAACAGTATATTCTCACCAAGCATAAATTCTGCATCCCATCTTTGTTTTCCAAATTTTAAAACCTTACATTTTGCAACATTGAACTCACATCCCCATTTGCTTTCCCAATCACTCAATTTATTCAAGTCTTCTTGCAAGGCCACAACATCTTCAGTACTCTTTATGGTTCGTCCCAACTTTGCATCATCTGCAAACAACTGAATATCTCCATCCAAATCTTCGCCAATATCATTAATATACAAGTTAAATAGTAATGGCCCTAAAACAGATCCCTGAGGCACTCTACTAGTGACTTTCCTTTTCCTGGATATCGCACCCCCATACACAACTTGTTGATACCTATCAGACAGCCAGTCTCTAATCCAATGCACTAATCTAATATCCAACCCCATCTGCTCTAGTTTGACTGTCAACTTATCATGAGGTACTCTATCAAAAGCCTTTGCGAAATCCAAGTATATTACTGTGTATCCTTCTCCTCTGTCCAAGGAAGCAGTCACTTTATTGTAATAAGTAAGTAGATTACTAAAACATGACCTCCCTTTAGCAAATCCATGCTGTCCATCAAAGATAATACCATTGTTGTCAACCCAGCTCTGGATCCTACTTCTCACAAGCTTCTCCAACAACATAACCACACCACCTGACACACAGATAGGCCTATAGTTTGATGCTTGAGTTCGATCACCTCCTTTACGAAGTGGCACAATCTTGCCCACCTTCCACTCTTTAGGAACTTGACCAAGTGCAAGACTCGTATTAAAAAAATATGTCAATGCAGGTGTCAACTCTCTGGCACATTTCCTCAGAATACGCGGTGATATATTATCAAGTCTCACAGCCTTATTTACATCTAGTTTACTCAACTCCCCAAACACCTCTTGCTCACTTACAGTCAGTCTCTCCTCCCCATCATCAACTGCTCTCAATCTCGCCATGAAGTCACATTCACAAGATTGAAAGATCTTTATGAACTGCTCATTGAGTTTCTCCACTGCACCTTCTGCAACCGTTTTATACCGTTTTCTCCAATCATTGTCATCCTTCCATAATCATTCTTTCTTTTGCTAGCTACATATCGAAAGAACTCCCTAGGATTCTTTTTCGCTTTATTAGATAACTGCTGTTCATAATTCTCTTTAGCTACCCTCACCAACCAAGTCATCCTCCTTGCCTGGTCTTTGTAGACTCATGAAATTGGTTACTTCCACTTCTCTTATGCTGCTTTCGCAATGACCTTTTTTTCTATATCGCATGCTTAATCTTTTTATTCATCCATCTCACACCTGCCTTATTTAACCTTCTCACCCTTGGAATACATTTAGACATGGCATCTACTAAAGAGTTTTTGAAAATCCCCCAAGCTGCATTGATCTCTTTTCCAGCTAACTCCTCATTCCATGCTACACCTGCAAGCTGTCTCCTGAGCTCTTCATAATCACCCCCCCCCACTTGTAGTTCCACATATTCCCTTTTTTCACAGGGGTCCTTGCACTGCTTGCAACCACCCAGCTAATCACCTCATGGTCACTCTCACCAATTGGTGGATGATTTGCCACCTCATTTATAATTACATCCTTTGATGAGATGATCAAATCCAAGACCCTTAATCCTCATGTGCCCTCTGTTACATACTGTCTGAGGTAGTTATCCCTCAAAAACTCAAGTAACTCATTTTCTCTACTTCCAGTTACTATCTCTTCATTCCAGTCTATATTGGTATAATTAAAATCACCCATAATGATCACCCTTTTCTTATTTGCTTGGCTTATTTGACTAAACATTTCACTATCACCACCATCCACATTTCCAGGTCTCTAACAACATCCCACCAAGTATTTGATTCTATTTACCTCTATCTCACACCATACCGCCTCAAAACCACTGGCCCTATTTCCCCTCTTGCATCTCTACCTTGTATGGACATAACTCTTTCTCTATCATCAATAGCACTCCCTCTACCTTTTTACCCCTTCTATCCTCACGAAACATATCATACCCTTCCATCTCTATTCCTGTCAGGATGTCGTCCTCATCTAACCATATCTCACTTATTCCAACAATCTTTGGGTGAACATACGCAATTAGTGCAACCATTTCATCCACCTTGTTTCTTATACTTCTAGCATTGGTATACAAACATGACAGCTCATTTCTGGATCTACAGCTAGTTCCACTGATACCACTCACTCGATGTGATCTCTCCATGCTGGACTGGGGCCATTTCCCTTTCTGTTCTTCATTTTAGAACCCTTTTCAATTTCATCTGTTTCCTCTTGATCCCTGGTCATCCCATTTCTTTCCTGCCTACACATGCTCTCACCTCCTCTTGGAGCATCCACCTTTCTCACGCTGTGTACCCCTGTCCACCGTGAGCCTCCCCGTTTCCCTGCTCCTCTTGCACACCCATTCTCTCATTTTCTATACTCATACCACTCATTTTCCCATTCATATCCACATCTTCAATCTCTCCTGTCTTACTCTTCTGCTGTTCCACATCACTCCCCTCTCGATCTGATTCATTCTCTCTATTTACTTCTCTACCTTCCAGCAGTAGTCTCTTCCAAGCAACTCACACCATAACCACTCAAATGCAATCCATCACTCCCATACAATTCACTTTGTTCCTCAAACTGTACTCCCATCTCCTCATTTCAGCCAGAATATCATTCATAATCCTTGCTTTCTGCCTCATTTCACCACAATCATACCTAGGCAACACACTGACTACCCTTCCTATCATGCTATTCTCTTTTATCTTTCCAAGCAGCCTCCTGACATTCATTCTGACGTGCTCTTTGTTCTCTTTCAAATCATTTGTACCAATTAATACAATTAACTGTTTTGCTTGTTCCCGCCTCATATCCAATGCCTCAATCACTCTACTCATTTTACTGCCTGGAAAACATACCTTGTGCATTTTATCCTTTAGCGCACCTTTAATAATGGAGTCGCCATACAACGCCACTCGCTCATCTTTTGTTAACTCTTTCATGCCATCATGATTTATTTTAATAGTTTTGATCAGAATTCTCTTAATTTCCGCATCCATTTCATTTCTTACCTCATCCAATCCAATTCACTTTCCGAATCTCGCGCCACATTCTCTCTATCATTAAATCTTTCTAACTAACTCTCGACCCCCCTCTTTTCACTTTCCCTCTCATTCATCCTTCTTCGTTTCTGTACTTTCGGTCCAACACACGTCCGACTTTCACTATCATTCTTCTCACTTTCACTCTCATTTATCTTTCTTTGTTTCCGTACTTTCGGACTAACATGCATCCAACTTTCGCTATCATTCTTTTCACTTTTACTCTCATTCATCTTTCTTTGTTTCAGTACTTTCGGTCCAACATGCATCCAACTTTTGCCATCATTTATTCTTTCGATTTTTTTCACTTGCGATTTCTGTGTCACTCCATTTCTACTTTCATTCGTTATCTCAATTTTGTTTCTTTCTGCCACTTTCGTCCCTTTTAACATCGGTTACAGTTTTTAAATCGCTTTTTCTTTTTTCCTGATTTTTTAACATTTTTTCGTCTGTCTTACTTACCATCCTTCTCTTTCAAACGTGCACTCGCGACATAATTGTTACTAACACTTTCTGTCTTCAATTTCATATTTGCATTCATCAGTTCCTCATTCAGGTCACACTTTGCACACACCCCTCTTCCATCTGCGCTAAAGATCCACAAATCATTTATGTAATCAAAGGAATACATATAACAGACCTCACACTTAACGAAACAATCTAAATTAAAATCATGGAATGACAATTCCATGATTTTAATTCAGTCATTTCATTTCTGCTGCCATTATTTTTTTCCCTGCAGATTACTAGGTCTAATAATAACGATTTCATAATTAAGTTTAGGCAAGAAAAATCCCCCACACTAATAATACCGGTAGCAGACAACGTTTACAGCCGCTATTACTCAAACAATTACGCATATATAATTAATTATTCCTAGAATAACTTATCTGAATCAGGAGCTCTTCTTAGGTACGTCCACAGTGCTTGGCTCACTAGCACCCTCTATAGTCAATACCAAGTTTGTAGCATACAGAACTTACATACCCTGCTATAAGAATTGCCAAGAAGGTGTCTAATAAATTACTAATTATATGAAGAGCCAAAGGCTTTAATTCGGCTACGTGAAATTATTTAAGTTAAGGGATATTACATCCCATTTAAATTATTTTTAATTTAAAATTAAATTCAAATAAAGTTTGAATGATCATAACCAGATTTTTACCTCATATACAATTTTTTATTTATTTATTATTAGTATTATTTATATGGGTACTCGCTGGTGTCAAAAGACTCATCTCAGGAGGCCCACTCTATCCATTAACACAATACCTATCTTACGTCTTAAACCTATTCACTGTTGGGGTGCTGACAACGACGTCTGTCAATATCTTCCACTCATTAACCACACACCCTTACCTTAGACTCTTAGACAACTTCCAAGTGTGACCATTTGTTTCACCCCCATATATATATTGAAATATTTCTTCTGTGTCAATCTTATAAAATCTCTTTAGTAACTGATAAGTTTCTGTCATATCCCCTCTCCTCTGCCTGTCAGTTAACTCTGCATCACACACTCTTAATCTATCCATAGACCTACCACCAGCTTTGACACATGTATCTGAATCCTCTCCACCATCTCCCAATTCCCAAGAAACACAGGTGTGACCAAATCTGTGCACAGTAATCAACTTGTGGCCATATCATAGCCTTATAAAGAGAGATAATAACCTCCCTATCTTTACTTGTGAATGTGTTCTTCAGCATCAAAGTAATTCCCTGAGCTATTTTGCCAACTCTTGCAATATGTCCTCTGAATTTCAAATCTCTATACATCATCACCCACACATTCATAGTCACATCAATTTCTTGTAAACTAGTAACATCTGTTTGATATGAAGTGTGTAATTTTTTCATCCCAAACTGCATTACCTTACATTTTGCAACATTCAATTGACAACTATTGTCCTTTGTCCACCCTGCCAGTTTATTTAAATCATCCTTAAGATATCTGCATTAACTTATCAACTATTGCCTTCCCTAGTTTTGCATCATCAGCAAACTGAATACCCCTGCCCCCTTCAAATCTTCCACTATACCATTAATGTACAAATTTAAGAGTAGTGGTCCTAGTGCAGAGCCCTAGGGAACTCCACTAGTCATTATTATAAATTCGGCTATTATAGCCGGTTTTTGTTTAGGAGTGACCCTTATTTAAATACATTGGCTATCAGTACTCAAGGAGTATATATATTTAGGGCATTATTGGTAAGTATAGAAGGCAATTAATTTAGAATAAAAGAGGTGGAAAAAATTTTTGGTACATACCTTTATTGATTCTATGATGTCTTCCACTTCCATGATCTCGCTGGAGGTTGTTTACAAGCGGGGGGGGGGGGTGTTTAGGCACGGGAAAATAAGCTTAGATAACCCAGGTTAATATTAATAATATATATATAAATGTATACATATATTGTTTTGAATTAAGGCGCATTTTTGTGGGGGGGAAGGGGAGGAAGGATAAAGACTATATGGCAACTGGGGGTGAGTTAACGGGGTGTGGAGCCGTTTCGGTCATGATGACCATCCTCAGAACTTTGTCGGAAAGCCAACAAAGTTCCGAGGATGGTCATCACGACTGAAACCCCGTTATCCCACCCCCAGTTGCCATATAGTCTTTATCCTTCCTCCCTCCCCCCCTCCCACAAAAATGCACCCTAATTCAGAACAATATATGTATACATTTCTATATATATTATTAATATTAACCTGGGTTATCTAAGCTTATTTTCCCGTGCCTAAACACACCCCCACGTTCCTACCCCCCGCTTGTAAACAACCTCCAGCGAGATCATGGAAGTGGAAGACATCATAGAATCAATAAAGGTATGTACCAAAAATTTTTTCCACCTCTTTTATTCTACCTTAATTGCCTTCTATACTTACCAATAATGCCCTAAATATATATACCCCTTGAGTACTGATAGCCAATGTATTTAAATAAGGGTCACTCCTAAACAAAAACAGGCTATAATAGCCGAATTTATAATAATAGTTTTAAGAGGAGTAACATGGGTTTTTTTCCCCAGAGTCTATACTTAATCCACTAGTCATACTTATTTGCTTTCCACCCCACCATACACCACCCTCTGATGTTTGTCTATCAGCCACCTCCCCTATCCATCCCACCACTCTCATATCCATTCTCATTTGCTCCAACTTATGTAATAGTTTTCCATGTTGTATTCTGTCAAATACCTTTGCAAAGTCCAGCACTATCATGGTGTAGCCATTTCCTTTTCCAATTCTGCTGCCTCCTTATTATAAAATGTGAATGAATTATTGAGGCAGGATCTACCTTTTACTTAGCCATGCTGCCCCCTATAAAGCATCATATTGCTGTTCTTCATCCATTCCTGAATATTACTTTTAACCAACTTTTCCAATACTTTAACCACCACTCTAGAGATACCAACTGGTCTGTAATTTGCTACTTCTGTCTTGGTGTCACCTTTATAATGGAACTATCTTACCCTCTTTCCACTTCCTTGGAACCTTGCCAGAAAGAGCTGAGACTTTGATTAAACAACTTCACTAGAGGCAGTGCCAGTTCACTTGCCCATTCTCATAGCACACAAGCAGATGTACCATCCAGGCCCACTGCTGTATTCACATCTACTTCAATGCTCACCATCAGTCTCTGTAACCTCAGTAACTGCAAAGTCACCACCTGGATTATATGAGGTCCCACACAAGAAAAACTAGACTAACCCTATAGCTTGGGAACAGAGTGGGAGGGGAGAGATGGTTATAGAGCATGTTCTAACCTTTCACCATGAGACAAGGCTTAACTCCATTGCTTTACTCTGTATGAGTGCATACGTGTTCAGATGTAGATGTTTTCTTACCCTTGGTCAGAAAATGTTGGAGTTCAAGACTCAGCAGCAAGTTAACATCAAGTTTCTTGAGAAACTGAAGAAATCCGCAATGGAAACTTTTCAATTATTGACTGAGACTTACAGTGAAGAGTACATGTCTCATGTATGCGTTTTTGAATGGTACAAACAATTTTCGGAAGGCAGAGAAAGCGTGAAAGATGATGATCTCCCAGGTTACCCATGCACAGCAGTCCCTCTATTACATGTTGCCTGAGACATTTGTCCCTCAAGAATTCTAGAAATTTCATTCCTTTATTACTACATGCATTTTCCTCTTCCCAGCTTATACTGCTGTAGTTAAAATCTCTCATAATAATCATTCTCCTTGCACTTGCCAAGCTCAACTGCCTAAACATCTCCTGCTCCCCACCCTCTGTGCTCCTTGGCTTGGCTCAACACCCCCACTAAATATCCTTTCTTGCCCTCCTCTACCTCGCACCATATGCTTTCAAACCCAATTAGTGTCTCTGCCTTCCAAAGCCTCCACTCTTAGAGATGGACATAAGTTATCACTTATCATAAGCAGTACTCCACCACCAGGTTTTCACTTCCTATCCTGCCGAAAATGCTGTACCCTGCTACTTCTATTCCTGTTATTATATCATCTTCCGTCAACCACGTCTCATTGATCCCAATAATCTTTGGCCAGGCTGATGCTATCAGTGCCACTAATTCATCTCCTTTATTCCGGATACGCCTGGAATTAGTATAAAGCATAAAAATGTCACTTCTTCTATACCTATCCAGTGGCGTATTTAGGTATTTCCTGCCCCTAGGCCCACAGAAAGTGCTGCCCCTCATATTTAATGAACATGTTGATTTACATGCATAACCTATTTATATCGTAAATTCGTAATATAAATATATACATATATATTATGACTCACCCAAAATGTCCTAGAATATTCTATGTCTCGCCGCTTGCTCAGCGAAGGTATTTAATTATTGACTGAGACTGTAGAACTGCCAAGTTGCTGAGCCTTTCTTCTGTCATAGTTGTTCCATGGTAGTCCTTCAACCTTTTGAGGGTGTAAAACGATCGTTCTGCTAAGCAATTTGTTGCCATCTTACACAGAAAAATTGTAACAGCAGTGTCCAGATTGGGATATATGCACTGTAGGGCTTCCTGTCGAATTTTCTGTGAAAGTTGTAGGAATGTATTTATTTCTAGGCCACTTGATTTCAGGTGCGCTCTGAAGTGCAGGTATTCGTTTACAAATTCCGGTTCAACATCAGTCGAAAAGTGTTCTTGAAGTTTTTTGCCCCTTTTATGACATCCTTTTCACATATCACATGCATTGTTGTGAGAAACAGGACTCCCTCGAGAGGTTTTCATATGACACTTTTCTTTGATTCATTTCGAATGAGAGACTGTGAAAAATTGTGTCATAAGTATCAGTTTCGAAACTGACTGATGGATTGTACGTGTCTTCATTTTTGTTACTTTCATCTGCGCTGTCATCAAAAATCCTGGTGGGCTTTTTCTTCCTCTTTTTCTATTCCTCATATAAGTCAATCCACTAAGTTTCTTGCCCTGTTCTTCATAGGATTCATAGAGGAACTCTAGTTCTTTGAAACATACTTCGAGGGACCCTTACAGTTCACACACAGTTCCTATATCAATGTTTTTACTTTGTAATTTCTTGCTTGTGGCATTCATTCTTGCAAGAATATCACCCCATAGGCAGGTCATGATCCCAACCTTCAGTGACTGAAGTTGCCATAGAATCCCACTTGCTTCACATCGTGTAACTTTCTTCTGGGTGGTGTTATTTTCAGTTTCATACAAAGTGGAAATTATTTCCTTCCATCTCTCACCAAGACTCTGGCAGACATCATCACGAGCTGACTAACGAGTAGGCGGAGGGCATGTGATTATTTTTGCAGAAGTTTCCAGGTGCTTTCTTAGAACACTCCACTGATGTGTTGAATGTGTGTAAAATACGTACAGTTTCTGAAGGACATCAAAAAATGCGGAAGAGTACTGACAGGATTCGGGCAGCGCAAGTACCAATTAGAGACGGAGAATGTCCAGCGCACAGTGTGAATTCTGCCAATGGATTTATTTCAAGAATTCTTGCTTGCAGTCCTATTTACTTGCCTGACATGTTACTAGCATTACCATGCCTCCCCTTCAATTTGCTACATCAATTCCAAGCTCATTTAGTGAAGTCAAAACTGCCTCTTGTAACTCTTGAGATTTATGACTTATGTTAGGAATGAAACGCAAGAAACGCCCCACAGGAATTCATGTTCTTTCACATATCGTACAATGAAGAACAGCTGATTAACATGAGACAAGTCTGGTGTTGAGTCAACACTTATGGAATAGTACTTAGCTATTTTAAGTTCTTCCACAATAAATTTGATTACTTTCTCGCCCATTATTTTAATAAATTCCTCATATGTGGCAAAGGAATGATAGGAAATGAAACCTTTTCCTTTTTTCCCACTTTTGGCAATGTGCTCAGCAAGAAAGGGATCAAATTCACTAATTAACTCTACACACATCATTACATTTCCATTATGCACAGAACCGAAAATGTCATCCTTTCCCCTCAAAGCAAGTCCTCTACTGGCCAATGTTTTTACAACTGCAACTACTCATTTTAGCACTGCCCTCCAGTACTTAATTTCTTCTTCCAGTTGCTGAGTTATTTGTAAGTCAATTCACCCTGCAAGATTTGCTCTTTGTTTCAGAGCTCTCAGAGAGTTCATGTGACTAGTTGCTTTCTCGTGATGACTCACTCATGCTTCTGCATTTTTCCAGTCATTAAATCCACTGACAAAGTGATTATCGTCAGCTCCCCCTCCACCAAAAAGGCGACAAGACGCACAGAAGATCTTTCCAGTACCAGGAGAGTAAACAAGAAAATCTCTTATTTATTTTTTTTTGCCATTAATCAGATTCCTCTCAGTGAGTTTCTTAGAAACATGTCTTACTTTGTCAGGATAAGCTCTTTGTGATTTTGAAAGATCACTGTCTAAATTTTGTGGAAACCCGTTAACTGTGATATACTCACGTGTTACGGCATTTAGAATCCACTCAGCTGGGTCATTACTCACTATCACCCGTGCTGCCAAATTGTTGGGATTTGTTGTAGGCACATCATTTGAAACAGATTCAGTTTCCATCTCCTCAACCACTTCTTGTTCTTTTTCCAAA
This sequence comes from Typopeltis vanoorti, assembly GCF_054136105.1. Lineage (NCBI taxonomy): Eukaryota > Metazoa > Arthropoda > Arachnida > Uropygi > Thelyphonidae > Typopeltis > Typopeltis vanoorti. The sequence goes on along the minus strand of NC_143555.1, from coordinate 117,703,690 downwards.
TCATAATTACTATTAGCAGATACCGACGCAAAAAAACCGTCCAGTTTTTCTTGCGTCGGTATCTGCTTCCTTTTCGTTTCTCCTCTTCTTATATTCACTACCACTAAGTCACTTTCTACCATCACTCATGTTTTAAAATTTAAATAGTAATTTAAAACACGCAGCAATTATCGGAATGATTTACACAATTTATAACTTTTTAAAAGCAAAACAGTAAAACAGTATTATCTCCACTCTGATGACAACATATGACAAAGGCACTGAAAACTCTAAAAATAATTTCATTTAGCACATCTTAACTGCCACAAAGATATCAGGATACTGAACTAAAGAGTTGAAGGAAGGGCAACAATTAAATCTTAATTTGAATTTGAAATAATACAGTAGCTTTCGTTGCACGTGTCTCTGTCTGTATAGTTATGCAGAATCTGATTACATGCCAATATGCTTGCAGACTAAACTTACAATGAGGAAAAGAAAAATATTTCTCTACTTGTGAGTAGATGCAGTATATAAGGAACATGTTATAATTACAAAAATGAGAGCTGAAAATTTCTGCCACCCCCTCACAATTTGCCGCTCTAGGCCTGGGCCTATACGGCCTATACCTAAATACGCCACTGTACCTATCATTATCCCATCCAGACCTCACTGGACTCAGTGTTACCTGATGTCATCCCCCTTCTGCCAAGCACCCATTCCCACAAGAGGTCACCCCCCTGCTACCATCCACCCTGGGAATTTTAGTTTCCCTGCATTCACACACTGACTTATTCAGAAAACAGTAATCTCTCCAGATGCCTACGCCTTCCTCATTCAAATGCAAGCAGTCTCTTGCATACAGTTCCTTTCTGTCCTCAAATGCCCTCCAAGTTCTTCTGACACATTCTGGCTATTATGCTATTCGTTATCACTGCTCTTCTGCTCAGCTCGTCACTATCATACCTGGGCAACGCGCGCGCATGCACTCGCACACACACACACACATTCGCATTTTCTTTTGTACAACCTCAAGCAAGAATCTCAGATCTCTTGCCAACCGAATTTCATTGCCTCTCAAGTCATTTGTGCCCACCATCACAATCATCTCATCCACCCTTTTACCCTGCTTAATTGCCATAGCCACACTCTCTATCGTTCCTCCAGGCAAACACTTCTCTGACATCCTATCTTGCACACCATGGATCATCAAGTCTCCATACATCGCAGCTCTTACCACTCTGTTCCTTGATTGCTCACCTGCATTCCTCTCTCTCTCTCTCTCTCTCTCATCTAACTCTTTCACTCAGTGTTTCCCTACTTACCTGCTGTCTTGGCATTACTCTATCCCTGGTTCCAGCACTCCCTCGCATTCTTCTCATTCCCTCTCTCTCTGACTGTTTCCATTCTGTCCTCTTCTATCATTCTCATAACTCTCTCTCATTCCTTCACTTCTACTGCTCGTATTCTCTACTCTTCTATCTCTCCTTCCCTCTCTTTTACTGTTTCTATTCTCTTCTCTTCTATCATTCCCATAATTCTCTCTCTCACTCCTACTCTGATTCATCTTGCATCTCTTCCATTCGCGTAATCTCATCTTTCATGCTTCTAAACTCATTCCTGAGACATTCCACCATTTCTTTCAGCTCATCTCTCTCTATATATATAGACATTAGCCACTCTTACTCGCCATTCATCCTCCCAATCAAGACCATCTCTGAAAAATTCACAATTGTTCAAGTCTTCCACACTCCCAATTCTTTTTTTTTTTTTTTCATATTTCGCTTGTTATTTTCACCTATCACACTACTCGTCTCCCGAAATTCTCCCACCCTCGATACAATGAAGTCGGTTATCGTAATATCTAAGCCACTAATTCCTCCCGTTGCCTACATTTTGCGCATATACGTACCCCCCCCTTCTTTCACCCACCATATATCCAATTGCTGGGACACATACATACCACAAGTTCTGCATGCCACAAAATCTTTTATTATGTTACGCAAAATAGAGTCCTTAAATGGGGGAGGACTTGGTGACACGCCATTTGCAATTGGAGCTGTGGCTGATGCCATCATTCAAATTATGCCGAGGAACTACTACAGTTATACGCTAAATACTACTACAACTAAATGCTAAATACTATGTGATACACTCTACTGTAAACTAATTTACTTACCCGATACTATAAGTATAAATTATATTTAACTATACTAAATGATGAAACTTATCTACTCCACTGCAGATGCATCTGACTCTGACCTTGCCTTCTCAGTAACCCAAAAATAACACAATATAAACAAACAACAACTAAATTCTAAAAGCAGCACCAATAAAGAACACTTGTATTACTGAGAAAAAGGTAGCACAATTTGTGACAGAAATCACACTATACACCTTCAAAAGCACTTTTTTTTTTTACCATAGCTAAAATCCACCACCACATTCTTCAGTGATTCTAGCAGTGACTCTTCACTGAATGAGTTGTCTTATCTCATATGGAGGGGTTCCTCCTGGAAATTCAGGTTTTTTTTTTTTTTTTTCCCTGCAAGATTCAGAAACTGACTGATGCATCATACAAATAATAAGCAAAATATGCTTAACTTATGACCAATAGCTCCTCAAAGTAAAATCAAGCTATCCATCTTAACCATCAGATAGATCTAGATTTATGAAAGTGCACAAATAGCAGGATAAGAGTGTGAGTTTAACTAGCAGTGGTTACTTCTTACAAGCCAGTTAAACCCATCCCAATATCATTAATATACAAATTAAATAACAGTGCCCCCCCCCCCAAAAAAAAAAAAACCTGTGGCACAACACTAGTGATTTTCCTCTTCTGGGTTACTCCTCCTCCATTACACAACTTGCTAATACATATATGAGAGCCAGTTGTCTGTTCAACTCACAATCTCTCATCCAGTCCCATCTGCTTTAGTTTAGTTACCAACTTGTGACAATCTATCAAAAGTATTTACAAATCTAAGTATACCACTGTTTATGCATCTCCATTGTCCAGTACATTTGTCACTGTCTTATAGTACGAGCATAAGCAAATGGTAAAACATGACCTCCTTATAACAAACCCATGCTGACAATCACAGAGGATATAATCCATGCCAAATTGAAATCCAACTATTGTAAGACACATCAGGTATGACAATATGGAAATAGGATTTCTGTTTTTCTAACCAAGCAAGATATGAATTAAACATATCTTCAAGCATGCATAAATATTGCTATTGCACACTGAATAATAAATAAATAAATCTGCTGATACCTTTTATTCCTGAAAGGAACTCAGTTAATGCAAAACTAGTGCATGATCAGTTGAGGTTACAGGTTATGTTAGGGTTTTAGATGATGCTACTTCAGACTGCACATTAGTTTCTGATTTGTTTTAATCATTTTTAAGATGTACCCTTAACAAAATGGACAAAAGGAAGATTCATTTTGTCCATTTTGAGAGAGAGAGAGAGAGAGGCAGTCTTTCCAATTCAGGTTGTAAAAGGGCTTGACAACTATCTTCAAAAAAAAAAGTGTTCATATTCAAAGAAAGTTGTGAAACCCTTTTCCCAAAAAATTTGGAAGATTCTCATTTTATGTAACCATCAAAAATAGTTTTAATATTATTTATTAATATATTAATTTCTAGCTCATGCCAACTGTTTTTAATTGGTAAATTGATTATTGTATGTAACCTTGTATTCCTGTTCTTTGATTTACTTGTTACTACAGACTGATGATGTACTGTTATTTTCAGTATGAAATATCTGTACTTTCATTAAAGTTAATTACTGTGGTTATCATGGTGGAATTCATTCTTTTGAGAGAATATTTATTCCCTATAATGAGAATCAGTATATGTGTTCATTATGAAGTATCTCTCAAGAACACTTTCAACTACTTGACCTGCAGGATGTTAATAATACTGAATTTTGTTTATGATCAAAAAAAAAAAAGTATTTAGCATTAATTTTTATTCATTTATTTTCAGTGATATAATTCTGACTATGCAGAAAACCAGTCCACCAAAATTCACAAAATTGCTTGTTGATACCACAGTTATAGAGAGTCAGAGAGTTGAAATGCAGTGCCAGATAACAGGAGAACCGATGCCTTTTATTAAATGGTTTAAAGATGGAAAGCAAATTGATTCTTCTAATGATTATCAGGTATGAAATCAGCATGACTATTATAATAGTGTAATAAGTATAATATAATCTGCATAAAGTAAAGAGCTGAGGTTCGATTTCTCCAATTTTCATATCAGGTTGAGATGATAGTATACACCTCTCTTTTTTTATATTTGATTTTATATTAAATTACAATTGTGTACAATCCTTCAATTCAAGCTGCTGATATTGCTCTAAATAATATTCTACTTAGAGAATACCAAGAAGATTTACAAAGTTGATGTCAAGTCTCTGGGTGTGATATAAAGATAGATTGAAGAATGCAATTTGGAGAGTAGTGTGAATAAAAGAAAGAGAGGGGTTATAATTGAAACATATAAGGTGGTGAGAGGCTGTTGGCATCAGATTAATGTGGAGGAGATTTTCTCTGTGTAAGGAGACCATGAACAAAGGAGTGAGCAGCAGTTTCTTTGCATGGAGAGTAGTTAATGAGTAGAATGTGTTGCATTAGTGTGGTGAATATGGAAACTGTGAATGGCTTTAAGGTATGGTTCAATGACCTTTTTGTGTGAAAATGTAGATCTCAATGAGTATTCTGAGTCATGGGGATCTGCAATTATTGATAATAATAATAATAGGAATTGGTAGTGCTTTTTGGGGGAGATGCAGTGCAACAGTACAGCATACCAGCAGCATCAATGGTCCCATCTTTGTACAATTTTGCCCACTGGAGCCTCTTTGTCTGCATGGCCTTCATCAACAGTTATTTCTTTTTTGTCATGTCAGCATCATTAATCCCACTAACAGCCTAGTCTCTATTTAAGTCTATAGCAGACAATTTTGGATTCATCTTGCTTTTCCAAACTAGTAAACAATCTTGAGTAAGTGCAGTTTTCCCTTTTCCCCCATTTCCTTTTCTGTCAGAAGAAAAGGTATCTGTATTCCTAAACCTCTTTAAAATCACATTAACTGCACCTGAACCAACACCACACTCATTGGCAAATTTATCTTTGAGTCATGAATGCATACGGAGAAAGAGTACATATTTTTGAATGCTTTCTTGGAGATGTATCCATTTTATAGTTATACAAAATCACTAAAACACTACAAATGTCAACTTCTTTACACTATTAAAAATGCACAACACTATTACTAAACATCATAGTAATAGTGTTGTAATAGTAATATTAAAACACTATTAATGCACATAGTAATAGTAGTGAACTAAAATGAAAACTGAAAATAGTAAACTGAAACCAAAACCAAAATTGTTCTGAACCGAAACATGAACCAAAGCAAAAACTTGACGAAAATTTGGCTTATTCAAATTAATTTGTTCACTACTGTGCCTTGCATTAAACACATTCAAATTCCGCAGACACCACACTCTCAGGCAATGCATTCCAATCATTCACAATTCTCCATGCAAACAAATGTCTTCTCACTCCTTTGCTCACACCCTATTTATATTGATTCCAGGGATGATCTCTTGTTCTTCCCTGATCTCCCACCATTTTATGAAAAATCTCTTTAACATTAATCCTATAGCAATTTACCAACTTGTCTCTCTCTCTCTCTCTCTCTCTCTCTCATATCACCTCTCTTCTTCTTGTCCACTAGACTCCATAAATTGCATCTTCTCAACCTTTCTTCATATTCAACATTCCAGAGATCAGAAACTACCTTAGTCAATTGCCTCTGGACCATTTCCAAGATCTCTTTGTCCTTTTGAAAACCAGGTGACCAAATCTGTGCACAGTAGTCCTACATAGCCAAATCAAGGTCTTATACAAGGGAACCAGAATCTACTTACAAGTCAGTATCCTCCACATCATTCCCATTTATTTATTTATTCATATGATGGTATAACTGCCAGGAGGCCCCTTTTTCGAGGAAGTATAGCGCCATCTCAATTCCCCCAAATTTTATCTGGGCTCAGGACTGGCATAGCTGACGAATCAGGCATATGGCTGGGTCTTAAGAAAAACCCGGATGTCCATGCCCAAGACCGGCTAACTTGGCTATGTCTGAGACAGATCCTTAAGCTCCTCACGTCGGTGACGAGAATCGAACCCAGGACACTCCTTTCCCAGGCATATGGTTGCGAAGTGCATAACTCATTGTTTTCCCATAATTCATTGTGTTAGCCTCACAATTCTTGCAATGTGTTCTCTAATTTTCAGTTACTTATCTACCATTGATCTCTTATTTCCTCCACCTCCAACAATATATCCCCACCAAGCATATATTCTATCCCATCTTTGTTGCCCAAATTTTAAAAACTTACATTTTGCAATGTTGAACTGAAATCTCCAATCCCATACCCATTCACTAGGTCATTCCACAACATCTGCTCCAACCCCATGTCATAATTCATCCAAACTTTGCATCATTTGCAAGCAACTGAATACCCCCCCATCCAAAACTTCCCCAATATCATTAACATAATACAGGTTAAATAGCAATAGCCTTAAAATAGACTTTTGAGGCACACCATTAGTGACTTTCCTCTTCTGGGATATTGCTCCCCCTATACACAACTTGTCGATACCTATCAGACAGCCAATCTCCAATCCAGTGCACTAGTCTAATATCCAACCCCATCTGGTTGAGTTTGACTATCAACTTATCACGCGATAATCTATCAAAAGCCTTTGCAAAATCTAAGTAGACTATTGTGTATCCATCTCCTTTGTCCAGTAAAGCTGTCACCTTATTATAATAAGTAAATAGATTACTAAAGCATGACCTCCCTTTAGCAAATCCATGCTGTCCATTAACAATTACTGTTGTCAACCCAATTCTGGATACTGGTTCACACCAGTCTCTCCAACACTGTAACCACAACAACAACTGACACAGAGATAGGCCTATAATTTGATGATTGAGTTCTCTCACCTCCATTTTGAAGTAGCACAATCTTGCCTTACTTCCACTCCTTTGGAACCTGACCTAATGTAAGACTCATATTAAACAAATATATCAAGGCAAATGCCAACTCCCTGGCACATTCCTTCAAAATGCAATGTGTGGATATGCATTATACTAGTAAATGATTAGAAAGAACTCTTGGAATGGTAAAGAAGATGGGTGTGAAGATGTCTAAGGAATGAGCAACCAATGGTGTTTGCTATTTTGGCACAAGTAAATAGCCACAACTACTATCTTTAAAAATAAAACCATTACCACACTATGATGTAACAATATAGATAAATACTTTTTTTAGTTTTTGTTTCTCATCCTTTAATTATCTTCAATTTTGCCTGCAAGCAAAGAATGAGTATATTAGCACTTATTTTTTAACATAAAATGCACTAATAATAAGTGATCACTTCCTATTTCAAATCTCCTGTCTTTTTTTTTTTTTTTAAGTGTTTTTATAATGGTATCCTGAACTTTTCTTGCCTACATCTCTCTCTCTCTCTCTCTCTCTCTCTCTCTACTTGAAATGTGGAGAAAGTAGTCAAGGGAAAAATACAGGAATGGATAGATGAAAATGAGATACTGTACAGGGGACAGCAGGGCTTTGTGAAGGGTAGATCATGCCTCGGTAACTTGCTCAAGTTTTATAACAGGGTGACGGTTGAACTGGATAAGGGAAATGGGTTTACAGTGATACTGCTGGACCTGGCAAAGGCATTTGACAGGATACCACATGGAATTCTAATCCGTAAACTACAACATATGGGAATGGATATAGGGTTGGTGAGATGGATAGGTGGGTGGTCGATGAAGAGATATCAAAGAGTAGTTTATTCAGGAGTAGAGTTCAAAACACGGCCTGTGACTAGTGGTGTGCTGCAGGGTTCTGTTCTTGGACCACTGCTGTTTAATCTGTTCATTAACAATATAGGGAAGGATCTAAGTGGAACAGTTCATTTGTTCACTGATGATGCAAAGTTGGGTAAGGCGATAGTGAATGCAGAAGATGTCAAAGTCTTGCAGGATGACTTAGATAGATTGGAGTTCTGGGCTAAGGAGAATGGATATCATTTTAATGTGGCAAAATGTAAGGGTATGCATTTTGGGGGTGAAAAGATTAGCAGCAGTATACGACATTGGTGGAACTGTACTCCAGGAGATTGATGAGGCCAGGGACTTGGGAGTGTTGGTGGATAGGGAGATGAAGTTTAGGGGGGCACATTGCAGAAGTGGCTAAACCAGCTCATCAACTCACTTGGTTGTTGAAAAACACTTTGATGAGCAGAGACAAGCAAGTTATTTTACTTCTGTACCGAGCCCTGATAAGACCTCATCTCGACTACTGTGCCCAGATTTGGTCACCTCAGTTCCTTCTTGGTGGAGAGGATCCAGAGGCGAGTGACTAAGATGATAGCAGGTCTATGGAATGAACCATATGGGAACAGGTTGAAGATTTGTGGGTTGCAGAAACTAGTTGAATGGCAGAAAAGGGGAGATATGATTGAGACATTCAAATTGCTAAAAGGATTCTATAGGATTAATTCAGAGGATATTTTTGAGATCAGGACTGGTGGTGGGAGAACTAGGGAACACCTATGGAAGCTGGGCAAGAGTGTGGTTAGGAGGGGTGTTAGAGCTGGGTTCTTATAATTTTAGAGTGGTAAATGAGTGGAATAAGCTGCCAGAGTCTGTTGTGGGTGCTATGACAGTGAGCGAGTTCAAGGCAAGGTATGATAGATACTGTGAGAATGTCGAATAGTTGTGTGGACATGATGTTTAGGGATTCCCTCGATGAGTCTAAGGACTCCTTGGAGTAGCCCGAAATAATAATAATAATAATAATAATAATAATAATAATAATAATTGCATACCACAAGAAGTTTATTCCTTGTGTTTGATATAGAATATTCCTTCTGAATATTCAACAGTTATAGAATTTTTTTTGAATAGCTCAGAATTTCTTTAGAAGGAATTGTTATGGAATATTCCTTCTCAGTATTCCATAGCTATTTCTATATTTATTATTTGAAAACATTTCTCCTGTTGTTTTTACCTTCTTTATGTCAGTAACACCAATTATGTTCCTATTGTGATATTCTTGTAATCCCTATGCTAGCTCCATTTATTTTCTGTTGCTGATGTCTATCTTCAGTTGAGTTTAAAATTGTTCAATTAACTAACTTTTCATTGTTCGCCCTGGTTCCGTGATTAAAGTATTGGACTTTTTGTTTAATTGGGCAAAGCAAGAATGTTGTACAATTATATCTGTGTCTGGTTTGCACCAATAATAAGAATTCCATTTGGTCAAATAATTCCCAAATTGTGTTGACAATTTGAGAATTATCCTCATTCTTTCTGTATACATTGCAGGTGATACCTAGTAATGGAGTACACCATGGGAAGGTGAAAATTAAACAGATCAGAAGCTTCAGTCATTTCTTTGAATTCCATACACACTATGTGAAGGTTTCCTCATTGAAAGGTTGTACATTGCTTTAAGTGATCCACAGTTTTTTGTTATATTAATAAATTGTAATAGTTTTTCTTCTTCTTCCTTCCTAGCTTACTGAATCTCTAAGGTTCTTTGCTTTAGCAAGTATCAATTGTTTTCCATTCTTTTCTGTCTTGAATTCTTCCATTTCAGCCCAGAATTCCTATCTAAGGACCCCCTCTTACCCCTCCAACTAACCCAAGGTGACAACACCATTGGCAGCCTAGTTATAATAGTTATAATAGTTATAATACAGCTGTCTTAAAAATGGCATCCATCTAATTTTCCAGATATCCAATATCTAATATTTCACCATTGCCATTTAAAGAGGACACTTTTTGAAAATTTCACTGTTTGCCGGATCAGTACAGATTAGTATGGAAAATGGCACTAATAGTTTTTTTGTGTGTGTGGTGTGAGATGGAAGTTGACAGGAAAGATATTTGGTGGCATGATGCCATAGGCCAGAGAACACAGAGGGTGACGAGTAGGAAATGTTTAGGCAGATCAGTTTTTAAGAACAAAGATTTTAAGTAGTGTAGTATAAATTAAGCAGATGAAACAGCATAAAGTAAGAGTAAGGGATATGGTAGAGGGAACATGAGGATTCAGAGGTTTGGATATAGTCTTTGAAGAACTGATTGTAACAGAGATATCAATCCCCCACTCCCCATGCAGGAGTTTCAAGGACAAATGAATTTATTTGAAATTATGAGTATGTGATTATAATAATCTTAGAATTCAGCTGGAGGAATTTCCATAGATAGAATTGCAAGGGAAAGATACCAGAAGTGCATGAGGGATTGTGAAGAAATATTTATCAACAGAAATGGCAAATAGTTTTCATTTTAAAAATTTTATGGAATTTACAACCGTGTTAAAAAACTTTTTTTATTATCCCAACGTTTCGATCTTCACATCAAGATCATCATCTGGAGCGTACATAAGTATACAGAACAAGCTGAGTTACATCATTAACTGTAAGCTAGAGAAACAATGATTTCATCACATGTTATTCTACTGGCTTGACCTCTGGTAAAAAAAAATAAAATAAATAAAATAAAATAAAAAATCAATTTTTACATCAAGCTAAATTCTATTTTTACAATGACAGGAATAAACATTCTTTTAGATGGTTTTCTTTCAGAAACAATTGGTGTCCTATTTTTAGTATTACAATTCTTATTTTTGATTTACAATACTGGATTTTCTACAGTCCTGTTTATAGTTGTTCTTGGTGAGGAAGGTTGAATATACCTTCCAAACGTTTGGGATTTTTAAACCATCATTGTTGTTCAGATTGGGGTGGTTGCTGATAATCTTACAGTCTTCCTTTAATTTCCGTTCATGCCATGTTCTAGTGTGATGTAGACAGCTGGTGGTTTTCCAGTCAATTCTGTGTAAGGTATTCAGGGCATGATCAGAAAGGCCAGCTTCACCATAATTATTATATTTAATGTATCGTTTATGTTCTTTTTGTCTAATAGGAATAGTGCGTCCTGTTTCTCCTATATATGGTATGTTGCAGTACAATAAATCCGGTATACTCCAGGGTGAGCTAGTGGAGGGAGTGGGTCTTTGGATGAGTTGAGTAAGTTTTTTATTTTTGCAGGAGGTTTAAAGGTGGCTTTGAGGTTGTACTTTTGTAGTACTCTGTTTATTTTGTCTGATATTCCTTTAATGTAGGGAATGGTTATAGTTTTACTGTAGTCTTGTTTGTCTTTGTTTTTTATTGTGGTTTTGTAGAGAATTTTGTTTATAGTATTTTGGCTGTATCCGTTTTTTTGTAGGTTATTACTGATAATTTTAAACTCGTCTTTCAGTGCCTGTTCACTGGAACAAATCGTCTGAGCTCTGTTTTTTAGCGTATTGATGACACCTTGTTTTTGTGTTGGGTGGTGGTATGAGTTTATTTGTATATATTGTCCTGCATGTGTCGAATTTCAGTAAACAGTGAAGGAAAGATTGCCTGAGGGAAGACCTGTGGCAAGTGTATCTAGAAATGGAAGTGTGTTGTGTTTTTCAATTTCAGTCGTGAACTGTATGCATTTGTGTTGTTTGTTTGGGTGGCTAAGGAATGTGTCTAATGTCTGGCAGCCATGGGACCAGATCGCAAAAACATCGTCAACGTATCTAAGCCAGACTTTGGGTTTTAAAGGGGAGGAATCTAGGGCAAGTTGCTCAAAGTGTTCCATGTAAAAGTTAGCAATCGGGGGGGTGGGGGGGATAAAAGCGAGCCCATGGCTGTGCCTTCTTTTTGTAAGTAGAAGCCGTTTTGCCATACAAAGTAACCCGACCGTAATACATGCGCAAAAAGCGCCGTGATATCTGGAGGGAATTTGTTCTGTAGGAGAAGGATTGGGACATTTGTAAAGAGGGCAGAGACGTCAAAACTGACTAATAAATCATCTTTTTCTAATGTAATGTCTTTGATGATGTTTATGAAGTGTTGTGTGTTTTTTGAATATAGGAAGGGAAATGACCTACCAACTCCTTGAGTGTTGCCGCTAATTTTTTGGCTAAGTGATACGTCAGGCTATCAATTCCTTCAATGATGGGTCTTAGCGGGGTGTTTTCTTTGTGAATTTTTATTAGCCCATAAATTCTAGGGGAGCGGGTGTAATGAGGGAACAGTTTTTTGACTGTATCTTCAGGCCATGTGGTAAGTGATTTAAGTAGTTTCTCTGTTTTGTTTTTTGTTCTGTTAGTTGGGTTGTAGTTAACTATTTTGTATGTGTTATTGTCAGTGACCAGCAGATTCATTTTTTCTATATAAGTGGTACGGTTTAAAATGACAGTGGCATTTCCTTTATCGGCTCTGGTTATTACTATGTTCGGATTTGTTTTAAGTGATTTTATCGCTGTTAATTTGTGTTTAGTTATGTTGCTTGTTATTGTTTTGTTATGGTTTAAAATGTTCGCAGTTTCTATACGTATTTTGTCTGCCATGTTATTAGGTATGAATCTTAGGCCTCTTTCCATATTACAAATAACTTCAAGTTTGTCTATCGTTTTTGGTGCTATGGCAAAATTTTACATGGAACACTTTGAGCAAGTTGCCCTATATTCCTCCCCTCTAAAGCCCAAAGTCTGGCTTACATACGTTGACGATGTTTTCACGATCTGGTCCCATGGCTGCCAGACATTAGACACATTCCTTAGCCACCCAAACAAACGACACAAACGCATACAGTTCACAATTGAAATTGAAAAACACAACACACTTCCATTTCTAGATACACTTGCCACACGTCTTCCCTTGGGCAATCTTTCCTTCACTGTTTACCGAAAACCGACACATACGGGACAATATATACACATAAACTCATACCACCACCCAACACAAAAACTAGGTGTCATCAACACACTAAAAAACAGAGCTCAGACGATTTGTTCCAGTGAACAGGCACTGAAAGATGAGTTTAAAATTATCAGTAATAACCTACAAAAAAACGGATATAGCCAAAATACTATAAACAAAATTCTCTACAAAACCACAATAAAAAACAAAGACAAACAAGACTACAGTAAAACTATAACCATTCCCTACATTAAAGGAATATCAGACAAAATAAACAGAGTACTACAAAAGTACAACCTCAAAGCCACCTTTAAACCTCCTGCAAAAATAAAAAACTTACTCTACTCATCCAAAGACCCACTCCCTCCACTAGCTCACCCTGGAGTATACCGGATTTATTGTACTGCAACATACCATATATAGGAGAAACAGGACGCACTATTCCTATTAGACAAAAAGAACATAAACGATACATTAAATATAATAATTATGGTGAAGCTGGCCTTTCTGATCATGCCCTGAATACCTTACACAGAATTGACTGGAAAACCACCAGCTGTCTCCGTCACACTAGAACATGGCATGAATGGAAATTAAAGGAAGCCTGTAAGATTATCAGCAACCACCCCAATCTGAACAACAATGATGGTTTAAAAATCCCAAACATTTGGAAGGTATATTAAACCTTCCTCACCAAGAACAACTATAAACAGGACTGTAGAAAATCCAGTATTGTAAATTATTATTATTATTATTATTATTAAACAAGACCTCATGGAGTCAAAGACTCATCTAGGAGGTCCTTTTATCTCACACACATCTCATCATACCGGGTCTTAAACACATTCAAACTCCTTGCAGACACCACACTCTCAGGCAAGGCATTCCAATCATTCAAAACTCTGCACGAAAAAAACCTGTCTCTCACTCCCCTACTCACACCCTCTTTATACAGTTTCCAGGTATGACCTCTGGTTCTCCCCTGATCTCCCACTATTCTCTGTAGAACTTCTCCACCATTGATCCTATAACAACCCCTTACCAACTTGTAGGTCTCTATCATATCTCCCCTCTTCCTTCTCTCCACTAGACTCTGCAAATTACATCTTTTCAATCTTTCCTCATACTCGACATTCCAGAGGTCAGAAACTACCTTAGTCAGTCGCCTTTGGACCCTTTCGAACATCTCTTCATCCTTCTGAAAACCAGGTGACCAAATCTGGGCACAATAGTCCATGTGTGGCCTAATCAAAGCCTTATACAAAGTAACAAGAATCTCCCTACTTCTACACGTCAGTGTCCTCCTCATCATTCCCAGAAGTCTTTGTGTTGTCTTCACAATTTTGGCGATGTGTCCCCTAAATTTTAGATCCTTATCCACTATCACTCCCAGATCTCTTATTTCCTCTACTTCCAACAATATATTCTCACCAAGCATAAATTCTGCATCCCATCTTTGTTTTCCAAATTTTAAAACCTTACATTTGGCAACATTGAACTCGCATCCCCATTTGCTTGCCCAATCACTCAATTTATTCAAGTCTTCTTGCAAGGCCACAACATCTTCACTACTCTTTATGGTTCGTCCCAACTTTGCATCATCTGCAAAAAACTGCATATCTCCATTCAAATCTTCACCTATATCATTAATATACAAGTTAAATAGTAATGGCCCTAAAACAGATCCCTGAGGCACTCCACTAGTAACTTTCCTTTTCCTGGATATTGCACCCCCATACACAACTTGTTGATACCTATCAGATAGCCAGTCTCCAATCCAATGCACTAATCTAATATCCAACCCCATCTGCTCTAGTTTGACTGTCAACTTATCATGAGGTACTCTATCAAAAGCTTTTGCAAAATCCAAGTATATTACTGTGTATCCTTCTCCTCTGTCCAAGGAAGCAGTCACTTTATTGTAATAAGTAAGTAGATTACTAAAACACGACCTCCCTTTAGCAAATCCATGCTGTCCATCAAAGATTATACCATTGTTGTCAACCCAACTCTGGATCCTAGTTCTCACAAGCTTCTCCAACAATTTAACCACAACACCTGACACACAGATAGGCCTATAGTTTGAACACAGAAATCAAAAATAAGAATTGTAATACTAAAAATAGGACACCAGTTGTTTCTGAAAGAAAATCATCTAAAAGAATGTTTATTCCTGTCATTGTAAAAATAGAATTTAGCTTGATGTAAACATTTATTTTTTATTTTATTTTATTTTATGTTATTTTTTATTTTTTTTATTTTTTTTATTTTATTATTATTTTTTTTCGCCAGAGGTCATGCCAGTAGAATAACATGTGATGAAATCATTGTTTCTCTAGCTTACAGTTAATGATGTAACTCAGCTTGTTCTGTATACTTATGTACGCTCCAGATGATGATCTTGATGTGAAGATCGAAACGTCGGGATAATAAAAAAAGTTTTTTAACACGGTTGTAAATTCCATAAAATTTTTAAAATGAATGCTGATCACCGTGTAACCCTAAAAGAAAGGAAAAGAAATGGCAAATAGCATTGCTGAAGTGAAAAAGATTGAATCATTTGATATAAAATGGATGACTAATAAAAGCACATGTCAGGATGGAGAGCGATTGCTTGAGGAATATGACTCAAGCCAGAAAGTGACTAGCATAGTAAGGAAGACAAAAGTGAAATATGAGAATTATGAAAATATGAAAATTAGCCATGCAATCCAATGAAAATCCTGAGAAATTCTTTCATTATGTGGTCAGCAGGAGGAGAAATTATTTTGGTTGAATGACTCTGTTAGATATAAAAGGAGATTAAGTGACCACTGAAGTTGATAATCTTCAGTGGTCAATTTATCTTCTTTCCATGATCAGTTTATTTAGGCATTTCATCCTGGGAAAGCAGATTTTATTCCTGCATGGCTGAGAAGAATTGAACTTAGAAATGCATGAGGAGAATATGTTTCTAGCACTAAGTACTTTCAAAGACCATTATGTCAGTGGGACTGGATGAGATTTTAGTGCACATTTTAAGAGAATATGCTGAGGAGCTGACAACTCCATTGCCCTAGCCATTGGGAAAGTGCCCATTGAGTGAAAGGAGGATAACATAGTATTATTACACAAGAGTGGTGGTAGAATGTACATGTCAAACTATAGACCAGTTTGTATTTCTTCTGTGATTCGTAAGAATTTGGAGAAATCTATGAAGGGTGTCATGGATTTGTTAAGGGGCACTGTTGTTGTAGTAATAAAGTTACAAGAGTGGTTGACAAGGGGGAAAAGCATATACTGCTGTTTTTTTTTTGTTTTTGTTTTTTTTTTTGTTTTTTTTTTGCAGAGGCATTTGATAGGGTGCCACATGATATGTTTATACTTCAGTTGTAATACATGAAGTTAATATCACATTAGTGAATTAGATTGTAAACTGGCTGTCTGATAGATATCAGAGAGTTGTGTATGTGTGTGTGTGGGGGTGGGGTTGTATGAAGGAAGATGCAGATCACAAGGGGTTCTACAGGGATCAGTTCTGGACGTTAATGGGCTTGTCACTGGATTGTGGGGGGCTGGGATATTCATTTGCAGATGAAGTTAATCTTGAAAGGGTCATAAGTAATGGTGTAGATGTGGTAGCACTTCAGTGTGATTTAAGTATGCTAGACAGGTGGGCAAATAATGGGGAATGTCAGTTTAATGGAACACAATGTAAGGTTTTGAAATTTGGGATTCACCGAATGGAATACTATATACTGTATGGGTGAATCTTTACTAGAGGAGTTGAATGTAACAAGGGATATTGAGATGAGTTTTGATAAAAATGTAAAGTATATGACTCATATTGTGAGAGCAGTAAGGTAACTAAGAGGATTGCTGCAGTGTTAAGAAAGATTTTTATCAATAGAGATTTCATTGTATAAAGCCCTGATCAAGCAACATCTAGATTATTGTGGGTGGATTCAGTGGTGGCACTAGCATAGCACATACTAGAAGCAGTGTGTGTTTGGGAAATTTAATACACAATGGAATGGAAGGCATTTCTTACAATATTGATCAGAAATATCGATATTGTGTATTAAATTTATTAAATTAAATAAATGCATTCATTGGTGGCACCAATGTGTACAAGGAAAATAGCATCCAAGGCTTCCTTGTTCACTGACTTCAGCAAGGGATTTCATACTATGTAGTGTGTGTGTATGTTCTGTGTACTTGTTAGCAAGAACAAATGGTACATGGTACAAAAGTGGGAGTAGAGGGAGAATGTGTTGGAAATGTTTCATGTGCAAATGAGTCATGCAGAAAGCAGGATAATGTAGAAACTAGTGTTAAGGATGTCAGGCAAGGTAGTGAAAGTGTTATAGAAAATATGGAAGTAGTGAATGATAGTCTTCAAAACATGAATAATAACAGCATGACAGAAGTGGCTGAAGAGGTAATGTGGATATAGAAGTAAGGAATGAAATAGCATGCATTTCCTTCACAGGACAAAATGTGAGTTAGAGTGACTTGGAGAAACAATTGTTGTGTAGAATATCAGGAAGGAGCGTGAAAGAAAAAGTGAACAGGAAGAGTATGAAAAACGCATGAAATGGAGAGTAAAAAGATATTGTATGGAGATTTGATGATAAGAGGTGTACTTAATGAGAAAGTGATAAGACCATGTTTCCCAAGTGCAAAGATCAAAGATGTTAGTTTGCAGAGGGAAGTTTCCATTGAAAGAATCGATTGTTTTGGCTGCCATGAATGACTTGAAACATGAGAAATATGCAAGGGGAGAAGATATGAAATAGTTGCTGATAAAAAAAAAAAATATATATATATATATATATATATATATATATATATATATATACAGGGTGTTCGGGATAAATTTGACATATTTATAATTAATTATATTTTTCCGTAAGTTACATGTATTAACACACACTTCTCTTCATTTAAAAGTTTGGACCCTTCTTCATTCATATACAAGATGTCAGAAAGGATGGATAGCTGGAACCCACCTGAATCATGGAAGAGAATAACTTGTATCATGATGATTCGTGCCCGCCATCAAAATAAGGATATTACGACTGCTGCCCAATGCTCCCTGAATACAGTAAAAACAATCAGGCATGAACTAGAGACTTGCAATGGTGACTACGAGGATGTAGCAAGAAGAAAGATCCCTAGCAGACGATCTGATTGCGTTCGTACAGCAGAATTCCTCGCAAATCTGCAGGAACAGGTGTTGAAGAACCCTGGCATTGGAATTCGGGCTTTGTTCGTGGAGTTGCTAACTGTAGTCAAGCCCTGGATAACAAGGGTAGCCAATGGTAGGCCGTATGTATGGCAGCAGGATTCGGCCCCTTGCCACACCTCTGGGAAAAGTCAAAAATGGTTGTCTGAAAATTTCTACGACTTCACCAGTCCAAATGTTTGGCCTCCAAACTCCCCAGACCTTAACCCCATGGATTATTTTGTATGGGGCGCAGTTGAAAAAGACACCAATCGCACTTCCAGTAATACAAAAGCCCAGTTAATGGATAAAATTAAAACAGTTTTTGCGGCCCTTCCCAGGGAGACTGTAGCATCAGCTTGTTCGAGGTTCCGAAGCAGAATTGAAGCTGTGATCGATGCTAATGGTGGTTATTTTGAGTAAATCTTGTTGATAGTATTGTAATTAACTCTGCCTGTAATGTTTTTTTGTCAATTCATTAAATTTAATAGATACAAAGAAGATTTTCTTTTTCCTTACGAAACTGTCAAATTTATCCCGAACACCCTGTATATATAGTAATAATAAAAAGAGCAAGAAATTTTAAGGATTTTGATTCTGCCCTCTACATGACATGGCTGAATTGACCATGATTACAAATGAGTCAATGAAAAGATTGGGCAGAAAGAATGGTGTGCAATTGATAAATATATTCAGTGAACTTGAATGGACTAGATGGATTGTATTTTAAATGGTTTTGGAGTTAAATGTTTGGAGAGAGAGTGGCTGTATGCAATCAAGTGTAGGTTCAGACACCCCTGAGACAAATGAATGTGTGTACAGAAATGATTATGCAATAGTGAATGCAGTTTTGCAAGTTTCAAATCTGGTAATGACATTACACATAGGTAACTGTGGGTCCAAGCGGATGTAAAAATGCATGTACATGAATACCAGAGGTATCAGAATAAGGGGGAAGAGTTTCTGGCATTGATAATCATGAGTTAGCTCAAAAATATAGACATCAGTGAAACCTCGTTGACAGAAAATTAATTATTATTATTATTATTATATCACACCTCCAGGGAGTACAAAGACTCATCGAGGGAGGGCATCAACTCTACAACTCTTCGTCTCACTTCTCCACCAACCTTCATCATCTAACACCATCTACAACCGAGTACCACCATTAGTGCTTTCACAGACAATCACAAACATCTATGCCCACGGCAGGATTCAAAGCCGCTGTCCTATTCTCTATCATCCTGAAAATACAATATCCTTTACATTCATTTCATATAACTATATCATACCCAGCACCTCCAAGAATTTGTTTGGAGAGGAAAAAGTGAAGAGGCAATCAACAAAATAGAGAATTGCGATCCTCATGCTTAGCCGGCCTGGTTGGCCAAGTGGTTAGCATATCTACTCTCCAGCCAATAGACAGCGGGTTTGAATCCTGCCGTGGGCATAGATGTTTGTGATTGTCTGTGAAAGCACTAATGGTGGTACTCGGTTGTAGAAAGTTTATATTGAACTATAAATTTAGTAATTATGACAGAAGGGGACATCTTGGAACAGTGGCATGGCTTGAGAAGCTACTGAGAAAGAATGTCAGCAGTGCATGGAAAGTGGTCAGGAATTTTTGAGAGAAGCAGTATCAGATTGCATACCTACAGTCATGATGATGATAAAACCAAGTGAGGGTTAAGTGCATGAGTGGGGGATATAAAGGAAAAGCTGCAAATAAAGAAAACATTGTGGAGAGAATATAAAGAAAAAGATGATCAGCATACTCGTGAGAATTACAAAGCACAAGCAAGAAGGTATGGTAAGGAAGGATCAAATCAGATTATGAGAAAAAATTAGCCTAAGCAGTCGAAAGTAAAATCCAGAAGAGTTTTTTTTTTTTTTCATTATAAAGCAAGAGTGACTATGAAAGGATGATTTTAATTAGCAATGATGTTAGAGAGGTGACAGAAGCAAAAAAAAGTGAGTTGCTAAGTGATCACTTTTGCAAAAGTGTATATTCCAGATGAAGATTTTATAGTTGCTGCCATTATAGAGACTGATGTCAGAATTAAAGTAGATGAACAGGAGGTGCACAGCATATTTAAAAATATTAATGCGAACACATCACTGGGACTGGTCAACACATTGGCCCTTGTGCTACATGAATTATTATTATTATTACCCAAGACCCCCATGGAGTCAAAGATTCATCTAGGAGGTCCTTTTATCAAACACACAGCTCATCATCCTGTGCTTTAAACACACTCAAATTCTCTGCAGACACCACACTCTCAGGTGAGGCATTCTAATCATTCACAACTCTGCATGAAAAAAAACCTGCTTCTCACTCCCCCTACTCACAATCTCCTTATACAGCTTCCAGGGATGACCTCTTGTTCTCCCCTGATCTCCCACTATTCTCTGTAGAACCTTTCCAGCATTGATCGTATAACAACCCCTTAATAACTTGTAGGTGTCTATCATATCTCCCCTCCTCCTAATCCTATCCAGACTCTTCAAGTTGCATCTTCTCAATCTTTCCTCATGCTCGACATTCCAGAGGTTAGAAACTACCTTATTAGTTGCCTCTGGATCCTCTCCAATATCTCTTAATCCTTCTGAAAACCAGGTGACCAATTCTGGGCACAATAGTCCATGTGTGGCCTAATCAAAGCCTTATACAATGGAACAAGAATCTCCCTACTTCTACAAATCAGTGTCCTCTGCATTATTCCCAGGAGCCTTTGTGTTGTATTCACAATTTTGGCTATGTGTCCCCTAAATTTTAGATCCTTATCCACTATCATCCCCAGATCTCTTATTTCCTCCACCTCCGACAATATATCCTCACCAAGCATAAATTCTGCATCCCATCTTTGTTTTCCAAATTTTAAAACCTTACATTTTGCAACACTGAACTTAGATCCCCATTCCCATGCCCAATCACTCAATTTATTCAAGTCTTCTTGCAAGGCAACAACATCCTCACTACTCTTTATGGTTCGTCCCAACTTTGCATCATCTGCAAACAACTGAATATCTCCATCCAAATCTTTGCCAATATCATTAAAACAGACCCCTGAGACACACCACTGGTAACTTTCCTTTTCCTGGATATCGCTCCCCTATACACAACTTGTTGATACCTATCAGATAGCCAGTCTCCAATCCAATGCACCAATCTAATATCCAACCCAACTACTCCAGTTTGACTATCAACTTATCATGTGGTTATCTATCAAAAGCCTTTGTAAAATCTAAGTATATTACTGTGTATCCTTCTCCTTTGTCCATGGAAGCAATCACCTTATTGTAGCAAGTAAGTAGATTACTAAAACATGACCTCCCTTTAGCACATGCATGCTGTCCATTAAATATAATGCCATTGTCGTCAACCCAATTTTGGATCCTAGTTCTCACAAGCTTCTCCAATGACTTAGCTACAACACCTGACACAGAGATAGGCCTATAGTTCGATGCTTGAGTTTGATCACCTCCTTTATGAAGTGGCACAATCTTGCCCTCCTTCCACTCTTCAGGAACTTGACCAAGTGCAAGACTCGTATTAAAAAAATATGTCAAGGCCGGCATCAGTTCTCTGGCACATTCTTTCAGAATACATGGTGATATATTATAAAGTCCAATAGTCTTATTTACATCTAGTTTGCTCAACTCCCCATATACCTCTTGCTCACTTATAGTCAGTCACTCTTCCCCATCATCAACTGCTCTCAATCTCTCTATGAAGTAACATTCACAAGATTGAAAGACCTTTATGAACTGCTCATTAAGTATCTCCACCACACATTCTGCAACAGCTGTCTTTATACCATTTTCTCCAATCATTCCAACCATAATCATTCTTTCTTTTGCTGGCTACATATCGAAAGAACTCCTTAGGATTCTTTTTGGCTTCATTAGCTAACTTTTTTTTTTTTCTGTTGGGCCCATATACGAGAGATTGGCTTGTCAACTTATAGTACATTAGTACTGTATATGGGTAGTGGGTTTGGAAAGGAGAAACTTGTTTACATTTGATTTAAAAGCTTGTATGTTGTATTTCTTGTGAAACATCAGGGGAAAGACTATTCCACAGTTCCACAGTAGCATTGATGATGGAGGATTAAAAGAAACTTGTTCTGTGGGTTTCAAGGTGTACTGTGAATGGATGTTGGGCAGCAGCTGTACATGTTTCAATGGGCTTAGTACAGAGTGGGGGAATTATTGATGCTGTTTCAGATGAACATATTCCATGGAAATATTTATAGAATATACAAGTTGCAGAGACCAAATGTCTATGTGAAAGTGAGGGGAGCGAGTTGGTGAGAGATGGATCATTTATCAGTCTAATTGCTCTCCTCTGTATTGAGTCAAGCATTTTGAGGGAGCTTTTAGGAGCCCACTCCAAATGTGAGAGCAGTATTCGATAGCTGGGCGGATTTGTGATTTGTATAATGTTAATAGCTGTTTAGAGGTGAAGTAGCATCTTGGAGCGAAAGAGAAAACCTATTTATTTTTGAAACTGAGTATGCAATGGTTGTGATGTGTTTATGTCAGGAGAGTCGATGTCAGGGTAATTCCGAAAAGAGAAATCTCATCTTGTCTGTGAATTTGAGTGTTATCAAAATCAATGTTGGGGGAAAATGGTTCTTTTTTTGTGAGAATTAAGACAGCTGTTCATACCTCTCTTTAGCTACTCTCACCAACCAAGTCACCCACCTTGCCTGGTCTTTGTAGTTTTTGTAGTTTAGGCTGCCTCCATAATGCTTTTTTTTCTCTGTATTGCATGCTTTCCATTTCACATTTACCTTATTTAACCTTCTCACCCTTGGAATACATTTAGACATTGCATCTACTAGATAGGATAGTTTTTGAAAATCCCCCAAGCTGCATTGATCTCTTTCCAGCTAACTCCTCATTCCATGCTACACCTGCAAGCTGTCTCCTGAGCTCTTCATAATCACCCCCCCCCCTTCCTTGTAGTTTCACATATACCCTTTTCTTACAGAGGTCCTCACACTGCTGGCAACCACCCAAGTGAATGTTCAAGATAATTTGCAGTACTACTGATGAAATTGTTCAATCTAAGTCTCAACTCTGGAAAGGTTCAAAGGAAATAGAAAGAGCATAAGATGGTTATATTATCTAAGACAAGAGTTGCAATTATAGTTCAGTAAATATATCAGGTGTGGTGGTAAAGTATTGGAAAAGTTGGTTAAGGTAATATCCAACAGTGGGTGGGTGGATAGGGATACAATACTCTATAGCAGTATGGCTTTCTAAATGGTAGGTACTGCCATTTTATAGTAGAGTGACAGCAGAATGATACTGCTGGACTTAGCAAAGGCATTTGGCAGGTTATCTCATGGAAAACTATTACAAAAGTTGCAGAGTGCCTCAGGGTTCTGTACTATCTGTACTATTGCCACTACTCTTTAAATTGTATAGTAATGACTTACGGAAAGATTTAAGGGGAGATATTCAGTTATTTTCAATGATGCAAAAACTGGGAATTAAATAGTTGATAAAGGTGATGTGTATATCCTGCAGGATGATTCAAATAAATTGGCATTGTGGGTGAAGGATAATGATTTCAATTTAATGTTGCAAAATATAAGGTTATGCACTTTGAGTTAAAAAACGTTACGTACTGTGTATCACATAGATGGTACTGGATTACAGGAAACTGATGAGACTGTGGACTTGAGGATAATGGTGGACAGAGATTAAAGTTCAGAGGCATGTTGCAAATGTTGGTAAAATAACTCAAAGGATTACCTGCATGTTGTAATGATAGGGAAGTTATTATCCCTCTTTATAATGCTCTGATTTGGCCATATCTTAACTACTATATACAGATTTAATCACCTGGGTTTCTTGGAGATCAGGAGGTGGTATAGAGGATTCAAAGATGAGTGACTAAGCTGATGAGAGGCGTTTGGAATGCTTCCTATTAGGATAGGTTGAAGGTTCGTGGGTTGCAAAGTTTAGTTCATAGGCAGAAAAAGAGGTGGTATGATGGAAATTTATAAGTTATTAAAGGGGTTATAAAATGTAAGAGTGTGACTGGTTTCGGTGTGCAGAGTAGATTTTTTGCATGGAGCGTAGTGAATGAGTGGAATTAATTGCCAGCAATAGTTCTGAGTGTCCTGAAATACAGTTATAAAATAGGTATATAACTTAAAAATTAAGTATTGTGTGTATAAAGATTTTTATGGGTTTCCTGTGATGAAAATTCTGACTCCATTCAGATACCTGTATAATTATTATTATTATTACCCCAAGACCTCATGGAGTCAAAGACTCATCTGGGACGTCCTTTTATCACACACACAGCTCATCATAAAATGTTTTAAACACATTCAAACTCTTTGCAGATACCACATTCTCAGGCAGGGAATTCCAATAATTTACAACTCTGCACAAAAAAAACCTGCCTCTCACTCTCCTACTCACACCCTCTTTATACAGTTTCCAGGGATGACCTCTGGTTCTCCCCTGATATCGCCCATTATTCTCTGTAAAACTTCTCCAGCATTGATCCTATAACAACCCCTTACCAACTTGTAGGTTTCTATCATATCTCCCCTCTTCCTCCTGTCCACCAGACCCTGCAAATTACATCTTCTCAATCATTCTCATACTCGACATTCCAGAGGTCAGAAACTACCTTAGTCAGTCTCCTTTGGACCCTTTCCAACATCTCTTCATCCTTCTGAAAACCCAGTGACCAAATCTGGGCACAATAGTCCATGTGTGGCCTAATAAAAGCTTTATACAATGGAACAAGAACCTCCCTACTTCTACAAGGCAGTGTCCTCCGCATCATTCCCAGAAGCCTTTGTGTTGTCTTCACAATTTTGGCGATGTGTCCCCTAAATTTTAGATCCTTATCCACTATCATCCCCAGATCTCTTATTTCCTCTACCTCCAACAACATATTCTCACCAAGCATAAATTCTGCATCCCATCTTTGTTTTCCAAATTTTAAAACCTTGCATTTTGCAACAGTGAACTGACATCCCCATTTGCTTACCCAATCACTCAATTTATTCAAGTGAGGATGTTGTTGCCTTGCATTCTTGCAAGGCAACAACATCCTCACTACTCTTTATGGTTCATCCCGACTTTGCATCATCTGCAAACAACTGAATATCTCCATCCAAATCTTTGCCAATATCATTAATATACAAGTTAAATAGTAATGGCCCTAAAACAGACCCCTGAGGCAATCCACTAGTGACTTTCCTTTTCCTGGATATCGTACCCCCATACATAACTTGTTGATAGCTATCAGATAGCCAGTCTCCAATCCAATGCACTAATCTAATATCCAACCCCATCTGCTCTAGTTTGACTGTCAACTTATCATGAGGTACTCTATTAAAAGCTTTTGCGAAATCCATGTATATTACTGTGTTTCCTTCTCCTCTGTCCAAGGAAGCAGTCACTTTATTGTAATAAGTAAGTAGATTACTAAAACATGACCTCCCTTTAGCAAATCCATGCTGTCCATCAAAGATTATACCATTGTTGTCAACCCAACTCTGGATCCTAGTTCTCACAAGCTTTTCCAACAACTTAACCACAACACCTGACACAAAGATAGGCCTATAGTTCGATGCTTGAGTTTGATCACCTCCTTTATGAAGTGGCACAATCTTGCTCTCCTTCCACTCTTCAGGAACTTGACCAAGTGCAAGACTCGTATTAAAAAAATATGTCGAGGTAGGTGTCAACTCTCTGGCACATTCCTTCAGAATTACTCGGTGATATATTATCAAGTCTCACAGCCTTATTTACATCTAGTTTACTCAACTCCCCAAACACCTCTTGCTCACTTACAGTCAGTCTCTCCTCCCCATCATCAACTGCTCTCAATCTCTCCATGAAGTCACATTCACAAGATTGAAAGACCTTTATGAACTGCTCATTAAGTAGCTCCACCACACATTCTGCAACAGCTGTCTTTATATTATTTTCTTCAATCAGTGTCATCCTTTCATAATCATTCTTTCTTTTGCTGGCTACATATTGAAAGAACTCCCTAGGATTCTTTTTGGCTTCATTAGCTAACTGCTGTTCATAATTCTCTTTAGTTGCCCTCACCAACCAAGTCACCCTCCTTGCCTGGTCTTTGTAGTCCTCATGAAATTGGTTATTTCCACTTCGCTTATGCTGCCTCCACAATGCATTTTTTCTCTGTATTGCATGCTTAATCTCTTTATTCATCCATCTCACACCTAACTTATTTAACCTTCTCACCCTTGGAATACATTTAGACATTGCATCTACTAGATAGTTTTTGAAAATTCCCCAAGCTACATTGATCTCTTTTCCAGCTAACTCATCATTCCACACTTCACCCGTAAGCTGTCCCCTGAGCTCTTGATAATCACCCCCCTTGTAGTTCCACATATACCCTTTTCTCACAGGGGTCCTCACACTGCTGGCAACCACCCAGGTAATCACCTCATGGTCACTCTGACCAATTGGTGGATGATTTGACACCTCATTTATAATTACATCCTCTGATGAGATGACCAAATCCAAGACCCTTAATCTTCGTGTGCCCTCTGTTACATATGTCTGAGGTAGTTATCCCTCAAAAACTCAAGAAACTCATTTTCTTTACTTCCAGTTGCTATCTCATCATTCCAGTCTGTATTGCCATAATTAAAATCACCCATAATGATGACCCTTTTCTTATTTGCTTGGCTAATTTGACTATACATTTCACTATCACCACCATCCACATTACCAGGTCTATAAGAACATCTCACCAATTACTTGATTCTATTCGCCTCTATCTCACACCATACTGCCTCAAAACCACTGGCCCTATTTCCTTCTTTCATGTCTACCTTGTATGAACATAACTCTTTATCATCAATAGTATTTCCCCTTCCTTTTTACCCCTTCTATCTGCATGAAACACATCATACCTCTCTATTCCTGTCAGGATGTCATCTTCATCCAACCATGTCTCACTTATTCCGACAATCTTTGGGTGAACAGACGCAATTAGTGCAACCATTTCATCTGCCTTGTTTCTTATACTTCTAGCATTGGTATACAAACACGACAGCTCATTTCTGGATCTACAGCTAGTTCCACTGATACCACTCACTCGATGTTTATTCTATTCACCTCTATCTCACACCCTACTGCCTCAAAATCACTGGCCCTATTTCCCTCTTGCATCTCTACCTTGTATGGACATAACTCTTTATCATCAGTAGCACTCTCCCTTCCTTTTTATCCCTTCTATCTGCATGAAACACATCATACCCTTCCATCTCTATTCCTCTCAGGATGTCGTCTTCATCTAACCATGCCTCACTTATTCTGACAATCTTTGGGTGAACAGCAATTAGTGCAACCATTTCATTTGCCTTGTTTCTTATACTTCTAGCATTGGTATACAAACACAACAACTCATTTCTGGATCTACAGCTAGTTCCACTGATACTACTCACTCGATGTGATCTCTCCATGCTAGACTGGGGCCATTTCCCTTTCTGCTTCTTCATTTTAGAACCCTTTTCAATTTCATCTGTTTCCTCTTGTTCCCTGGTCATCCCATTTCTTTCCTGCCTACACATGCTCTCACCTCCTCTCGAAGCATCCAGCTTTCTCACGCTGTGTACCCCTGTCCGAGCTGCTCCGTTTCCCTGCTCCTCTTGCACACCGATTCTCTCATTTTCTATATTCATACCATTCACTTCCCCATTCATAACGACTTCTTCAATCTCTCCTCTCTTACTCTCCTGCTCTTCCACATCACTCTCCCCCCCCCTCTCGATCTGATTCATTTTCTCTATTCATTTCTCTACCTTCCAGCAGTAGTCTCTCTCCAAGCGACTCACACCATAACCACTCAAATGCAGTCCATCGCTCCCATACCATAGAATAATAATAATAATTATTATTATTATTACTATTATTATTATTATTATTTGATGCCCTCCACGGAGTCCAAGTACTCATCAAGGTAGGGCACCTGTTCTAAGACTCTATCTTCACCATTCTATTACCAACTGACCGCAACTACACTAATGCCATCTACCGCAGACCGCCACTCATATTTCAATAGACCCGAGAAGGCGCCGTGTAGGCATATGAACGGGCGCACAGTGATATCACTGCCCCCATTTTTTATAGTTTTAAAGTGGTTCCAACTCCTGTTTTTAATGTGAAAGTGTTCCCAAGTAACTCTACCAGTCACGCCGAAGACAGTAATATAAAATTCACCGAAATCGGCTGAGAAGAAATCAAATTTTGAGGTGTTGAAAAGTGAACAGAGAGGACTGCATTCAACAATAAGTGATGAACAAAGGACGTCACCATCTTTACAATCACATCACAATTGCTCAAGGGAAGAAAAGTGAGTCATATTCATTTCGTGAAATGCATACACTTCAAGAAAGTGTATGCATTTCGTGAAGCATAGACTTCGCAAAATACATACACATTTACGAAATGCAGTAGGATTCTACACTTTAAATGTGCTGGCTTTTCAGAAACAACCTGGCAACGTAAAACCAATGCAACACGTAAGGAAGGGAAGTGTGTAATCTGCAGGAGGAACAAAGAAACACCCCCATTTTAGGTGGCACCTAAGGCAGCCACCTGCGACCAGCCGATTATACTGGAGGCAAAATCAGATGACGAACTAAACAGACAAAAAAAAATGCAGGCGAGTCCTATAATTTCAACTCTTTAAATATATTAATAGAAAACGGTCTAGCGACTATAAAAGCCAGCTTAGTAGATCTTGTGCAAGAAATCTTTGACAAACAAAATGAGCACATAACAAAAAAATCTAACGAATATGAAGACTTTGTCTAACATAATAATTTAGCAGTGATAGAAGTGTTGCAAACATTAAAAGACATCAAAATCAGCATTAATGCATTAAATGACAGGCAACACAATTTGATGAAAGAAACATCCAAACTCCATCAAGAATTTCATTCTCTAAAACTACAATATGAATTTAAATCAGCAACAACATAAAGAAGATCTTATAAGCTGCCTTCCTGAAACTGCACCTACAGAAATCCTCAGAGACGTAGTTTTAAAATTAGGCCATGCAGTTGACATCCCCCTACAGCTTAATGACATTCAGACTGTAAATGGGATTCCTAAGAAGGGCCAAAAACAAGGCTTGCCATGACCTGCATCAGTCATAGTTCATCTTACAAGCAAGTCCACAAGAGACAATCTCATAAAAGCCAGCAAACAGAAAAAAACCAGTTGCCAAGGACTTGAACACATTGCAAGACAACACAACAATCTTCCTCTCCGAATATTTAACACCATTCAACCAGAATCTGTTGTACCAAGCAAAGAAAGCAAAAACAGAAAAAAATTACCAATTTTTGTGGATCAGAGATGCCAAGATATTCTTGAGGAAGTCACAAACTTCAAAACCGATACAAATTAAAAGCTCAGAAGACATAGAAAAGCTGCCACAGTGAAAAAAAAAAAGTCTCCTAATTAGTTCAAAAGGAAGACTACAATAAAAATGAATGTGAACCACCAAGACAGATACAGTAACACCAGAACATACCGGCAATTTCACTTTGATCAGACCTTTTAGATCATTCATTTGACCTCCCAAACATCAGCCTACTTCCAACACAGCAATTAAATCAATAAAAAAAAAAATACATATATCTAACCGGTGTCATCCTCAGATAAGCTCGTTAAAAAGCTTTGGATGCAAGCAGAGACATTACATCTCAACCGAGATCAACAAAAAAAAAAAAGAAAAAAATGATTACATTGAAGTGCTGTAGTTACAGCGGTTAAAAACATTAAAAAGCAAAAATTTTAAAATATATATAACTTACTGTGATACTACTATAAATGCTGTTAAAAAACGTAACCTTATCCAATTGCAAACTATAAATTACCATCCATAGTAACTATTATTAACGCATTTTAGAGTACAAAAAATGGAAAAAATTGTATGAAATTCACTGTAAAAAAAAAGTATATGTAATATGTAAATGCTCTGTAAGATGCTAAATAAAATGTTATTACTGTTAAAAAAAAATTATTATATATGAGATATGAAGAAGGTAAATTAATCTTGGAGACGGTACAGTGTTGTTTATGAGTATAGACTGTGTGTATGTAAACTACTGCATTTGCAGGATAAAAAAGAAAGAGATAACATGATTGAGACATTTAAACTATTCAGTTGTTTTTAAGGATTGGGGAGTTATCTCAATATAGTATATCTAGGGAGTAGGAAGAAAGATAAGAGGCCATCCCTGATGGCCTCTTATCTTTTAAGTTGCAAAGGGAGATGGTGAACAGAAGGGTGAGAAGTGACTTTTTTTTTCTTGGAGAGTGGATTTACAATGGAATTTATTGCCTGGTCAAAGTAAATATGCAGATGTAAACTAAATATTCATTATAATAACTTTAATTAATACTTCTTATATTTCATCAACATTGCATACTATCATCAGGGATCATAGAGCAATGATGTGAGCATGCAGGCACTAATACTAGATAAATGAGACCAAAGAAAGGCAACCAAAGTCGGTTGTACTATAAATTAAAGATGCCAAGAAATTATATTCTTGGTTTCATCCTTTTATCCAAGTGTAAGCAAAGTTTGCCCATGAAAGCACTTCACGACTGGACTATTTGAATATAGAGGCTAGTGACTTTACATCATTTGCCTTGGTGCCTATAATGCAATGCACATATCCTTACGGACATGTATAATGCTATGCATTATGGAAAGGGCCACTACCCAGATAAATATCGACTTTTATAGAGATCTTCTCAGTGGGAACCATACCAGAAGTGATACCAAGGTTGAAGCAATGTAAATGTCATAATTCCATATTCAAGTAATCAAAAGGTGTCACACCTTAGTACTAAAATACTCTGGATTAGAGATAGATGTTGAAAGTTTTCGCTTGGTTATACTATAAATTAAAATAGCCTAGTAGTGAAGTGACTTCACGTGCAAACTTTATTTGCTTACACTTGGATAAAAGGATTAATCCAAGAATATAATTTCCTGGCATCTTTATTTTACCTTTCAACTAGAATATGCAAATGGTGAATGGGTTTAAGGAGTGGTATGATAGACTTTGTGCTGTCTAAGATGGCCCTTGTACAATGAGTCTTATGACTCCATGGAGGTCTGGAATAATAATAATAAACACATAATTACTATTACTTTTCTTGTGTCCAAAGTACTGAGTGTAGATGTAATGCTCATTTGTACAAAGTTTGCAAAAATCAACAGCATTATTAAAAATGAGAATAATTTTTTTTATTTCTCTCTCTCATGAACAACTAAAAATAAATTTCTGTTTCATTTCATTATATACTAACATACCTTAATATCCATTTGCTAAATGAAATAACTTTAACAAAATTTTTTATGCTATTAACTTTTAAAACAATATTCAAGAACCTTCTTTAGTTTTGTATATAATTGGGTGATTTTTTGCCATTAAAAGAAATTTATTTGAATAAATCTGTTTGTCCATTATTCCATTTCCTAACTTTCTTAGATATCCCCCCCCCCCCTCCTAACAGTATTCCACTTCAAATCCACACACACTGCATAACATTTCAGAGGTTGATAATGTGTTGAACTCCTTCCTGAAACTAATTGTATATGTATTCACTATTAACTACCAGTTAAACTGATAGAATTCTGCATGTCTGGTAGACAAACAGTATGTAAAATTATTCCTCAAGCCAAAAGAATCAGTTTCATTATACAATTCAATATAGTTAATAATAGCATGATAAGATCTTGATATTGTCAAAATATAATGAATGTGATTCTTGAACTTGAGAACTGTTAACACACATGCCAGAATACTGTCACTATTATAAATCATTAATGCTTTTTAGCAATATTTTATAATACAAAACTAAGTAACAATGATTGCTTAAATAACAGCCAAAAATATACCTCTAAAATAAATCTTAGAAAAGCATTTTGTTAACATGTGCCATTTTTTATAGAGACAAAGACAAGTAACTTTCTTTATTTATTACAAGCAGCTAAAAATGTATAATCAGGTATTGGTATAAAATAGCATTATAATTAAATAATGAATTTTAAATTAATACTTTACTATTATTTCAGATAACTCATGATAACGCTGGTGTAGTATCTCTTACTATTCCTGAAGCATTTCAAGAAGATGATGGCAATTATATGGTCAGTGCTACCAACAAATTTGGAGAGGCAAAATGCTTTGCTGTTCTTTCAGTTATTCCTAAAAAGATGGATCTTGGATTGCAGATCAAACCAGAAATTCCTGAAACACCACCTTATTTCAAGAAGTATCTCGAGGATGTCATTATACTAAGAGGAAAGGAAGTAAAATTTGAATGCATTATTGATGGGATCCCAAAACCAAAAGTATGCATTGGATAATTTTTTTTTTTTTTTTAATACTATGACCTACATAGACTGTGCTAACTGTGCTACCAGAAATTCATGGAAGACCTCTTTTCTTGCAGGAAAGTAGGCGCAACTACACAATAATTGATTTTTTTTTTTGTCTATTAACAGTTCAATGGTTTTTCGAGAAGACATTTCAATCTTGTTTGCAGAATGGCATGTACACTATAAGAGTTACGATTTCAGCGAGATATGATAGTCAGATGACATTTAAAGCAAATGTTAGTATGTGGTGTTTAACATTCTGGAGAGTTCACAGTTACCACCATGCTGAAGGAATGGAAGATTGCATGAGTTCATCATCACCATCATTGTCTATTTCCTGATATGTAACTTCAAGTGGTATACAGTATAATAAATTGACAATACCAAATAAATGGATTGCATATTTACTAATCTCCTGTCAATAATTTTCCTTCAAAATAGCCTATCACATGTCAGCACTCCAATATAGTCATATCTGAGATTTCTGTCTTCTGAGGAACATCTAACTGTATAATTCCACCCTGCTCATACTCTTCCTCTAGGTTCCCCCCCCCCTTTCCATTTTAGCATCAAAATCCTACTCTAATCTTCCTATGCCATTTTGTTTAAGTAACCAAACCACCTTAGATTAGCTTTGTTCACACAGTGCCCCCTTTCATGTGTGTGTGTGGCATTATAAAAAAAATAGAATAAAATAAAAGTTTTCCAGTGGCCATACTGCATAATTCAGAAGAGGCCTTATCAAAGATTGAATTCTGGACAGTTGAATGCCTAGCTTCCATCTGTAAAAAAGGGAAATAAAACTGAATTTGAGAATTACAGAGGATTTTCTCTACTAAGTGTTCCATGTAAGATTTATGTAAACATACTTGGAAAGAGGATAAGAAAAATTGTGAAAGAGAAACTTCAAGAAAACAATGTTCAGGTCAAATAGAGGATGTCAGGATCAGACTTTCACTTTACAAGACAACTGAAAAGTTGTGTTAAGTTTTATAAATCTGGAAGCAGCATATGACAAGGTGCCAAGAGAAAAGCTATTGAGAAAGCTTCAATAATATGGGGTAAAATGGAACATTATACAGAGCGATGCATAATCTATATTTAAGCAGTAAATTAGCAGTTAGAAAGGAAGGAAGTACAGGAAGGTGGTTTGATGTAAAATCAGGTGCAAGACAATGACACTCTCTCTCTCTCTCTCTATGTTGATCACATCCTGAAAAGTAGCAATGAACCTGATATAAGAAATGGAGATATCAAACTTAGCTGTCTGCTTTATGCAGATGAGTTTGTAGTTCTAAGCAAATCCAGTTTTCCTTAATCACAAATCCATTTCTCCTTAATTACTTACCTATGCAACGTGCATAAGTAAGTGATTAAGGAGAAAGAAGTAATCTATTGATGTGTTTCTTAAAGATTTGATATTATAGTATATTCAGTGAAAAAAAAAACTATATGGGGAAGATGTTTCCAAAGAACAGATGGATGGATGGGTGGACTGAAGGAAGGTAATGAGAAGTTTGTGTATGGATGTTGATCAGTGGTTTCTTGAGTTCTTACATGGTTGTAAGAAAGTGGAGGAATGGCCAGTTCAGTGGAACAGTGCCCCTAAAAATACCTATTAGAAAGGCATAGTGCAGAAACAGAGTTCCTATGGAAAAGCAATTGAATGAAGTCTGTGAGAGAGTGAAGCCACCTATTAAGTGGATTGCCCTCTTCTGTATAACATTAAGAATTCTTAGAGCGGTCTTGGATACACTACCTTAAATTTTCAAACAATATTCCTATGTTGGTTGGATCTCAGATTTATACAGGGATGGGAATGACAAAGAAGAGAAGTAATGTTTTGAATGAAAAAGAACACCGAGTCTTTTAGAGACACATTTGTAAAAGTTCACTGTAGAGAATAATTCATAATTTCAACTGATTCTTTGAATGCTCTTGGGTAAAAGTGGTGTGGAGGATTTCAGTTTATTGCCATCATCTACAGTGTAACTCTCCAATCTGAGTGAAAAAACTGGAGGCCTTTGAAATTTGGATGCTGCAAAGAATTATGAGAATATCATGGAAAGAAAAAAAGACAAATGAAGAGGTATATTAGAGATGGCAGGCATCAACAGGAGCATGATGAAAGAAATTAAAAAGAGAAAAGTCAGATATTTTGGACATATTCTGAGATATAACTGCCTAGAAAGGAACTGTTGAGGGAAAGAGAAAGAGAGGAAGACAAAGACTGGCGTGGATGAAAAATATAGAAGACTGGACCTATCTCTCATATGAGAAATGCAGCAGAGAGGCACAGAATAGGACATGGTGGAGACACATGGTAGTCAATCTCCTGGAGGGAGAAGACACCTGACAGGACAGGACAGGACAGTGTAACAAAAAACAAGGAATGATTTTAGAATGGTAACAAACTGAAATGCTCCACACTGCTTTTACTCAAGAGCATTCAAATAATCAGCTGTGATGAAACAGGCCTGGGTTTTTATAGCATTGAAATTCACTAAGTTGTCTTCACTCCATTTAAGGATTGTGAGGAGATCAGTATTTAAATCACAAGTTATGGAAGATCTTGAGGCTTTGTACTCTCATCAGCAAAAATATGAATAAGATTTCAAATCAGAGAGAGAGAGAAGATCATTGATGTAAAGGAGGAAAAGTGGATAAGAGTACAGAACTATGGAGTACTTCAGCATTGATAGAGAAATTTCATTAGATGAAGCCATTCACCATAACATGCAACAAACCACCACTCAAGAAGCTGGCAATCCAGCTTCTTAAGTGATGATTTGCTTGTTCAGGAGGCCTTGATGCCAAATGCAATCAAATGCCTTTGAAATATCGAGAGCAATTACATGGGAATCTCCAAATATTTCCATGGCCTGTGCCCAAAGGCGGTGATATTAGCTAGGAGGTCAGCTATACAACAATAATGGTAGAATCTATATTGTTGATCACTAATGAACTGATTAGTCTCCACATAGTGAAGATGCTGGTTGTTTACCTTCGCCATCGTCTTTTGAGAGTGCCAAGGTGAGTGCAATGAGATGATAGTTTCGATGGCTGATTTGTCTCCCAGTTTAGGTACAGGCTGGATATGTCAGATGAATATGATTGCCTTTATAGGTGATACAGAATGGGTGTTAATTTTGGGGCACAAGTTTTGAGTACAAATGGAGGAATGCCATCTGGAACAGAAGCCTTATTAGTATCAAGATTAATCAGGATTTTCCTGATGTCTTTCTGGTGAAAGATCAGAGAAAGCATGCAATGGATAGTTTGTGGTAGTGCAAGAGATGGTTTGCCTTGGTTGTGTAAACTAGAATTGGAGGAAAATACTGATTCCAAGAGGAATCAGTATTTTCCTTGAGTTAGATTTCCTTTATCCTTACATGAGATTACCATGGTATCATCAGGATGAGATCAGGAGAGAGAAATGGGAACAAGAAAGAGCAGAAGTTACACCTGATAGCCTTAACAAAGGACCAGAAGGCTTGAGCTCTGTCAGTTGAGCAGAGGTAACCTTTCGTTTTGATGAACTCTGTTTTGGAATTGTTAATAACGTTTTTTACACTTGTTTTGGGCTGAAGTGTTGAACGAAAAGCTGGAGTTTTTGATTTGGGCCATTGGGCATATGCTGAATTTTTATCATGCACTGCAGAGTCACATTTGGTACAGGTTGGGGGGGGGGGATGAAGGCTCTCATTCCAGTGAGAGTACAGAATCCTAGGATACTCGAACACTGATAGATAATTCTCAACTATGTGGAAAGGCTTATGTGTTCGTTGTACATGTTGACTGCATTTTAATGGTATAGATGCGAACACAGATTGATAAGAAAATAACTATTTATTGACTTAATTGCTAATATTTCGCTGGTATTCTCTCCAGCATCTTCAGAGCACACAAACAAAGTTTGTTACAGTAGTGAGACAACCACAATCCAGTGTAACAGTGGGCCTAGTATGAGTAATGTATAGTATGACTAGCATGAGTATGACTAATAAAGTCCTAATTAGGACTTTAGTCTTTGTGTTGAACGCTACAATTGCTCATACTAGTCCCACAGTTACACCGGATTGTGGTTGTCTCACTACTGTAACAAACTTTGTTTGTGTGCTCTGAAGATGCTGGATAGAATACCAGTGAAATATTAGCAATTAAGTCAGTAAATAGTTATTTTCTTATCAATCTGTGTTTGCATCATACCATTAAAATCCAATCAACTGATAGAGAAATCTGGAGAGATGAATCCATATACCTCCATATTGGAGCATATCAGGTCAAATATCATCTACTCAGCTGCCTTTCTGCATTTCAGGTTGGATAGTTTTTTTTTTTACCCTCTTAAGTATTGATATCTATTCCTGATTGCATTTCTCGAAATACTTTCTAGCTGTGTTCTGCCACTTCTTGTTTCATTTAACAGTCTTTCAAAGTAATCATTCAATATATCTAGAATATCTTTATCTTCAATTTTCATCACCTTTATTATTTCTTATTCCTTTTACTCTACTTTTTCCTCTAAGTTTTTGAATAGTCTCTAGAATACTTTGCTATCTTCCAGATTTATTATTATTATTATTATTATTATTATTATTATTATGTAACACCTCCAGGGAGTCCAAAGACTCATCGAGGGAGGGGCACCTACTGTACAACTCTCCGTCTCCACCACTGCAGTCACTGGAACTACCTTCATCATCTACACCAATGCCATCTACTGCCGACCATCATCACTAGTATTTTCACAGCCAATCACAAACATCCATGCCTATGGTGGGATTCAAACCCGCAGCCTTTTGGCTGGAGAGCAGATATGCTAACCATTCGGCAACCAGGCCAGCAAAAATGTTCTAGTCAGCAACTAGATTTGAACCTAGGTCTTCCATTGGATGATCAAGCGACGTGGAGTGCAAATGCGACTTCCACTGAGCTACACAGTTTATCTCCTATATTCTTACCAAACTAATCTCATGGCATTTGTTTAGCTATTTTTATACATAGGTTCACTTTCTTACATTTTTCCCTGTATTCCCTTAGTTCATCTGCTGTCTTACTTGTCAGCCACTTACCATTATCATTAGGTGTGTCATTTTCTCCAGATTTTTGAAAATATTTGTATGTTCAGTATTCATTTCCTATGCTATTTGTTTAGATCTACAACAAAGACCAGCTGTTTTGTATTCTCCACATCAGCTGCTTCTCTAATGACTCAAAAAATTTATATTTTTCTTTAGTAGAACCATCTGTGAGAATGGTGTCAAATAAGTTTCATTGTCCAATTCCTGATTTTGAAAGTTATCTACATAACTTTAGTTTTTGTTGCTGTTGTTTTTTTTAGTTTCCATTTCCTGATCATTATTGTCCCAATATAGCAACCTTTATTTATTATTTATCAGGATCTTACGTGTTTTAGTCTTCTTCATCTCATTAACACCATAATGAGTACGAATAGGGCAA
This sequence comes from Typopeltis vanoorti, assembly GCF_054136105.1. Lineage (NCBI taxonomy): Eukaryota > Metazoa > Arthropoda > Arachnida > Uropygi > Thelyphonidae > Typopeltis > Typopeltis vanoorti. The sequence goes on along the minus strand of NC_143555.1, from coordinate 117,665,758 downwards.
CAAAATCACAAAGCCTTTGTTCTCATGAGAAGACAAGTTATCTTATCTCACAATTGATCTCTAGGGAATATGTGTGAGTGTTAGGAAATGTGAGCAGCTACAATTAATCCCATGAGTGTTTCTATGACATGTATAGAGCTGCATCCTATGAATTTTCATGGTAGAGTTGCATTTCACAAATCTTTCTTAATAACGACAACAAATACACATCATCTATTGGCTTGGGTTAAAACACACAGAATCTAGACATGAAGAAATGGAAATCTGCACTCTAGAGCAATTAGTCTTCCTACATGCTCTTCCAGTTTGATGGATGTGTTTGGGTACCTGGATAAATCCTACCTCAAAAATACTTTTTAATTCAGTGTATTGTCACATTGATAGAGTCTGCATTTGTCAGAACAGTGATGTGGGGATTATTCCTTGTGGTATTGATTAGGTTGGTTGATTGATTTGGATTTATGGCCAAAGCAACTCAGGCTACAAGACCAGCATGTTATGCTTGTTTATTGCTTGTGTTCTAATAGAAAGTTGCCTATTGAGATGAAAAAACACAAGTTTCCAGAAGGTGTGGATTAGGTCCACTTATTTTAGTGCATAGCTTTTAGATCTTCATTAATGTTCATACAATTCTGCATGTCTACTTTATGCCACTGTTATGGTAGCATGCTTATGACTTTTAACACAGTAATGTGCGATGTCCTAAAGTAGTTATTATACATACAGTGATCTCACAGTTGTCTAATCACACTGAAGAAATTGATTTGCTGGTCCATTAACAGAGAGTATGATTAAATGAATGAATAGTTACATAGTACCATTCCAGGAATAACTGAAGGTTTAGTTGTTCAAGGCCAAGATAATTGAAAAGTCATTATAGGTGGTTCAAAAAAAAAAAAAAAAAAAATTTGAAATACTGCAATGTCTGGCACAGAGCCTCTGATCCCAGTTAGTATATGGCCAAACATTTCTTCATTAGAACTTTCTAATGCTTGGAGAGAAGTAAAATCCCAAAGTTTCATTCAGAAGTTTGTAAACTTCGGGTTGAAAAACTCTACAAACTCATTGAAACAGAGAGTATGATTAACAGTGATAGCCAATGCTAAAATAATCTTTCTTTCAATGCAACCAAATGGCAAACAGCACTCATTATAATAGCTTTATGGACTCAGCTACCATCTTCCTCACTAGTGAAACCTACTGGGAAGGTTGTATCTCCCTTAGGTAATTCAGACCACAACCTTGTGCTTATCTCTTCCCCATCGAGCAATTCCCACAGAGCCATTCTCAACCAAGAGTCATCTGACATTATAAGAATGATGCCACATGGAATGACCTCCAAGATTTCTATGCCTCATTTCCAATAGTTGGATTATATCTTTCATCCTTCTAACACAAGCTTACAAACTAAATGCATCACTGAAGTAATCCTTCCCATAATGGAAGCACATATTTCCCATTCCACATTCAATTCCCATCCCCTAAGTATGGTTCTCCAGATGTGCCAAGGAAGTGATCAGAAAAATCCTATCCAAATTAGATACCAAAAAATACCCTGGCCCTGACAGCATTCCTCCAGTTGTCCTGAAGTAAGGTAATAGTAAGGTAAATGCCAGTGAAGTAAGAGAGCACAGAGTGCTCTCTTACTTCACTGGAATTTAATTTCTTCCACAAGCCGACCCTGTTTGCTAAATGGTTAGCATATCCACTCTCTAGCCAAAAGGCTGCGAGTTCAAATCCCGCTGTGGGGCTGGGATTTATTATTATTATTATTATTATTCAGGCCTCCATGGAGTCAAAAGACTCATCGTGGGAGGTCCTTCCTAAGAAACACAAAGTCTATCAAGACTCATCAAGGGGAGGTCCCCTCCTGAGAAAGACAAAGTTTATCATACCACTCCTTAAAACTCATTGACCATTCTCGCTCTCACCACTCCATCAAGCAATGCATTCCATGGTTCAACCACCCTCCATGCAAAGAAACCACTCCTCACCCTCTTGCAAATAGTTTCCTTTCGTAACTTCCAGGGATGGCCTCTTGTCATCACTCCTTCCCACTGTTCAACCAAGCAAAAGAACTCCCCAGTGTCAACCCTGTAACCACCTCTCAACAATTTAAAAGTCTCAATCATATCACCTCTCCTTCTTCTATCCACCAAACTTTGCAGTCCACATTCCCTTGGCAGATCCTCATAACTAACGTGGTACAGTCCTGAAACCATCTTTGTTATCTGCCTTTGTACCCTTTCCACAGTTAATTTATCCCCTTCAAATCCTGGGGACCAAATCTGAGAACAATAATCTAAGTGTGGTCTGATCAGAGACTTATACAACGGAATGATAACCCTTTTTTCTCTGCAGGTCAGTGTCCTTCTCGTTATTGCAGCAATCCTCTGTGTTACCAGATGATGATGGTGGTAGCAGATTGGTGTAGTTGGTGGATGAAGTGGTGAAGATGAAGAGTTGTAGAGTAGGTGCCCTCCCTCGAGTCTTTGGACTCCTTGGAGGCATGAGTAATAATAATAATAATATTCTTTTTAAATGCTAGTTCTGACACACTCACATTCACTTTGAAAAAAAAAATACACTATCTAAGCACTTAAATAACCAAACAAATCTCCAAATATTTAAATTACAAAATTGCCTTCACTTCCAGTAACAAACAGCAAAATTTATTAAAACACAGAACCACAATAGCTCATACCAACATGTTGTTATGGCAAATGTTTTATAAGTTTAACTGCTAATCAGGATGCATTATTTGTTAAATTGTATTTATTCTATTTATTACATTCATTCTATAAAGTCATGTTCTGTAAAGCCTAATTAAACATTATCAAGATTGCAATATTCCCATACCAGACTACTTACTTTTATTAATTAATACCAAACTTATTATTAATACCAAACCTCCATGGAGCCAAAACACTCATCACTGGAGGCAAATGATGTTACACATGAAGCCCATCAAATAAAAGTGCTTTAAACTCATTTAATGTATCTACATCCAGCACAATTTCAGGTGAAGCATTCCACTAACCAGCCACTATCCATGCAAAGAACCTACTTCTTATGCTCACACCCTCCTTGCACAACTTCCAGGTATGTTCCCTTATTTTATCTCCCTTCTCCATTCTATGAAATTTCTTCCACATTAACCTGGAACAACCCTATACCAACTTAAATGTCTCAAATGTATCCTCCTCTCTTCCTCTTGTTCACAAGGTTTTGAAAACTGCACTCACTTAATCTGTCTTCATATTCCACATCCCAAACACCAGAAAAGACCTTAGTCAGTCTTTTCTGGACCCTTTCCAAAATATCCTAATCACCATGAAAACCTGGGGACCACATCTGTGTGCAATAATCCATATGATACCTGATCAAGGCCTTGGAATCAGAACCTCTTTATTTCTACAAGTTATGGTTCTTCCACATCATTGCCATAATCTGATGGAATATCTTCACAACTTATGCAGTGTCACCTCTGAACTTCAGAGGCAAACTGCCACTCCAAGTTCTCTTATCTCCTGAACATCTTCTATAATTTCCCAGTCAAGTACATACTTTGCATTCCAATGTTGCTTACCAAATTTCTGAACATTACACTTGGCAACATTGAATTGACTGTTCCATTGAAGTAGGCAACATTGAATGATTGTTTCCTACTCATATAACCAAATCAAGCAGATATTATGGCCACAACATCTGCTTGATTCCTCTTCATTCTCCCCAGTTTTGCATTATCTGCAGAAATTATATATCACATGGTGATATATTTTCAACTTCTTGCCTTATTGACATCTTACTTACTTAACCCCTCATATACAGGTAACCATATTAAGGTAACCCTAATACAGGTAACAGATAATCACGTTATGTGAGACTTAGATCACATAGAAAAAGTAGGGTTATGTTCTGAAACGTTTTTTTTTTTAATTATATAAACAACAATGACATATCCAACAAAAAATATTTTCATTTAATTCAGGTAAGTTAAGAAAACATATAAACTATGAAACAAAATACATAGTGTAAATGTATAAAAATATAAATTGTAATTTATTTCATTAATTTTATTTCATTAATTTATTAAATTAATTTCATTAAATTTCATTGCTTATAATGCATAAAATGCTTTAGGCAAAATAAAATAAAATGCATAATTTAATCGTCATCACTGTCTCCAAAACAAACATTCCATAGATGTTCTTTATTTATGAGTGGCTGGACATCATCATCACTTGAAATCTCTTGGACATCATTTGTATAATTCTCATTGCATACTTTGGCTGGTTTAGTTATCAAGAAGTCAGTAATAAGACCTTGCTTACCACTATGCTGCAATTTTTTATTATTAAGTTCATAATATGGAGCTAAACAAATATCCAGTCTCATGAATTTTCCGGCTCCGGCGCTCCATTGAGAGATCATTATCCATAAAATAACTTTCTTGCCAAGTTCAATCCTTCTTCAAATTTCTTTAAACTGAATTCTTTAATGGATTCATCGTAATCAGAATCTTCGGCAGAACTATCCCCCGCCATTTGGTTCAACATCATCTGTTAATTGTACCGGTTCCTCCTAATTTAAATTTATTTCCCCATCAATTAATTCACTAATTTCATTTTCAACCATATCGCAAAAGCCCTCTGAGTGGCCATAACTATTAAAATAAAATTTTTATATAAAAAAGCATTACATATTGTATGTAACTCATCAGAAAATAAAATGCTCAGCTTGAGATTAATACACTTATGATTTTTAATGCACTTTCCTGGCAGAAAACAAAGACAACTTTAGGTCTTCTCTTAGTTTATTCTCTACACTTGAGCTTCTGATTTCACTCTGAGGATGAAACACCCAGATGAACAGCTCACTGAACAACTTGCCTATGTCTTCTGTAGTAGTTATCAATCTCCCTCTTCTGTCCATGAACAGCATTTTACCATTATCATTTTTTTTTCTACTTGCCACATATCAAGAAAACTCAGAAGAGTTTTTCTTGGCCTGATTGGCTAAGTTCTGTTCATATTGCGCTTTTTTTGTCCTCACCATTGTTCATCTTGGGATCCCTTCACAATATCCTCTTCTTCCAAATTTCATGCTTAATCCCTTTGTTCATCCATTTTACTCTTACCTTATTCAACTTTTGACCTTTGGAATACATTAATGCTGTTAATGTATTTCTTTGTCAGTTCCCAAACAGCATTTACTTCCTTACTGCTCAATTCCTCATTCCGTGCTCTAGCTTCAAACTGTGTCCTCAGCTTGTACTAATTACCAGCCTTGTACTTCCACATATATGCTTTCCTTACAGAAGTTTTCATATGTCTAGCCACAACCCATGTGATCACTTCATGATTACTCTCACCAACTGGAGGGAAGTATGAAACCCTACTCACAATTATATCATCCAATGAAATGGTCAGATTTTAAACTCTTGATCCTCACATGCCCTCATTTACATACATTACTGTTTTAGATAGTTGTATCTCAAGAAATTCATTTACCTTATTCCCAAATGGTATCTCTTCATTCCAGTCTATGCCACCATAATTAAAATCACCTATAATAATCACCCTTTCCTTATTCACTAACTGAATTTGCTTATATTTCTTCATCACCACCCTCCACATTCTCTGGCCTATAACAACATCCATATAAATATCTCTTTCTGACAATCTCCACCTCAATTCCATTGTCATTTCCCTCTTTCATGTCTACCTTATGTGGACATAATCCCCCTGCTATCATCGGCTGCACTCACCTCTCTTTTCTTTCTTTTCTATCCTAACGAGAAACACTATACTCTTGAGTTGTGCCACTCACCTATGCCTCATACATACCATCTTTGTGTTCTATTCAAGGCTTGATTCAAAAATTCAATCAAAAAACTCAATAACAAATCCAGAAGGCCAAAAATCATGCAGACACATTAAATTATCAAAAATAAACAAAAGTATATTAAAATGCAAGCAATATCACCATCTGTTACATAAAATAGCACTTATCTTTTCGAGAACTCTTTACCAACATTAAGTATATCGTAGCCTTCTTATCACCACTAAAAGAAAATACAAACAAAAATGCCATAGCAACAACAAAAAATCCTGCCATTGAGATATCCTTACATGCAGAACAATCCAAACATGCCCCTGAGATTGAGAAGGTCACTATTATTTCCAAGAAAACAAAATCAACTTGAGTTGCTCTGAATCATTAGTGATAAGAACCATCCAATATGTCATAAACATAAAAGTACCCTATATATTTTCTTCCTCATGGCAATTAAATAAAATAAATTACTCTCCACAGCTCTCAAATTATACCAAATATTTGATGCTATTGAACCAGTTAAACTTCCCAGTACTCTCAACCCAAACTTAACTCCTCTTAATACATAATTTCATTAAACCACATGGTGAGCTGGCAGTTAGATATCTCTGTTCCACATCTGATGACATTTTATAATGAAATGGCCAGCAACCATCAACGTTTTTGGCTTGCTGCATATATAATATGTTTTACCTTCCTTTTTATTCTTTATTTTCATTTCTTTAAAATTCTTCGTTTTAGCTCAGATTATAGCTTCTTCATCTTCAACACCTCCTAATTGCATACCAAAGTCTAATCAATTCCTGGTCATTCTTACCTTCAAAAATTAATACACGTATGTCAAATTGATAATCCCATTTGTTTAGCATCTCTATAATCTAGTTGGAGAATTCTTAAAAAATGGCTGCTCCATTGCCAAAAATAGCTTTGCTTTCTCTGTGTATTCTCAAATATAGGAGTAATGTGAGTTTCAAAATTTCAGAGCATTACTACTTATCCTGTTTTTTTTTCTTGGAGTTTGCTGTAATCAACTTCCTCATTCAATGAGCTCTCTACCATTTTCATTGTGTTCTAAAATTACTATTATTATTATTACCCCAAGACCTCATGGGGTCAAAGACTCATCTGGGAGGTCCCTTTATCACACACACACACACACACACACATCTCATCATACTGTGCCTTAAACACACTCAAACTCCTTGCAGACACCACACTCTCAGGCAAGGCATTCCAATCATTCACAACTCTGCACAAAAAAAAACCTACCTCTCACTCCCCTGCTCACACCCTCTTTATACAGTTTCCAGGGATGACCTCTGGTTCTCCCCCGATCTCCCACTATTCTCTGTAGAACTGATCTTATAACAACCCCTTACCAACTTGTAGGTCTCTATCATATCTCCCCTCTTCCTCCTCTCCACCAGACTCTGCAAATTACATCTTTTCAATCTTTCCTCATACTTGCCATTCCAGAGGACAGAAACTACCTTAGTCAGTCGCCTTTGGACCCTTTCCAGCATCTCTTCATCCTTCTGAAAACCAGGTGACCAAATCTGGGCACAATAGTCCATGTGTGGCCTAATCAAAGCCTTATACAACGGAACAAGAATCTCCCTACGTCTACACGTCAGTGTCCTCCACATCATTCCCAGAAGCCTTTGTGTTGTCTTTTGGTGATGTGTCCCCTAAATTTTAGATCCTTATCCACTATCACCCCCCAGATCTCTTATTTTCTCTACCTCCAACAATATATTCTCACCAAGCATAAATTCTGCATCCCATCTTTGTTTTCCAAATTTTAAAACCTTACATTTTGCAACATTGAACTCGCATCTCCATTTCCCTGCCCAATCACTCAATTTATTCAAGTCTTCTTGCAAGGCCACAACATCTTCACTACTCTTTATGGTTCATCCCAACTTTGCATCATCTCCAAACAACTGAATATCTCCATCCAAATCTTTGCCAATATCATTAATATACAAGTTAAACAGTAATGGCCCTAAAACAGACCCCTGAGGCACTCCACAAAATATTAAAAATATAAATATGAAACACCATCACTTCATTTATAAATACTTCATTATATTTTCTCTTCTAGATCATCTGGTCTTTCAAGGGGTGGCCATTGAATTGTGATAAGGAACATAATATTTTAGAGGAGAAAGATAGATATACCTTAATTATTCCTGAAGCTACATTACAACATGCCGGAAGATATTCTGTCACTGCTGAGAACAACTCAGGAAAGGCAACATGTTCTGCACTTCTTACTGTCAAAGGTGAATTTTAAATACCTTAATTTTGAATTTTCCATCAGTTATTATTTATAGTTAATATTATTAGAAATAGTGGTGGTCATATTTCTCTTCTATGAATAACTCATCGCACCATGGAAGACTGTAAAATTATGTGACATAGAAAAGGTGAAACAAATCATTTTTACTTCTGGTACATACCTGAAAGGATATACAAGAAACTGTAATGATGTAATATTGTAAAGATTTCGTTGCTATTTTTTGTCAACTTTTCCCAGATTAGTCTGTAATTTGATTGGCTCTTATGCTTTTGTTTTCTAAGAAAATCCTAACTGCAGTATTCCATCAATATCTCAGTTTGTAGATTGGTACTTTCTCTTTATTTATTTATTTTTTCAAGCATCTCTTTTTCTTATCTCATCCCAGCACACACTCTCTCTTTTTTTCTCTCGGTCTCTCTTTTTCTCATTCAATTGCTGCCCCTCTCAATACACACCAAAAATACTACAAAAAGTCAACACAACATATAGGGAAATAAATTAAAACACTATGTTTAGTTTTTTTGAAGTAAAACTTTAATTTCAACATTCTAAAATGTTATTTTACTTGCTTTTCTGTTAGCAAAATCGTCGACGACATTTGCAAAGTCTATTTCATAGTAACGTAGGTAATTGTTAATCAAATTTTATTTAGAAAAACTCCTCTCACAACTAGCAATACTTACAGCAATTGTGAGGAAATTCGCAGTAGTATTACAATATTTGGAACTGAGTTCTCAAGACTGTATTTTAGAATTAACTGCAAAAGTTCAAAAAGGTTCAAAGTGCCGCCCGGGGCGGACCCCCCCCCCCCTCCACACCCCCTTAGCTACTCCACTGTCTCCATGTTCTTGGATTTCATGATCCTTGAAAGTGTGATAATTTATTTTGCACCACTTATCTCTCTTATTACTGTTATAATTATCAACTCTACCACTATAAGTAATATAGCACTAGATTTTTGGATTTTGTTTATATAAAAAAGTATCATATCAAAAATTTCCAACATCATACAGCTCACTGGCCAGAACTACGTTGGGATTGCACTATTATGAATTTATCATCAAGATCATTAAGAGAAACCATTAGTGTCCTCTGCTGAGCTCATAACTTTGCTTTTTACACGTACATTCAGATAAGTAGTTTAATAACTACCTGAGAGATTTGAAAGTCATTATCTCCAGTTACAGTAGCAGCAATAGTGATGTGATAGCAATGAGTGTTTCCAGGAGATAATACAAGTAGCATGACTGAATTGACTTGTGAGGGAGAATTAGAAGTCTTAAAAGGCTGAGTGATGCGAGATGAATAGAAGAAAGTTATGGGAATGAGAGAAGGAGAGAGAGGATGGATGAAGGAAGGAAAGAGAGAAAGTAGAGAGATTACAGGAACAATGGAAAACTAGATGAGAGGAAGACAAGATGCTAAGTGGGAGAGCAATGAGAGAGAATTCTCTCTCATTGCATGTTGGAGAGGGTAGAGAGTGAGTGAGGACCGCAGGTTAGAAGAGAATGAATGGATTTGTGAGTGGAATGATGTATGGAGATTCAATGATTTGTGGTATAGGGAATAGAATATTGGAGGAGTACTTGCCTGGAAGAATGATAGAGAACATGTATATGGCAACAATTACCTCAAATCTCTCACTGCCTGATTCACACTATTGTGAATCAGGCAACGAGAGATTTGAGGTAATTGTGCTGCGGAAAAGTGTGAGAAAGAAGACAGATGAGCATTTTACCCAGATATGGTAATGCAGAATTAATGAGGAGAGCGGCAAGAGCAGTCTGGAATATGTGGTTGCTTGGAATGCTTTGGAGGACAGAAGAAATCTGCATTTGAACATGGAAGGGCATAGACAGCTGGAGAGATTGTTGTTCTCAGAGCAAGTGAGAATATTAAGTCAGGGAAAACTAGAGTTGCCAGGATGGATATGTGATCACTGATTAATCAGTGGGTTTCCAGGTAATGAAGAAGTTAGCTGTTAATAATTTTCTCTGCTGCTGCTTTTAACTAGGACAATAGTTTGTCAAATTTTTATCTCCCTTTTTTATCGGATGGACTAAATATATGCTTGCTTTTGTGCTGTTGGATAGATGTCAGATCAGTGTGCCTGCTTATATAAGTGATATAGGATAAATAAAAAATAAAAAGATAAATAAAAAAAAATACAAATTTTTATGTCAATTGCTATCCAAGTTGTTAAGAGTTCTTTTGATGTCTTTCTACCAAATGATCAGCGTTATGTATTGAGGTATTCTTGGTATAGTTGAGAGGTGACTTGACTTTATTGTCCGTACATGAGTTTGCAGAGATGACTTTATTATTATTATTATTGTTATTATTAATATTATTAATATCTGACCTCCATGGACTCAAAGGACTAACTGCAGGAAGTCTGTATTCTCTAATACCAAAAGATCATTGAGCCATGCCTTGAACCCATTCACAGTTTCCACACTCATCACACTTTCAGGCAATGCATTCTACAGAGAACCTGCTTCTCATTCCCCTACTCACACACCTTCCTTATGCAGCTTCCATGAATGGCCTCTGGTTCTACCCTTGCCTGTCTCTACTTCATGAAATATCTTGTCTACATTAATATATTATATTCCCTCTTCTTCTTCTTCTATTCACAAGGCTCTGTAAGTTGCATTCCCTCAATCTCTCCTCATATTTGACAACATTCCATAGACCTGATACCAACTTAGTAAACCTTCTCTGGACCTTCTCCAATTCATCCTCATCCCCCTGGAAACCAGGTGATCAAATTTGTGCAGAGTAGTCCATATGTGGTTTGATCAAATCCTTATACAGGTGAATAAACAGAAATTGTCATGCTAGCAGCACCCAGTGTTCTCAGGTGGTCACTCTCCCAAGTACTAACTGGGTTCAGATTTGTTTAACTTCAGTGATCAGACAAGAACTTGTGCTTGTGTTTTCAAATTGATTTAGCCACTGACAGAAGGACTTATGACTGAAGATCAGTCTTTTCTTTGGGTAATGTGCTACTGCTGCTGCAAATGATACTCTTACTATGAAAGAGAGAGAGAGAGAGAGAGGTAGAAGAGCAGAGGTTTCCACATAATAGCCTTAGTCAGAAGGTTTAATTCCATTTAAACAAGAGGAAGTTTTTGCATTTGGACTTTTCAAAGTTAGAATTGAATTTCTTAATATCTTTTTTTTTTAAAGATATTATTGATTGTATGTACTGTAGATGAATAGTAAATAGCTGAAATCAAACTCTTTGAGATATGCTGAATTTTTATCATGGACTGCTTTTGCATACACTTAACAAGTGTATGCAAAAAGAGCGTTTTTTGGGGGGGGGAGGAAGTCCGTCATTCTTGCAAAGAGTTGGTGATGGAAACAGTAATCAGATCCTGGAAAGAAAGTGTAGAAATCATTTCATTTGGTACCACTGTAGTGTTGAATTACATAAAACTGATATGGCAGGACTGGTTCTAGTAGCAAGGCTTATACGTTGGTCATACATAACTGGTAATTAGTTTATGGAATTAACAATGCATATAAAGGATAATAATTAAAGGCAACTTTAATGAATAACTTCTATATTTCGTCAACATCATGTTGCCATCTTCAGGAACATAAAAATATGGTATGTGCACGCAGGCACTAACAAAAGCAAATGAGGAAGAAGGCAAGAAACTAATATTGTTCCTAAAGTCCTAATGGTGCCCTCTGGTGGGCTAATTTGGTTGTCTTGGCCATTGGGCTGAAGTTCTCATAATGTAAGTCTCCCAAATTTGAGGTAGTTTCATGCACCCAAATTTGTTGAGGTTTGGAATGTTTTTTAGAGCTGCTGATGATTCCTTGAATAATCTTTCATACTTAAACCTGCTGTGGTGTATTATTTTAGTTTTCTTCTAAGGCATGGTCTGCCAGCCCAGAGTGGCTGTACTGGTGAAACCAGATGTAGTCTTTGTGTTCTGAAATCCTGATATTTGCTGTCCTGCCTGTTTGGCCAAAGTAGGACAATTTGCAGCTGCAAGGGACCTAGTATACACCAGGTAGGTCTAGAGGAAGTGGTTGGTCTTTGGTAGAGCGGATAAGGGATGCCAACTTTTTATATGGTCTGTAACAAGAAGTAAGGTCATATTTTTTGAGGATATTGGTTATTTTCTCAGAGGTGCCCTGGATATAGGGGATGGTGATAGATTTGGTGTAATCTTTATTGTGGAGGGGGGAGGGGGGGTTGTGGTTTACTGGTTTTAGTATTTTTGGGGGGTTATAGCCATTGGCTAAGAAAGTGTGGAGGGTGTGGTTTAGTTCAGTGGTTAGTGCCTTGTAATCTGAGCAGATTAACCCTGTTATATAGTGTTTTTATAACCCTGCCATATCATATGGCAGGGTAAATGGCATTTGAACATTGTAACTCAAATCACTATGTTCACAATGTTTGTTGGGAAAAGGGCACATTGCTGGAAGAATGATGAGGATTATCAGGTATTTCGGTGTTGGTAGATGGATAATTTATAGTAGACCATTGCTAATAGGAAATACTTTCATATCTCTTCCAGGTCGATCTGTGAAGTTAGAGAAGGGAAACCAGGTTGAATTATAAACATTCAGTTGAAATGACTTCACTGCTTGGGTGAGTAGGCTCCATAAAATCAACCTTCAGAGAGGTTAGGAGTTAGGAGAGCAGTGCAGACAGCAAATAAAAGCTGCAAAATGTGCAAGAAAATTTTGAGCTAGAGCAGATCATAAAGAGGAAATCTAAGTTTAGTAAGTTCTGGCTTGGAATGTCCTATCTAATAAATACACAAGTCCTGCCCTTCTATAAGAAGGGCAGGACTTGTGTAGAGGGAATCATTTTAATGTATTTTGAATAGCTAACACACAGTGCATGTTAAACTAATGTCTGTGAGGAATAACAAGTCTGATTTAGATTCAAGTATGCTGTGGAGCTCATTGGGGTCTCTCATTGATTTGATGTCATAAAGTTAATTACAGAGGTGGGATGCAGTAGGAGAATAAAAGACTCCTGAACATATCACTCATCCTTGGAGTACTCAGTCCCTTGTTCATTCATCACTACAACATGCCATAATGTCCAGTGTAAAACTTTTATTTTTATTATTTTTTACAACAATCCCACCTATGAAAGGCTGTTAAAATATGGTAGTACCATGTTGAACTACTTGCTAAATAATCTGGTTCCTATGCTTTTGGGATTAAATATGTTACATTTTAGGCCACTTTAGCCATCTGATAAACAGGATGGTGGTGGTCTCACACCAGGCATTAAAAATCTATCTACCATCCAAATACATCGACACACACACACACACACACACACACACACATGAATGCCACTATGGAATTCAAACTCACAGCCTGTTGGCTGGAGAAGGGGGGGGGGTACAATGTCCACTAATCCATCCAGAGTAACCATGTTTATACCTTCATATTCAGCTTTGTGGTCAAATCTAATCTACTCTGGTACTTTTTATGTATTTATTTTCAGATTTCTAACATATTTTCAATACCGAGATGTACTTGTGACTGCATTTTATTATTATTATTATTATTATTATTATTTTATTCGTGACACCTCCAAGGAGTCCGAAGACTCATTGTGGGAGGACACCTATTGTACAACTAATTTTCTGCCTTTGTGTTTGTTACTGTTATTTCATTTAATAATTTTTTAAATCAGTTACTCCAGCCATCCAGAATATCCTTATCCCCATTTTTATGACACTTTTATCACCTATAATTCCTCAGTACCCACTCATCTATTTCTAAACCTTTTCAATAGCTTCCAGAACATTGCTGCTTTCTTAATATTTAACTTCTATATTCTTACCAATGTCTTCCAAGGTGTTGTTTAGTTAATTTTACACATAACTTTCTTAAATTTTTATATGTATTTGAAAGAAACTTTTACATATGATTTCTACATTTTAGGTCTGCCTCTTTAACTTCTTGAGTCTGCATGAATTTTTGATTTTTCTATCCTTTTTAACACTTCCCACATATTCCCCTGACTGAATCATCAATATTTTCTTCATATTTTGGCACTGAATCTCTAAATGTGGTTTTTGTTATCAAATTCTTTCATTTTTCTGCCATAATATTTGTATATTTGAATTTATAGTTCAGTTCTTAAAGCTTCTGAACTCTGGTTCATTGGTAAAACTTTTGTAGATGTTTTTCTTTTCAGTATAACTTATTTTTATGTTTCCAAATTAATTGTTGATAACTTCCTTTTTCAAATCACCTGTATACTCTCATGCTCTTGTGACCTGACAGAGCAAAGACAGTGCTATCAACAATCATAAATCGGTTTCACTTTTCATATCTTGTGTGTATATTTGAACATGACATTAATAATGACTAGTTGGTGCATTAAGAGAAATCCAGTGGGTATTTTTTGCTAGATTTATTAGTTTGGCTCTTTTCTTCAGATTTTCTTACAACATTTCTGTATGTCTAGGATTCATTTCCTATATTACTATATATATTTCTACAAGAATTAACTTTGATTTGAAAAATTCCTCTACTTCTTCCTTACCAGAACCTTCTCTGGGAGACAGGTGTCATTGTCCAATTTTCCATTTTGAAAGTTGCTCACATTACTGTACATGAAATTTCTTGCTATTCAAGAAATCTGTCTTCTTGTTTAGTGTTGAATAATAATAATATTATTATTATTATTATTATCCTGGGCAACTCCAAGGAGTCGACAGACTCATCGAGGGAGGCCCTAACATCATGTCAAGAGCAACTATTCGACATTCACACAGTATCTATCATACCTCGCATTGAACTCATTCACGGTCATAGCACCCACAACAGACTCTGGCAGCTTATTCCACTCATTCACCATTCTCCAAGTAAAGAACCTAGCTCTAACACTCCTGCTAACTACACTCTTGCCCAGCTTCCATGTATGGTCCCTAGTCCTCCACCACCAGTCCTATTCTCAAAAATATCTTCCGGATTAATCTTATGGAAACCCTTCAGTAATTTGAATGCCTCAATCATATCACCCCTTTTCCACCTATCAACCAATTTTTGCAACCCACAAATTTTCAACCTGTTCTCATAAGGTTCATTCCACAGACCTTCTGTCATCTTGGTCATTCATCTCTGGACCCTCTCCACCTCCTCCCCATCAAGAAGAAACACTGGTGCCCATATCTAGGCACAGTAGCTAGATGGGGTCTTATCAAGGCTCGATATAGAGGAACAATAACTTGTTTGTCTCTGCTTGTTAAACTATTTTTCAGCAACCAAGTGATTTGATGAGCTGTTTTGGCCACTTTTGAAATGTGCCCCCTAAACTTCAACTCCCTATCCACCAACACTCCCAAATCCCTGGCCTCATCAATCTCCTGGAGTACAGTTCCACCAATGTGATATACTTCTGCTAATCTTTTCACTACAAAATGCATAACCTTACACTTTGCCACATTAAATTGACATCCATTTTCCCTAGCCCAGTCCTCCAAACTATCCAAATCATCCTGCAAAATTTTGACATCCTGTGCACTCACAATTGCTCTACCCAACTTTGCATCATCAGCAAAATTCCTCTCAGATCCTTTCCTATATCTTTATTGAACAAATTGAAAAGTAGTGGTCCAAGAACAGAACCCTGCAGCACACCACTAGTCACAAGCCATCTTTTGGACTCCCACTCCTGAATAAACCACTCTCTGGTATCTCTCCATCAACCACCCTCCTATCCATCTCACTAACCCTATATCCATCCCCATCTGCTCCAGTTTACTGATTAGAGTAACATGTGGTATCCTATCAGAGGCCTTGGCAAGGTCTAGTAGATTCACTGTAAACCCATTACCCTTATCCAGTTCAGCCATCACTGTGTTATAAAACGTGAGCAAGTTACTGAGGCATGATCTACCCTTCGCAAAACCATGTTGTCCCCCATACAGTATCCTTTTCATCTATCCAATCCTGTATTCTTCTCTTGACTAATTTCTCCAAGATCTTGACAACGATTCCTGATATGATAATCGGTCGGTAATTTACAACAGTAGTCTTGGAACCTCCTTTATGCAGTGGGACTATTTTCCCCCTCTTTCCACCCACTCAGAACTAACACAGATCCGAAACTCAAATTAAACAAAATGGTCAAGGGTTCTGACAATTCTTTAGCCGCTTCATGTACGACACGAGCTGGTATACCATCCACTCCCACAGATGTATTGACATTGAGGTTTTGCAATAGATTACTCACCTCCACTTCATTCACCACAATTTCCATATAATCTATTGGTTCATTCATTTCTGCAATGTCACGACCTGGAAGATATATATTCTTGCAAAGTGCTCGCTCAGTAATTCAACTATATCAGCTGATTCGGTTACCTCCCTACCATCGGCATTCTTTAAAATCATTCTGCCATATACATTTTTTTTCTTTTTCTTGCAACATATCGAAAAAACTGTTTAGGATTCTCTTTAGCCTACATGGCCAATGTTCTTTCATAATCCTTTTTGGCTTTTCTTACCACACTCGTTACCCTTCGGGCCTGCTCTTTATACCGTTCATGTGCCTGCAGGTCACCTTTCTCCTTGAATTCCCTCCATAGTTGTTTCTTTTTTTGCAGCTCAAGCTTAATGGTGTTATTCATCCATTTAACCCCTACTTGATTTATTAGACTCTAGGTATACAGTCAGCCATTGCTTCATGCAAACACTTCTTTATCGCCCCCCATGCACTATGAACTTCTAGCCCTTGCAGTTGTACATGCCATGGCAGTGAACCAATCAATCTCCTAAGCTTGTCATACTTACCAGCCCAATAATTCCACATGTACCCCGTCTTAATTGTAAAATACACACCTTTCGCCATCTCCTAAGTCAAGACCCTATGATCACTCTCACCAGTTGATGGCAACGTGGTCACCAATTATTCGTTACAAGTCAAATTCTCAGATGCAATTACCAGATCAAGCACTCTCTGACCCCTAGTATTTTCCATTACATGCTGTTACAGATAGTTATCCCTTGATAACTGCATAAAATCCAATTCCTTCTTCCCATGTTTCCTCTCCTCCTTCCAATTAATGTTACCATAGTTGAAATCTCCCATAATAATTACCCTCCTTCCACTCATTTCTTCTACTTGCTTATGTATACTATCTCCACCATCTATTCCATCACCTGGTCTATAGCCGCACCCAACTGTATATTTAGTTCTGCTAATTTCAATCTCACACCAAATAACCTCAAATGTGCTCTTTTCTCTATCCTGCAGTTCCACTTCTATTCTTCTTGGCTGTAGCTCATCAGCTATCATCAATAACACTCCTCTCCCCCATTTTATTCTCCCTGTCACTCCTGAACACACCATACCCCTCACATTCAATCCCACTAGCTATGTCATCATCTGTCAGCCATGTTTCACTAATGCAAATAACCTGTAGTCTGGAAGTGCCAACCAAGGCCAAAAATTCTTCCCTCTTGTTCCTAATACCTCTGGCATTTCTATACATGAATTGAAGAAGCCGATTTGTCCCATTCCCTATTTTAATGCCTTTTTCTAACTATCCAATTCTTATTCGTGTTTTTTTCTACTCGCTTGGGCATATTACACACATTCACACACTCAACTGTCTCCCTAAAATCTGCAAATCTACCCCCCCCCCTAATAACTCTAGTTTCCCTGGTTCTGTAACTTCACTTCCACCACATTCGACAACACCTTTTCAAGTCTCCCCACACCAAATCCATTCAGATGTAATCCATCCATTTTATATAAATCCTTTCGCCCATCGAACTCATTCCACACATCCACAAATTCCACACTACTCATCAAACATAATTTACCATAAAGTCATTAGCAATTATGGCCCTCCTTCTATACTCTTCACTGTCATGCTAGCAACAGACTCACCATCCTAACTCTCTCTCACTCTTTTCTTTTGCTACCTCAAGCAATTCCTTCATATTGTCACTCATAGCCTTTTTATTTCCTTTCAAATCATTTGTACCCACCACCACTATCAATTCCTTCACCCGCTGTTTTTGCATCCTAATTGACTCACTTACATTCTTTATGGTCGCACCGGGTTGGTACGATTTTGTTAAACTCTCAACTAACACACCTCTTACTATGGAATCTCCATACAATACACACGCTCTTTCATTTTGTTTACACTCACTATCCTACCCTTATTTTTTCTATCATACTTTTGCCAATTATAGTTGGTACACTTGTTAAAGATTGTTGCCAATGTTCCAGTTGCTGGTTTACACTGTGTAAACCAGCAAAACTCATTCTGCGTAATAGAGCTATTTCACTCATTGCGTCAGTGTCGTAATTTTTATTTTCCGATGATTCATTCAATCGTTCTGTATGCTTAACTTCATTCACTCTATCAACGCCAATCTCACAGCTATCAGGTACTACCTTGCAAACATCCTCGTTCATACCTCAAATATCGCTGTTATCTAGATTCTCACTTTCGACAAATATCACTCACATGACCTGAAACATTCTTTACACTTTTTGCACACCTTCACTCCACAATCATTGTTTAACCAGACTCCGAACGCTCTACTCGATGCATACATTTTGCAAATGGAACACTGAATCAAGTCTTTTAAATTAAGATTTTCTGACAAATATGGTGACCTGGATGCCATCTTTATGTTCCTCTTTATGGGAGCCATGAGCACAGATAAGCGATCTATCAGTTTACTGTTAAAATATTCAAAAAACATACAAAAATCACCCAGACACGTTAAACTACTAAAGGAAACAATACTATGTAATACTTAATATACTTAATTATTCCTATGATAACTTATCTCAATCAGGAGCTCTACTTAGACACATCTACAGTGCTTGGCTCACTAGCACCCTCTCCAATATAATTTAATATGGAATACTGTGTTAATCTGCTTTTTGGCTTCTTGGTCTCAGTAATGATAATTACATCAGCATTGTATTTCTGTAATTCCTCTGTGAGCTCTATCTATTTTATCCATCTATCTCCATCTATTTGATGCTTCAAATATTTATTGTGCCTAACTTCAACTCTGTTGAGCTTGAAATTGTTTCAGTAATTAACTCTTTCCTTGTTGGTCCTCATTTCGTAATGAGAATGCTCTGGTCTCTGCTTAGCCATTTACTCTCCAGCCATCATGTTATGTGATTATTTTGTATCATCACCATATTTATGTACATGCATTAGTGGTTAATCCAATGCATAATAGACTTTAGTTGCCTTCCCATTCTCATTCTTTCATTATCCAGGTGGATACTTAGTAAACAGGATGCACTGTTAAAAAGTGGCATTGGACATATCATCAAACATCCTGTTGTTCTGAGCTTTTCTTGCAAGCTATGTGAAGGTCTCCTCCTGGATATCTGGCTATCTGGTTATCTTTGATTATTCTTAAGTCACTCCACTTTGTCACCGTCATCATCATCATAATCTTCTGATATATGGCCTTATGGAAGTGTATTATTCAGAAATCTATATATATATATATATAAAGAGAAACTTCACTCAGTAGTGTTGCAAGTGAATGTACTGGTGGTCTTGAACTGTGCTAGAAAAATAGTGTTTTAAATTGTTTAGTGTAGCTTTTTCTTTATAATAGTGCTTCATTCTTTTTAGACTAGATACAGGTGTTCTTCAGTGTTTTTTTAGCTTAATTTTGTTGGTTTGTTTTCTTGCTGCACGTTTAATCATTAGTGTTAGACATTCTGAAAATAGCGTCCATAAGGAAGCACCCATCAGTGGCAAGAATCCATCAGACTGAATATTGAGTTTTGCTCCAGATTTTTTTCAGTGGATTCACTGCAAAAATTATTTTATGTAGGCATCAAAAGATGTAAAAGGTTTGTGGACTGTTAGGGTGAACAAAAAGAAGGAAAGTGCTAATGTATATGAGGTCCACTGATAGGTTAGATCATTTCAAAAAGTGGGCTGTTGTCACTGGGAGCAGTCAGAAAATGGATGAAAGTGCTAGTAATGATAGCTTAGGAAATGGAGTGCAAGAACTCTTGAGCAAAAGTTCATAAAAGTTAAGAGTGAAATGGAGCATCTGGAGGATGAGATTGAACATCTAAAGAAGAGATTGGGCTGATGTATATGAGAAGGAGGAAGTTATGAAGTATGTGTCAAAGCATAATTTTATAGGATTATATGGATATTCAATCATTAGAGGTGTTGCGAATAACAAGGTACATAAACTTGTTTTCCAGGTCAAACATTGAATAACTGATAAGATGAATATAAATAACTGATGCTTGCATTGGAAGCAAGAAATGGGAACCACATTTAGTGGTAGTTGTGGACACAAATGCTGGGTATGATAAAAGTAATGTGGTAAGGATTTGAGAAAGTAATTGTAGGAGACAATGAAAATAACGTTATTTGAATTATTCAAGTGTGTTGTCCATATATGATACCAGTAAGTTGAGGAGAGTAGAGATAACGAATCACAAGATGACTGAGTTGCACAAGGAAAAGAATGTCAAAATTGTAAATCTATAGGGAAAACTAGAAAGGAAGTCAGGACAATTTAAGGTTGATTGACTGCATTTGAATGGGTTTGATCTTGGACAATAAGTGAAACTATTATTTGCTGAAGACTTAGGCAACATGTAATAGAGGAACAAGAGGTTCAAGAGTTTTGGATTTGGTCATAGTGTTAGAAGAGCTCATAATAAGTGAGATGACATCTCTCCCACCAGTTAGAGAGAGTGACCATGTGGTTTTGACTTGGAAGAGGAATAGACATGCAGGCGTATCAAAGAAAAGGGAACATATGTGGAATTATAAGGCAGGTGATTATACTAGTCTTAGGTATCAACTAGGGGAAGTTCCATGGTGGGCAGAATTGGAAGGCCAGGTTGTCATTAGTGCTTGGGAAATTGTGAAGGAATATTTGTTAGCAGCAATAGTAAGCTGTATTCCATGAGTGAAGAAGCAGACGCAATTTGGTGTAATATGGATGACAAACAATAACAAACAGGAACTGCAGTTGAAAAAATGATTATGGAAGAGATATAAGAAGAGGGGTGGAGGGCAAATACACGAAGAATATAAGACTCAGGTCAGGAGAGTGACTAGTATGGTGAGAAGGCAAAACTGGAATATGAGAAGAGATTGGCACTAAGATTCAAAGAAAATCCTAGGGAATTTTTTAGCTATGTGGTCGCTAGGAGGAGAAATGATTTTGGAAGAATGACACTCTGGGATAAAAATAGGAATAGAGTGACTGATGCAGAGGACATAGTGGAGTTGTTCAATGAGCACTTTATTGGAGTATTTCATCCTGGAGAAGAAGGTTTTAATATTAGAGGGATAGGGTTCAGGGTTTAGAGGTGCAAGAGGAGAGTGTGTTCCAAATATTGAGTACTCTGGATATCAGTAAAGCTGTGGGACTAGATAGTATTTCAACACAGGTTTTGACAAAATGTGCTAAAGAACTGACAGCTCCTTGACCTGGCTCTTCAATAAAAGTCTGGCTGTGGGAAAGGTACCCAAGGAATGGAAGGAAGGTAGGATAGTGCCCCTGCACGAGGGCGGTAGCAGACTGGAAGTGTTTAATTATAGGCTAGTTTGTGTGTCATCAGTAGTTGTTAAGATCGTGGAGAAATTAGTGAGGGACTATATACAGCATTGGGCAGATGGAGGTAACGTTATCTGTGAGAATCAACATGGATTTGTTAAGGGATGCTCTTGTTTTAGTAATATTACTGCCTTTTCCAAAATCCAAAAAAATGGCTATGCTGCCATTTTTTGGATTTTGCAAAGGCATTTGAGGGGTGCCGCATGATAAACCGATATTTAAATTGCATCACATGGGTTTAAATGTCTAGTTTGTCAAATAGATTCAGGATTGGCTGTCTGATAGGTATCAGAGAGTTGTATATAGTGGGGCAATATCAAGGAAGCAAAAGGTTACAAGTGGGGGTTCCACAGGGCTCAGTATTGGCAGGGCCACTGAGAGAAATTTTTGGGCCCGTGACAAGTCTGTGGTCCAGGCGCCACTTAAAAAAGTGCATCACTTTTGTTTAATAAAAAAAGCCATATGAAACATTAAACATTTATTTAAAAAAGTGTACAATAAATTCAAAATTTGATACATTACATACCATACAAAATACAAACATTAAATAAAAAGAGAATTTTTAAATTTTTATTGCCTCATCTATCTCATACACTTCCTCACTTTATGGTTAGCAAAATCTTTAATCATCTCGTCATAATCAATTTTCAATGCCAGGTCATGTTCTATTGATAGCAAAGCTAGGCCGTTTAATCTTTACTGTGAATGCAATTACTAGCTAGCGCTAGCGCAGCCAACTGCAACAACCTTGCACGAACGCCTATTGACGTCATCACCTGCTATAACTAAAGCAATCTGCACCGAGAGAATCAGTGTCTTCCGGACTGTCACATTATCCTTTATCATTGTTGTATTATTACGAGAATTAAAACCATGCATTATAAACACAGTTATGTGACAAGTCGGGGCCCGGCGGTCGTGCCCTGTTCGATGCTGAGCCCGTGTCAAAAGTCTCAGATGTCATCCCCTCTCGACGGCCCTGAGTACTGGGACCTGTATTGTTCAACCTTTTTATATCAATGACATTATCAATGGATTACAAGGAGATATTTAGTTGTTTGCAGATAATGTGAAGCTGGGAAGGATTATCAGTAATAACGCAGATGTGGCAGCCCTGCAAGAGGATTTGAATAAACTAGACAGATGGGCAAATGAATGAGGTTATCAGTTTAATGCAGCAAAATATAAACTCTTGAAGTTTGGGATCGCTCGATGGGAGGATGCATACTCAATTGGAGGAGCTATACCTGGAGGAAGTAGGGGAGACAAGAGATCTGGGGGGTGATGATTAATAGAAAACTGAAATTCAGGTGCATATTGCACAGGTGGTGAAGGTAACCCAGGGGATTGCTGCAATACTGAGAAGGATGCTGACCTGCAGAGATAAAAGAGTTATCATTCTGTTGTATAAGACTCTGATCAGACCATACTAGGGCTATTGTTTTGAGATTTGGTCCCCAGGATTTGAAGGGGATAAATTAACTGCAGAAAGGGTACAAGGGCAGATAACAAAGATGGTTTCAGGACTGTACAATGATAGTTATGAGGATCGACTGAGGGAATGTAGACTGCAGAGTTTGGTTGATAGAAGAAGGAGAAGTGATATGATCTAAACTTTTAAACTGTTGACATGCAGGAAGGAGCGATGACAAGGGGCCATCCCTAGAAGTTACTGAACAGGTCAAATCCATTAATTTCCTAAACCTGACATTAGTCAGAACAAACAACAAAATAGCCATGAAAATATTCCACAAACCCACACATATCGGAAACTACCTCCATTTTAACTCATACCATCCTTATTCGATTAAAAAATCAGTCATCCTAACACAATTCACAAATGCTTACAAGTTTTCAACTAACCATAATTATCTCAACACAGAAATAAAGAAATTAACACAAATTTTCCAAAATTGGAATTATCCAACACAATTAATAAATTATGCCAACAAAACAGCAAAAAAACAGGTAAAACAATCCAACAACCAAAACAAACTTCCCAACACAAAAATTATCAAACTGCCATACATACAGAACTCATCCAAAGCCTACAAATACATTTTCAAACACACTGACTATAAACTGGTGTTCACCACAAACCAAAAATTGGTGACACTTCGCAAACCTACAAAATCTCACATACACACAAGGAAATATTAGAACACCACAACATTGTTGACAAATTTCCTTGCCAAAAAGACTGTGATGTCACCTACAATCATGGAAGTGTTCTTGTAGTCTTGAACATCATCATCATCATCATCATCAAATTCCTGCCATGTACCCTCAAGGGGTGTACAGGATATGACAGTACTACATGAAAAAATTACATCATTACTAACTTCCTATCTACAATTTTCCTCCAAATCAGTCTGTTACTTGTCAAGACTCCAACATTATCAGATCTTATATTTCTATCGTCTAAGGCACTTTGTACCGTATCAATCCACCTATATCTTGGTCTTCCTCTGGGTCGTTTTCCTGCCAACCTGGCAGAGAACACTTGTTTTGCTAATCTTTCCTCTCCCATTCTATTTAAGTGACCATACCATCTGAGATTAGCTCTGCTAACGCATTCCTGGATGCTGACAATGTCAAGTTCTTTCCTAATATCCTCATTTTTAATATGATATTGCCATTGATGCCATCTGTTCACGCCTCTAATCTTTCTCAGGACTCTCATATCTGCGG
Organism: Typopeltis vanoorti; assembly: GCF_054136105.1. Lineage (NCBI taxonomy): Eukaryota > Metazoa > Arthropoda > Arachnida > Uropygi > Thelyphonidae > Typopeltis > Typopeltis vanoorti. The sequence continues at coordinate 117,641,337 of NC_143555.1, read as the reverse complement.
TCTCTAGTCTTTGGTCAAGTGTTTTACTTCTGACCCAGCTCTCAGATCCATAAGTTAAAATTGGTTTGAACACAGTCTTGTATACAGCTAATTTAGTGTTCCGACTAATTTCTTTCTTATTCCATATGAATTTATTCAATTGACTTCCCACGATACCAGCTTTGCTGATTCTGTTGTCTATTTCTATATTTAGTTTACCATCTTCAGTAAAAATTGTGCCTAAGTAGCTGAAATGTTTTACTTGTTCCACAGGTTCTCCATTCACAACACAGTTGACATTTTCAATGATTCTGCCTATTTTCATTGTCTTTGTCTTTTTATTGCTGACCTTCATACCATATCTATTACAACAGCTATTCAATTTAGTCAGAGAATCTTGCAGACTTGTAGCGGATTTATTTAGAAGTATAACATCATCCGCATAAAGCAAAGAGCTGACATTAACATCTCCAATTTTGATATCAGGTTTAATACCACATTCCTTCATAATGTGATCCATATAGATAATGAATAACAGAGGGGATAATGTACATCCTTGTCTCACACCAGATTTAACATTAAACCATCTTCCTGTACTTCCTTCAATTCTAACTGCTGACTCACAACTCAAATAAAGACTAAGTATTGCTTGATATAATGCCCCATTGACACCATATAACTGCAGCGTATTGAATAGATTCTCAATTGGCACCTTGTCATATGCCTTTTCCAAATCGACAAAACTTAAATACAGATCTTTGTTATATTCCCATGCTTTCTCGACTATTTGTCGTAAAGTGAAGATCTGATCCTGACAGCCTCTATTTGGCCTGAATCCAGCTTGTTCTTCACCAAGCTTTTCTTCCACAATTCTTCTCAACCGTTTCTCAAGTATACTTGCATAGATCTTGCCAGGAACACTCAGTAGGGAAATACCTCTGTAATTCTCACATTCAGTTTTATTTCCCTTTTTATATATGGGTACTATGAGAGCTCTACTCCAATCATCGGGAATTCGTCCCTCTGTCCAGGCTTTCTGAACTATGCAGTGCAACTACTGTAAGACTCTTATACCACCATACTTCAGCATTTCTGGTCGAATATCATCTACTCCTGCTGCCTTTCCACATTTCAAGCCTTTGATGGCTTTTTCTACTTCAAGTATAGATATGTATTCCTGACTGCATGCCTGGTCAGTGTTTTTTATCACTGTGCTGTCATCACTGCTTGTTTCATTTAGCAGTTTTTCAAAGTAATTACTCCATACTTCAAGGATATCTTTTTCTCCTGTTTTCATTTCACCTTTATCATCTCTAATTCCTTTTACAGCACTCTTTCCTCCATTCCTAAGCTTCTTCAACAACCTCCAGAATATTTTGCCACCTTCTTGATATTTATTTTCTATATTCTTGCCCCAAAGTCCTCCCATGACTTTTGTTTAGCTAGTTTTACACAGTGTTTAGCTTTCTTACATTTGTCTCTGTATTCTGTAAGAGTAAAAGCTGACTTATTTGCCATTTAAACAATAAAAAAATGCAACATTTAAACAATAAAAAACGCAACAACAAAAAGAAAAACAGGATACAAAGTACAAAGGAAAAACTGAAATAGCAGTCTAAAATGATAGAAATCTATTTAGACAAACTGGATAGGCATGCAGAAACAACATGATCCTAATAGGATATTTTAATTATAGGAATGTGGATCAGAAATAAGAGTTAGTGTATGATAACAAAGAAAGGGAATTTGTCACATTTCAGAGGGATAATGACAAATATGCTGCATGCTGCTTACTACCATAAGCAGCATGCAGCAAAAGGAACTTGAAGTTTTACAGTTTTGGATTGATGATATCCTCACAGGATATGGTTGTTAATGAAGTATCAACACTTCTGCTGGTTGGTGAGAGTGATCATGAGGTACTGGTTTTGGAAGTGGTGAAAGAAGACAAGGTTACTTCAGAAAGGGATATGTGGAGAATTACAAGATGGACAATTTTGAGAAGCTCCATAGTCAATTAGCATCAATACATTGGTTTTTAATGAGCTGTATAGAAAAGATATTGACAATGCATGGGAATTGATAAAGCAATATCTGACACATGCAATGTATACCTACATACCAGGAGTTAAATGAATAAACAGAGTAGGTGCAAAATAGATGAATAGCGAAATCAAGTAAGCAGTATTACAATAGAAAATGTTATGCAATAGGTACAAGACAATTTGTAGCAATTAGATGCATGAGGAGATAAAAAATTCATCTAGAAAATCTTTCACTTAGAAAGGTGAAAAGCATGGTAAAGAAATCATGTATGAGAGGAAATTGGCCAGTATGACCAAGGTTATTTCAAGGGAATTCTTCTATATGGCAAGCAGGAGGAAGAATAACTATGGCATTGTGACATTAGTGGATAGTTATGGTGGCAGAGTAACCATTGCAAAGAATGTAGTGGAGCTCTTTAGTAAGCATTTTATCATTGTATATCATACTGCTTTAAATGGTGCTGTGCAACATGTAAAAAGGAATGAAATATTAGAATTAGAGAAAAAAATGTTCCATTAAATATTGTTTTAAGGAATGTGCAAAACAGTTAGTATACCCTTGAGCTGGTTATTTAATTCAAGTCTGTGATGACAAGGTGTTATCCCTGGAAGTTGCAAAAGGAAGCTGTGAGCAGGAGGGTGAGGAGCAGTTTCTTTGTATGGAGGGTGGTTGAACCATGGAATGCATTGCCTGATAGAGTGGTGAGAGCAAAAATGGTCAATGAATTCAAGGAGTGGTATGGTAGACTTTGTGTTTCCTAGGAAGGACTTCCCAAAATGAGTATTTTGACTCCATGGAGACCTGAATAATAATAATAATAATAAGATGCCGAAGGAGTTGAAGGAAAGCACTATCAATACATCAACATGATTATACAACAGAAGTTTCCAATAATAGACTAGACTATATACTGTATATGCAACTATTCAAGGTATGGAGAGATTGGTTAGGAATGCAATAAAAGACTGGGTTGACGGAAAGAGGATTCTTTATGATGACCAGCATGCGTTTGTAAAAGGTGGGTCTTGTTATTAATGAATTTGCAGTTGATTGCTAAAACAATACAATAGATTGGTTAGATAGATTGGAGATAGGCACTCTGAACAATACCAGCAAATTGTGTATGATGAAGTGGTGTCTCAAAAAAAAAAAAGTAAGATAACCAGTGGTGTGCTTCAGGATTTAGTTCATGAGCCCATTCTGTTTAACTTATTTGTTAAAAATAATAAAAATGTTAAAAAAGTGACCATGTGGTTTTAACTTGGAAGATGAATACAGTAGTATCAAAGAGATAGGAACATATGTGGAATTATAAGATAAGTGATTATAATAGTCTTAGAATGTAAACTTGGGGAAGTTTCATGGAGGGAAGAATTGGAAGGCCGAGATATCATTAGTGTGCTTGGGAAATTGTGAAGGAATATTTGTTAGCAGCAATAGTAAGGTATATTCCACTAGTGAAGAAGAGGACACAATTTGGTGTAAAGTGGATGACAAACAATATTAAACAGAAACTGCATACAAAAAAGAGGCTGGAAGAGATATAAGGAGACAGGTGAAGAGCAGATGCATGAAGAATATAAGACACAGGCCAGGAGAGTGACTAGTATGGTAAGGAAGGCGAAACTGGAATATGAGAAAAGATTGGCCCTAAGATCCAAAGAAAATCCTAGGGAATTTGTTAGATATGTGGCCAATAGATGAAGAAATGACTGTGGAAGAATGATATTGTGGGATAAAAATGGGAATGGAGTGACTGATGCAGAGGACATAGTGGAATTGTTCAATGAACACTTTATTTGAGTATTTCATCCTAGAGGAGTCAGTTTTAATGCTAGAGGGATTGGGCAGGTTCGAGGTTTAGAGGTACAGGAGGAGAGTGTGTTTCAAATACTGAGTACTCTGGATGTCAGTAGGAGTGGATGGTATTTCACCACAAGTTTTGAGAGAATGTGCTAAGGAACTGACAGTGCCTTTGACCTGGCTTTTCAATGGAAGTCTGGCTGCAGGAAAGGTGCCCATGAAATGGAAGGAAGGTAAGATAGTGCCATTGCATAAGAGCAGAAGCAGACTGGAAGTGTCTAATTATAGGCCATTTTGTGCATCATCAGTAGTTAAGATCTTGGAGAAATTAGTGAGGGACCATATAGAGCATTGGGCAGATGAGGGTAATGTTATCTGTGAGAGTCAACATGGATTTGTGAAGGTGCGATCTTGTTTTAGTAATATGCTAGCCTTTTATAATAAAGTTACAAGAGTAGTCGATGAGGGGAAAGGCATATACTGCCATTTTCTTGGATTTAGCGAAGGCATTTGTCAACTGGATTCAGGATCGGCTGTCCGATAGGTATCAGAGAGTTGTGTATAGTGGGACAGTTTCAAGGAGGCAGAGGGTTACAAGTGTGGTCCCATAGGGCTCAGTACTGGGACCTATATTGTTTAATCTTTATATCAATGACATTGTCAGTAGATTGCAGTGGGATATTCAGTTGTTTGCAGATGATGCGAAGCTGGGAAGGGTTATTAGTAATAGTGCAGATGTGGTAGTCCTGCAATAGGATTTGAATAAACTAGACAGATGGGGAAATGAATGGGGGGATGTCAGTTTAATGCAGCAAAATGTAAGGTCTTGAGGTTTGGGACACATCGATGGGACATTGCATACTCTATGGGAGGAGCTATACTGGAGGAAGTAGGGTAGACAAGAGATCTGGGGGTTGATGATTGATAGAAACCTGAAATTTAGAAGACATATTGGAAAGGTTGTGAAGGTAACACAGAGGATTGCTGCAATAATGAGAAGGACACTGATCTGCAAAGATAAAACAGTTATCATTCCGTTATATAAGATCCTGATCAGACCACACACATAGACTATTGTTCTCAGATTTGGTCCCCAGGATTTGAAGGGGATAAATTAACTGTAGAAAGGGTACAAGGGCAGATTACAAAGATGGTTTCAAGACTGTACAATGTTAGTTATGAGAATTGGCTCAGGGAATGTGCAGTGCAGAGTTTGATGGATAGAAGAAGGAGAGGTGATATGATTGAGACTTTTAAACTGTTGAGAGATGGTTACAAGGTTGACACTGGAGAGTTCTTTCGCTTGGTTGAACAGCAGGAGGGAGTGATGACAAGTGGCAATCCCTGGAAGTTACGAAAGAAAACTGTGAGCAAGAGGGTGAGGAGTGGTTTCTTTGCATGGAGGGTGGTTGAACCATGGAATGCATTGCCTGATAGAGTGGTGAGAGCAAGAATGGTAAATGAGTTTAAGGAGTTGTATGATAGACTGTGTTTCCTAAGAGGGACCTCCCACGATTAGTCTTGATGGATTTCTAGGAAGGACCTCCCATGATGAGTCTTTTGACTTCATGGGGGCCTGAATAATAGTTATAATAATAATAATAATATTATTATTATTATTTCATGTGCATTGACTGAGGGACTTCAGTTCTTTGTTGATGATGCAAAGTTATAAGAAGCACTGCTGAACCCTTCAGGAAAATTAGAATAGTATTTGTAGCATGGGCTAAGAAGGGAGGTTATAATTTTAATACTGTTATTATTATTATTATCTCAAGATTCTATGGAGTCTTTGGACCTCCGAGACTCATCTTTGAGGTCCCTTTTTCATACCTACCACTCATCACACCAATTGTCACCATATTGTCATGCAATGCATTCTATCATTCACAATTCTCCTTGCAAAAAACCTTCTTCTCACTCTCTTGTTCACACCCTCTTTATACACATTCCACCATTTTATGAAAAACTTCTTCAATGTTAATCCTAAAGCAACCCCTTACCAACTTGTACGTCTCAATCATATCACCCCCCTCTTCCTCCTATTCACTAGACTCTGTAATTGATATATTCTCAACCTTTCTTCATATTTAGCATTTCGGAGATCAATAACTACCTTAATCAATCACCTCTGGACCCTTTCCAACATTTCTTCATCCTTTTGAAAACTAAATGACCACATTTGTGCACAGTAGTCCATATGTCGCTTAAGCAAAGCCTTATATAATGGAACCAGAAACCCCTTACTTCTATAAATCAGTGTCCTCCACAGCATTGCCAGAATTTGTTTTGTTTTCCTCAGTATTTTGGCAATGTGTCCTCTGAATTTGAAATTTTATCCAGCATTACCCTGAGATGTCTTATTTCCTCCACCTCCAACAATACATATCCACACAAAGCATAAATTGTACATCCCATCTTTGTTTTATAAATTTTAAAAACCTGACATTTTGCAATGTTCAGCTGGCCTCTGCTATCCCATGCCCATTCATTCATCAAGTCTTCTTGTGAAGCTACAGCATCTCCTTTACTTCTCATATTTCATCTCAACTTTGCATCATTTGGAAACAACTGAATATCCCTATTCAAATCATCCTCAATATCATTAACATAGAAGTTAAACAGCAAAACCCCCTTTTAGGTACACCACTAGGACTTTCCTCTTCTTCAATACTGCTCCTCCAAACACAACTTACTGACATCTATCAGATAGCCAATCTCCAATCGAATGTACTAGTCTAATATCTAGCCCCATCCACTCTAGTTTTACTATCAACTTTGGCAATCTATTAAAAGCCTTTGCAAAATCTAAGTATACTTCTGTGTATCCATCTCCTTTGTCCAATTCAGCTGTCACTTTATTGTGACAACTTCAGTCTAAAACATGATCTACCTATGTGTTGAAATGTGACATTGTATAGAGCAATATATAGCCTATATACTTAAGTTGAAAATTAGTAGTTAGAATTGAATGATGCACAGGAAGATAGTTTGTTGTTAACACGTTTGCTGCTATGCTACTCAGTCATAGTTTGTTCCCGCACGCCAAGCGCTTTCGCATCTTCAAGGTCACTACGAGTAATCTCGTAGCCGGTTTATCAGATAGAATTTTATTTCATACGCCAACTACGAGTAATCTCCTATCACTTCCATCTATATATTACATGTGCTGACGCCAGTGTTTATTGCGTCTAGTTCAGTTTTAGTTTCTAGTCTCTAAGAACCTTCAATTTCGGTATGGCCAGTAAAAGAAAACTTACTGATATAGAAGTAGAAGCTTATGCTAATATGAGCGATCATGAATTTCATGAAATATTTGGTTCCGATTCTGAAGATGATCCTACAGACGACTCTAGCGGTGACTCCGATGATGAAGAAACTTTTGAAGATGAAGTTAGCAACCAGCCAAATACATCAACTTATTGGGAAAATTCAGAAGAAGAGTCCCCACAATTTGACTTTGTTGAAACTGCAGGTTTTAAAATTGACACTGGAAATTTCAGTATCAAAAGGTTAGTTGAACTTTTCTTTTCTGAAGATTTTCTCACAATTTTAGTAGAACAAACCAATTTATATGCTTTACAAAATATTGAGGAAAGCCGACTGCAGTTGAAAAAAAGTCGAGGAATTTCCAACTGGAAAGCAACAGACATACCTGAAATTAAATTATTTCTTGGACTTTTACTTCATATGGGTCCTTGTAATTTACCGTTTATTGAGCATTATTGGAGTACAAATCAACTTTACAATTTGCCATTTTGGCGCTCTAAAATGAGCCGAAATCGATTTCAAATTTTATTGCGTCATTTGCATTTTGCAGATAATTCCCAAGCAGCTAATGATAAATTGCACAAATTAAGACCAGTCCTAGATCATTTTAATAGTGTAATGCGAAATTGCTATGCACCAGACAGAAACTTATGTATTGATGAGTCAATGGTGTTGTGGCGCAGTAGACTGGCATTTCGGCAATACATAAAAAAAAAAAAAACATAAATATGGCGTGAAATTCTATGAACTGTGTAAATCAAATGGATTGGTGATAAGAATAAAAATTCATACAGGTAAATCTGAATCCTCTTTACCGAAAATGGGTCACGCACATGATGTTGTATTCCACTTGATGGAAGAATATTTAGACAGGGGTTATGTATTGCATATGGACAATTTTTATAATTCTGTAGCTCTAACAGAAACAATTTGAATAAATTTTTTTTTTTATTTTACTGAGTGCTTTTTTATTTCATTGATTGGTTTTTATTTTTATTGATTTTACTAGTTTTAAATTGATTTACAAATTACGTGTTATACTACGGATTAACTCGCGCTTGGCATAGGAGGTTGGTAATCAACATACGAGTATACTCGTAGTTGGCTTGTGAAGCTCATATACGAACTACGAGTATACTCATAGTCAGCATCTGAGGCATATACACAATATACTATATTATACTATATACTATTAAGGTAATTATACAAAGGGATAACTCGTGTTTGGCATAGGAGGTCGGTAAATCGACATACGAGTATACTCGTAGTTGGCAGCGAACGTGTTAAATCTAGTGTTAGACAAAGGGTGCAACCTATCTTTCTTATTATTCATGGTGGTAGTCTCATGCTGGGTAATAAAATTCACCTGCAACTTAAAAGTACACTTTTCTAAAATACATCACATTGATTTCCCAAAAACAACTTATCAATTAGTAGTATCAGAAATATTTTATGAACAGGAGATTCTTATCTGACTTTTAAGAATAGGTATTTGTTGTATTTAAAGTTCAGCAATGGAAACTATACTGATAGATTCTCATGGTATTTCAGTTCAACTATAGTTACTGAATTATTTATAAACAATTTCATAAATACTTGTTACTAATATATTGACTTGTTTTTTGATAGAACCTTTTCAGCATTATATTGCAGATGAATTACAAGAGCAAAGGTAATTGAATAATAATTATTATTATTTTGCTTAAAATTTCTGTAATATGCACAGATCCATTTTTGGAGATTCAATGCAGTCTTTGTGTGTGTGTGTGTGTGTGTGTGTGTGTGTGTGCATGCTCATAAGCCTCTGTCTGTTTAAGAAGAATTCAGTCCTGTATCTCCAACTGTTATTATTACTATTATTAATATTATTATTATTACATGACACATCCAAAGACTCTTCCTGGGAGGACACTTCACACAACCCACCATCTCCACCACAATGCCATCTACCCCACTAATAGTATGCCTTGTTTGTAAATTACATATGTATTGGGGCTGATTTGCCTATATAAGGATGAAAAACCTAGTTTCTTGGGGGGGGGGAATCCTGCTATCTCCATATGAGATCAGCTTACTCTTCTTAAATTATAAAAACCCATATAAAGAGTTATCCCATCACAATGA